>NC_142032.1:48614707-48982832 GCF_982192425.1 Myodes glareolus
GTATGCACAGAAGTCCAAATGAGAAGCAAACTGGGTGAAGATAATAGAAGGAAAGCCTATTGCAGGTTCATCCATCAACATGGATAAAAATTTGAAGTCTAATCGCAGATGGTTCATTGCCAGCATATTTAAAACAAAGTGAAATATGGAAAATATTCTCGGCTACATCCACGGCTGTCACGCCAGTGTAGCAGAAATGCTGACCAGACGGACTGTTGCCGTAGGATTGGGGTTTATGTTCCATGGAGCTGTCGCCCCAGGCTGTCCCTTGGCAATCAGTTGTGGTCATGATGCCACCTGAGTCGCCATTTGCACTGACTCGAACTCACTGCCCTTGGCACTGATATGACTGTCTTTTCTTTGTTTTTCTGTTCTGTGTGATTCTTGCATCTTGCCAACAGATCAGACTATTCCAAAAAAGTTGCTGATAGTAACAAGACTGCTGAGGACATTTTTGAGCTCTGCCCCATCATTTATTATAGCCTTTAAGAAAGTACCCAGTTCTGGGAATTGGGGGTCATCATTAGGACAATTCCTTGGTGATAAAGGAGTTGCTCTTATCAGGAGAAACCATGGAGAATCAGGTAGGGAGGAGAGTTGAGGTCAGTGGTGTGGGACGAGTTTCAACATGTCCTTGAGCAATAATCGCAACTGACATTTAGAATAGACTATGGACAAATAAATTTGCTGTTCTTGTTAAATAGAAACGTTGATTCCTTTTGTTTTATTTGCTGATGTATGCCTTTGCCAAGTTTCTAAATTGTAATGATATAAAAGCTTTTGCCTGGCTGAAGTAAAATTGCAGCAGCATATTCACTCAGAGTGTGTCTGACTGTCATTCCTGCGCCGATCCCTGATTTCTCCTGCAGCCTTCACCCTTGTTCTCCCATGGTCTGAGTGGCTCCCCTGAGCCGGTCCATGGCAATTCTCCAGGCAATATTAACTCCCATAATCATTCTAGCTCAAGGTGTAAAAGAAAGCTTAAAGAGTGACTGCATGGGAACTTTTCAGAAGCTGTATTTTACCATGACGGTGGGTTCTATAGCTAAAAGACCAAGAATCTAATGTGGTATCAACTGATAGCATAGATGTCAGTGGATCATAAAATGCATGCGATATCTCACCTATGGATGGGTAATGGTCTACTGAGAGAAGAATCGGGAATAACAATTCTGGAGAATTTGGGTGAGGTCTGACCCTGTAGATGGAAGAAGTTAACCATGTCATTAACAACCTCTACCCTCAGCTTTCTGCATATAAAGCAGATATTTGATTTTAACATCCCCATTGACAAGACATCCCTGTGTGACTAACATTCCTGGTTCTTTTAGTGCTTCTCTATGAGTACAAGGGAATGTATTGAAAACTCAGTGATGCCATGTTTCTTCCTAACTCCATAATGGCTCCCTCAATTAAGATATCTCTTTCCTTGCTCTCATATCTGTCCTCCTTCCATCTTGACTATTTCATTCCCTCAAATTCTCCTCAATTAATCCCTTCACTCCTCTTCTTTTAATATACATAAATGACTTCCAAACACTGTTGAAAAGATCCTAGAACTTAAAATTACCTTGATTATGTAATGGTATAAAAATCAACAAAATATTGCAACTCTTCTTTTCATCAATAATAAAGAAGGCATATAAGATACCAAAACCACATTTCCTTTTAATAAAAAATAAATAAATAAAAATAGCTAAAAATTAACATAGTTAATGAAGTGCTGAAATCTACAATGAAATTGTTTATCAATATAGAAATAAATTATTCAGGAATTTCCCAAATAAAGACATTCACAAATCCTGGGTTTAAAGGTAAATATATGTGCATATATTTATCATATATATATATATATATATATATATATATATATATACAAAAATTTAAAGATTCTTCTTTGGATACTGTCATCATGAATGTAGATCAATTAGAAACAGAGAAGACTCATTAGGTGCTAGAGATAGAAACCCACTGGTAACAATAAATAACTGGTAATAATAAATAACTGGTAACAATAAATAAATAACTCAAAATAAAACATAAGTTTACAGACAACACAGTGGTATGTTCAAAAGATGCAGGCGGTACTTGTCATAGTTGTAGTGTAATGCAGAGGTTTTCACATGGCTGCATGGCGGTCATAGGCCATTGAGGCCAGAATCAAACTTTCAATAGCAATAAAGGCTACAAAGAAGAACATCTGAGTAGCACATGCATTGTAGGATATAATCTTATTTCCTGTAAGAAACCCAACCATTACTTTAGGAGTGATTGCTTAGGCATAAACACAGTCCACCAGGGAGAGATTACTGAGGAAAAAGTACATGGGAGTGTGAAGTCGGGAGTCCAGCACAATCAGCATGATCATCCCAAGATTACCAACCAGGGTTATCAAATAAATGAGAGTGAAGACAATAGACAAAGGGACCTGTAGTTCTGGGACATCTGTTAGCCCCACAAGAATAAATTGTGGATAGACGCCCAGGTGGCCCTGCAGTGCTGGCTCCCCCCTCCCGCCTGCCATCCCAGCTCCCATCCAGGTACGAATTCCTATATTTCTCCCTTCCCCCTGGGGCCATAAAATTTCCCCAGCTCACCTGTCTTGCAAGCTGGGCCTGCATTGTAAGCGCATCCCAGAAAGAGGGAGTGCCTGTGCTTCAATAGCCTGCCTGAGGAAAGGTGGGCATTCTGTCAGTGAAGTCCCTGCCCAAGAAGGGAACCTGACCCGGTACCAGAAGTTCCAATAGAGAGCATTTGAAGTAAGAGATGGGTAGACGCCAAGGCAAGACCTCATCCAACAATCTGAAATAAACATGAAAACACCAGATCCCAAGGACCCTACAACAGAAGGACTTGAACACCTTAACCCAGAAGAAGTGGGAAAAGGTGCCATTATGAAAGCAATAGAGTCCTTTAAACAGGATATGAATAACTCTTAAAGAATTGGATGAGAAATATAACAAAAAGTTTGAAGAAATAAGTAAATCCGTGAATGAGACCCTGAGAAACCAAGAAAAAACAATCAAACAGGTAAAGGAAACAGTTCAAGAATTGAAAACTGAAATGGAGGCAATGAAGAAAACACAAACCGAGAACCAGCTGGATATGGAAAACCTAGGTAAACAAACGGAGACTACAGAATCAAGCATAACCAATAGAATACAAGAGATAGAAGAACGAATCTCAGATTCTGAAGATACCATAGAGAAAATAAATGCTCTGGTCAAAGAAAATGGCAAATTCAACAAATTCTCTTCAAAAAACATTCAGGAAATCTGGGACAGAAAAAAAAAAACCAAATCTAAGAATAATAGGGATTGAAGAAGGAGAAGAACTGCATATCAAAGGCCTAGAAAATATATTCAACAAAATTATAGAAGAAAACTTTCCCAACCTAAAGAACGATATTCCTATGAAGGTTCAAGAAGCATACAGAACACCGAATAGACAGGAACAGAAAAAAAACATCCCCTCGCCATATAATAATCAAAACACAAAACATACAGATTAAAGAAAGAATCTTAAGAGCTGCAAAGGAAAAAGGTCAAGTAACTTATAAAGGTAAACCTATCAGGCTTACACTGGACTTCTCTATGGAAACCATGAAAGCCAGAAGATCCTGGATAGAGGTACTGCAGAAACTAAGAGACCATGGATGCAAACCCAGACTACTATACCCAGCCAAGCTATTGTTCACTATCAACGGAGAAAACAAAATATTCCAGGATAAAAATAAATTTAAACAATTCGTAGCCACAAATCCAGCCTTACAGAAAGTAATAGAAGGAAAATTGCAACCCAAGGAATCCAACATTGCCATCACTGCCTACAATAACCCAGACATTTAGCGACCCTTCACAACCACAACTCAAAGAAGAGAAACACACAAACTCTACTACACACACACACACAAAAATAATAACCGGAATCAACAAACACTGGTCATTAATATCACTTAATATTAATGGACTCAATTCACCTATAAAAAGGCACAGACTATGAGATTGGATACGGAAACAGGATCCAACATTCTGCTGTTTAAAAGAAACACTCCTCAACCACAAAGATAGACATCTACTCAGAGTAAAGGGTTGGGAAAAGGTTTTCCAAGCAAATGGACCTAAGAAACAAGGGGGCGTGGCCATTCTAATATCTAACAAAACTGACTTCAAACTAAAATCAATCAGAAGAGATGGAGATGGACATTTTATACTCATAACAGAAACAATCAGGAGGAAGTCTCAATCCTGAATATCTACGCCCCTAATATAAAAGCACCCACTTATGTAAAAGAAAAACTTTTAGAACTCAAGGCAGTCATCAAACCACACACTATAATAGTAGGAGACTATAACACACCTCTCTCACCAATGGACAGGTCAATCAAACAGAAACTCAACAGAGAAATAAGAGAATTACTAGAGGTAATGAATCAAATGTACTTAACAGATATCTATAGAACATTCCACCAAAAAAGGAAAGAATATACCTTCTTCTCTGCAGCTCATGGAACCTTCTCAAAAATTGACCACATACTTGGTAACAAAGCAAACTTCCACAGATACAACAAAATATTAGTTACCACCTGTGTCTTGTCGGATCACCACGGAATACAGTTAGAATTCAATAGCAATTCTAACACCAGAAAGCCTACAAATGTGTGGAAGTTGAACAGTCAACTACTGAATCATCCTTGGGTCAAGGAAGAAATAAAGAAAGAAATTAAAGTCTTCCTTGAATTTAATGAAAATAAAGACACAACATACTCAAATCTATGGGACACAATGAAAGCAGTGCTAAGAGGAAAGTTCATAGCACTAAGTGCCCAATTAAAGAAAACGGAAAAAGCACATATTGGATACTTAACAGCACACCTCAAAGCTCTGGAAAAAAAGAAGCAGACTCTCCCAGGAGGAGTAGAAGATTGGAAATAATCAAACTGAGGGCTGAAATCAACAAAATAGAAACACAGAAAACAATCCAAAAAATCAACGAAACAAAAAGTTGGTTCTTGGAGAAAATCAACAAGATTGACAAACCCCTTGCCAAACTAATCAAACGGCAGTGAGAGAACACCCAAATTAATAAGATCAGAAATGAAAAGGGGGACATAACAACAGACATAGAGGAAATTCAGAGAATCATTAGATCTTACTACGAAAGTTTATATGCCACAAAGTTGGAAAATATACAAGAAATTTATTGGTTTTTAGATAAATACCATATACCAAAGTTAAATCAAGACCAGGTGAACAATCTAAATAGACCTGTTAGTCGCGAAGAATTAGAAGCAGTTATCAAAAACCTCCCAACCAAAAAAAGCCCAGGACCAGATGGTTTCAATGCAGAATTCTACCAGAACTTTCAAGAAGAGCTGATACCTATACTCCTTAAGGTATTTCACAATATAGAAACAGAAGAGTCATTGCCAAACTCTTTTTATGAAGCTACAGTTACCCTGATACCAAAACCACATAAAGACACAACCAAGAAATAGAATTACAGGCCCATCTCAGTCATGAACATCGACGCAAAAATTCTCAACAAAATCCTGGCAAACCGATTCAAAGAGCACATTAGCAAAATTATCCATTATGATCAAGTAGGCTTCATTCCAGAGATGCAGGGCTGGTTCAACATATGCAAATCCATCAATGCAATTCATCATATAAATAAACTGAAAGAAAAAAGCCATATGATCATCTCATTAGATGCTGAAAAAGCATTTGACAAAATCCAACACCCATTTATGCTAAAGGTGTTGGAGAGATTGGGGATACAAGGATCATACCTAAATATAATAAAAGCTATTTACAGCAAGCCGACAGCTAACATCAAAGTAAACGGAGAGAAACTCAAAGTCATTCCATTGAAATCAGGAACAAGACAAGGCTGTCCACTCTCCCCATACCTCTTCAATATAGTGATAGAAATTTTAGCAATAGCAACACGACAACATAAGGGGATCAAGGGGATTCGAATTGGAAAGGAAGAAGTTAAACTCTCGTTATTTGCAAAAGATATGATAGTATACATGAGCGACAACAAAAACTCTACCAAAGAACTCCTACAGTTGATAAACACCTTTAGTAATGTGGCAGGATACAAGATCAACTCCAAAAAATCAGTTGCCCTCCTATACACAAAGGATAAAGAAGCAGAGAGGGAAATCAGAGAAACTTCACCTTTCATTATAGCCACAAATAGCATAAAATATCTTGGGATAACTCTGACCAAGGAAGTGAAAGACCTATTTGACAAGAACTTTAAGTCTTTGAAGAAAGAAATTGAGGAGGATACCAGAAAATGGAAAGATAACGCTTGCTCTTGGATTGGGAGGATCAACATAGTAGAAATGGCAATTCTAAAAAGAGCAATCTATAGATTCAATGCAATCCCCATCCAAATCTCATCAAACTTCTTCACAGACCTTGAGAGAATAATAATTAATTTTATATGGCAAAACAAAAAAACCCAGGATAGCCAAAACAATCTTATATAGTAAAGGAACGTCTGGAGGTATAACGATCCCTGACTTCAAACTCTATTACACCACTACAGTATTGAAAACAGCTTGGTACTGGCATAAGAACAGAGAAGTAGACCTTTGGAATTGAATAGAAGACCCGGATATTAACCCACAAATCTATGAACACTTGATTTTCGACAAGGGGGCTAAAGGTATGCAATGAAAGAAGGAAAGCATCTTTAACAAATGGTGCTGGCGTAACTGGATGTCAACCTGTAGAAGAATGAAAGTAGATCCATATCTATCACCATGCACAAAAATCTAGTCCAAATGGATTAAAGATCTCAACATTAATCTGACCACTTTGAACCAGATAGAAGAGAAAGTGGGAAGTAGTCTACAAGACATAGGCACAGGATACCACTTCCTAGGTAGAACCCCAGTAGCACAGACGATAAGAGAATCAATGAATAAATGGGACCTCCTGAAACTGAGAAGCTTCTGTAAAGCAAAGGACACCGTCAGTAAGACAAAAAGGCTACCTACTGACTGGGAGAAGATCTTCACCAACCCCTCATCATATAAAGGCCTGATCTCCAAAATATACAAAGAACTCAAGAAACTAGACAATAAAACTCTAATTAACCCAATTAAAAAATGGGGTGCTGATCTGAACAGAGAATTCTTAACAGAAGAACTCCGAATCGCCAAAAGACACTTAAGGTCATGCTCAACCTCCTTAGCGATCAGGGAAATGCAAATCAAAACAACTATGAGATAACATTTTACACCGGTCAGATTAGCTAAAGTCAAAAACACCAATGATAGCCTATGCTGGAGAGGATGTGGAGAGAGGGGAACTCTCATCCATTGTTGGTGGGAATGCAAACTTGTGGAGCCACTGTGGAAATCAGTGTGGCAGTTTCTTAAGAAACTGGGAGTCAATCTCCCTCAGGACCCAGCAATTCCACTCTTGGGAATATACCCTAGAGATTCCCTAGCATACTACAAAAGCATTTGTTCAACTATGTTCATAGCAGCACTATTTGTAATAGCCAGAACCTGGAAACAGCCTAGGTGCCCCTCAATAGAAGAATGGTTAAAAAAGGTGTGGAACATATACACATTAGAGTTTTACTCAGCGGTAAAAAATAATGACATCTTGAATTTTGCATGCAAATGGATGGACATAGAAAACGCTTTACTGAGTGAGGTAAGCCAGACCCAAAAAGAGGAACACGGTATGTATTCACTCATAAGTGGATTCTAATCATAATTTAAAGGTCTTTGAGCCTATTATTCGTGATCCTAGAGAAGCTAAATAAGAAGACGAACCTGATGAAGATTATTTAGCTATCCGCCAGGAGGTAGGAAATAGTCAAGAGTCCCAGATAACCTTGGGTGCATGGGGGGGTGGGAGGGTTGTTGGAAGGGGAGAGGTTTAGAGAGAAGGGAGTAGGGGAGGAATGGAGAAAGCTCGGTCGACCGGGATGGGGGGAAGGGAGGAAGGATGAATATGGGATCAGGGAAGAATATATTTCAACTAAGGGAGTCATTTTAGGGTTTATAGGAAACTTGATTATATATGGGATCCCAGGTCCAAGGAGAGATCCCCAGATTGTTCTCTGGACAGAGGAGAGGGTGCCTGAACCGGCCTTGGCCCATAACCATACTGATGAATATTTTGCTTATCACCATAGATCCTTCATCTGGTGATGGATGGCGATACAGACGGAGACCCACATTGGAGCACCGGACTGAGCCCCCCAAGGTCCAAATGAGGAGCAGAAGGACGAAGAAAATGACGAAGGAATGGAGGGATGCTATCACCCACTGATACAAGGGGTCAAATCTAATGAGAGTTTACCAAGGGCAGTTGGACTGCGACTGAACGAGCACGTGATCCAATCAGATTCTTTGAATGTGGCCGGATTCTCTGGATGTGGCTGGATTCTCTGGATGTGGCTGGCCCGGAGTCTTTCTGAGAAGCCATTGACAATGACACTGGGACTAGTTTCCTCTGCATATACTGGATTTTTGGGATCCAGTCTGGATACTCACCTTCCTGGACCTGGAGGGAGGGGGGACGAACTTGAACTTCCCACAGGGCTGGAAACCCTGACTGCCCTTAGGGACAAAGAGGGAGGAGGAGAGGGAGGGGGGAAGTCGGAGGGTGTTTGGAAGAGGGGCATAAATGGAAACGTTTATAATTTAATAAAATTACTTTAAAAAAAAGAATCTCGGGTGCATGGGGGGGTGGGAGACGGGTCGATGGAGGGGGAGAGGGCTAGAGAGAAGGGAGTAGGGGAGGAACGGGGAAAGCTTGGTGGCCGGGGTTGGGGGGGAGGGAGGTAGGATGAATATGGGATCAGGGAACAATATATTTCAACTAAGGGAGCCATTTTAGGGTTTACAGGAGACTTGATTATATATGGGATCCCAGGTCCAAGGAGAAATCCCCCAGATTGCTCTCTGGACAGAGGAGAGGGTGCCTGAATCGGCCGTGGCCCATGACCATACTGATGTATATTTTGCTTATCACCATAGATCCTTCGTCTGGCGAAGGACGGCTATGAACTCGGAGGCCCACATTGGAGCAATGGATTGAGCCCCCCGAGGTCCGGAGGGGGAGCGGAAGGAGGAGGAACATGAAAGACGAAATCAGTACTGCGAGGGATGCTATCACCCACTGATACAAGGGAACGGATCTGATGAGAATTTACCAGGGCCAGTCGGACTGGGACTGAACGAGGACGTGATCTAGCCAGATTCTCGGAATTTGGCCGGATTCTCTGACTGTGGCTGGCCCGGGGTCTTTCTGAAAAGCCATTGACTATGACACTGGGACCTGTTTCCTCTGCATATGCTGGATTTTGGGGATCCAGTCCGTTTGGACGCTTGCCTTCCTGGACCTGGAGGGAGGGGGAGGGAGCTGGAGCTTCCCACAGGGCAGGAAACCCTGACTGCCCTGGGGGACGGAGGGGAAGGAGGGGGGGGTGTGGGGGGAGTGGGAGGGTGTTGGGAGGGGGGGCGGAAATGGAAACTTTTATAATTTAATAAAATTTACAAAAAAAAATAAAATAAAATAAAAAAAAGAATCTAGAACCATGTACTTGAAAAAGAAAGCGTTTTTAACAAATATGTTAGAATGGATTGTTTCAAGAGAATAATGCAAATAGACCCATACTTATTATGCTACACAAAATTCACCTTGAAACAGATCAAAGACATCAGCATAAAACCACGTTCAACTGAACATGACAGGCAAGAATGTAGGGAATAGTGTTGACTTCATAGTAGAAGACTTTCTGGAGACAACACTATTAGTTCAGGTGTTAAGATCAACAATTAATGAGAGGTACCTTATTGAAAGAAGTTTCCATAAAGCAAAAGACACCCTCATTCATACTAATAGCACCCTACAGAACTGGTAAGATTTTCACCTACTTCAAATTTGATAGAGAACAAAAATCCAAAACATATAAATAACTAAAGAAACTGGATATCAAACAATCAAATAATCCAATAAAAATGAGTAATGAATCTAAATAGAAAATTCACAACTGAAAAAAACACAAAGGGTCAAAAACACTTACAAAATGTTCAACATCATTAACCAGCAGAGAAATTAAAATCAAAATTACTGTGAGATTTCACATTACATCATCCAGATCAGAAAAGTTCAAAAACTCAAATGACAACCGATGCTATCAAGAATATGAAATAAGAGGAACACTTCTCCATTGATGGTGGGAATTCAAACTTGTACAGCCTCTTTGAAAATCAGGGTGGCTGTTACTCAGAGAGCTGGAAAGGGGGTTCTACATCAAGACTCAGCTACACCACTTGTGGACATATACCCAAAGGATGCTCTTTACAATATAACAACATTTTTTTCAGTCATGTTCATTGTAGCTCTATTGATAATAAGAAGAGTGGAAAACAACCTAAATTTCTCTCAACAAAAATGTGGATAAAGAAAATATGATAAATCAACAAAAATGTGGATAAAGAAAATATGATAAATTTACACAATTGTGTACTAAATAGCTATTAGGAAAGTGACATCATGAAATTTGCAAATCAAGTGAGGCAACCCAAATCCAGAAAGATAAATTAGGAATATTTCCACTTATATGTGGATATTAGCTGACAAATGAATGAAAATCAAGCCCCAAGACAAAACCTGAAGACACAGAGAGATAGGAATAGAAGAAGAAACTTTGGGAGGATCACATATGTTATCCATGGAGTAGGAAATAAGAAAGATCTTAATGGAGGACTGGAGGCATGCGGGGTGATCTAAATGAGAGGATTGGGTGCAATGGTAGAAGATAGTTATTGATGATGGGAAATGTTACAAACTGCAGAATCATTTAGTAAATAATTAGTCTCATTTCACAAATTTAATTCAAGACAGTCAGGTGATTTGTTTGGAGGATTAAGTCAAAAGGCAAGACATGTTGGAATTATTGTCTTCTGAATAAAGTGACTGTTGCTGTAAATTTCTCACTGTAGCTTATTTCCATTTGTTACAACTTGTGGATGCATCTCCCACAATATTTGATCATTTACTGGACACAATTTCCTCTATGCCTTTGCGATTTACTGATTGCGTTCTCTGGCTATGTCTGAAAACAGTCACGCAGTTAAAAATCCAGCTTCCCATGACCATGCCTTTGTTCCTCTCTCTTAGGTAAATTTAGAGGTCTGCTTTTCTGCAATTATATTTATTGGCAGGAATGTTGGGAAATGTTTAGGGACCAGGCAGAAGCATTCCATTTAAAACATTCCCAGATATCCAAGTACATAGAATAAGTGCATGCCCAAAGTTGTTGATTCATAGGTGCTCAGAGAGATAAAAAATAAGTCTGCCCTCACTTATCATCATTATAGATAAAAATGTGATAATATAAAACTAACCTTGCATTAAAACATTCCAAATTGCTCATGCTTATCTTCATCTTAGTTTACTGATGATTTTAGTTCAGATTTCCTGCTTGTATCTTACTCTGAGGAAAAATAATTAACCAAGGCCCAGAGGAAGACAAACCTCCTTTGGCCTCTCTGTTAAACATTAAGTCCTAGATCTTATAATTTAGGGGCTTAGATCTCCTCTTTGTTTTAACTGCTTAGAGCAATAGCTGTAAAGTTCATAGCTAAAGGCCCTTGGAGCTTGCAACTTTTGGTGAATGTGCTAGGGAATAAGAACAATAAACTTCTCTTATCTGTTTATGTACGTTGTCTATATACTCTTGATACCATCAAGATTTTTTGGGTCTATAGGGCTGGGTAAGAACAAAGAGAGTTTATAGAAGCTGGAGCAGAAGTTGAAACAGAGGCATCCCAGAAATTAGCAGATATTGTAAAAAGAAGAAGAAGAACAGGAGGAGGAGGAGAAAGGGAAGAAGAAGAAGAAGAAGAAGAAGAAGGAGGAGGAGGAGGAGGAGGAGGAGGAGGAGGAGGAGGAGGAGGAGGCAGAGAATTGGGATATGAATTAGAATTAAAACAGAGAATAAGAGCTGAGAAATTATAGACATATAGGACAGAAGAATTAGAATACTGAACAAGATAGAAAGACAAAACCCACACAACGAATTGAAAGTGGAGAAGTCAAGCTGGTGCCTGCATAGAACCTTCATTCCTATTTTCTAATGTCTCTGCCATGGAAAAAATACTATATGGGCTATCAAAAGACAAAATTCAAACAACAAACCAACCAAAAACCTTTGATTTACAATCTTTCCTGCCTGAAAAAAAAGTATGCTAGGGCAGTGACTACACAAAGCTTGTGGGAATAACCATCAAATATTGTTTTTGACATAATAATCATTCCACAAGATGGGAGACTTATATGATGACATTTGGACAACTAAGAGCAAGAGACATGATATCAAAAAGACCTGTGATAAAAACAAATAATATGGGTCTAAATCACCAAAAGATAAACAAAAAAATTACTGCTAATGATTTTCTGCTGTACTCATAGTTTTGTGCCTTAATCAGTCATCAAGATCATGGCTTCTTCCTACAAGATGGAAAGAAATACATATACCCAGAGCTAGACACTATGAGAGAGAGAGAGAGAGAGAGAGAGAGAGAGAGAGAGAGAGAGAGAGAGAGAGAGAATGGGAGAAAAATTCAGAAATACAGTTCAAGTAAGAGAACAGGATAGTAAAAAACAACAGAGATGAGAACAAGAAAATAGATGTTTTGATTGAGGGAGTCATTATGGGGTTGGTAAGAAAGCTTGCACTAGAGAAATGCCCAGGTATCCACAAGGATGACCACGGCAAAGAGCCTAAGCAATAGAGGAGAAGGTACGCAAACTGGCCTTGCACTATAATCAGGTTGATAAATAGTTTATATGCCACCATAGAATGTTCATCCAGCAGCTGATGGAAATAGAGTCAGAAACCCACATTGGGGCACTGGACTGACCTCCCAACGTCCAGTTGAGAGTCAAAAGAGTGAGAATATGAGCAAAGAGGTCAAGACCATGATGGAGACAGCCACCAAAACAGTTTATCTGAGCTAATGGGAGCTCACCAACTCCAGCCAGACAGAAGATGAACAAGCATAGAACCAACCTATTCTCTCTGAACGTCAGTGACAGTTATATGACTGGGGAAGACTGCAGGGCCACTGGAAGTGGTACCTGAATTTATCGCGACTACTTGTACTGACTTTGTGGGAATCTATTCTCTTTGGAGGGATATGTTGCTCTTCGTACATATAGTAGTGAGGACCTTGGTCCTTCCCAAAAGCAATGTGCCTTGCCCTCTCTGGAGAATGGATGGTGGTAGGGTGTGAGGAAGGTGAAGGGAATGGCAGGAGAGAAGGGAGTGGGAACTGGGTTTGGTATGTAAAATGGAAAAGATAGGTTTTAGTTTTTAAGTAAAATAAAGTAAATTTTAAAAGGATCCGGACACACACTTTAATAAATAAAATTCTGCAAAGAAAGGAAACACAGTTTTAAATGGGATATATCCATCAAATACCTCCCTTCTGTATTGAGAAATGTACAGAAGAGGATGCAGAAAGACTCCAGGAACAGAAGGGGTGTAGGGTATGAAGACAACAGACAACAGGACCTTCAAAATCAAACAGGGAAAGTTCATATGAAACCAGAAATACTGAAGGGGCAAGCAAAGGGCTTGCACTAATCTGCACTGGTTTCTATGTGTGCATATTATACCTTTCTACCATTTAGTTACTATATTATGGAACTTCTGATGGTGTGAAAAAGCTGTTCTATAACCTCATGTTTCTTTGAGGGTTACTTTTCTTTTTTTGGTTTCTCTTCCCAAATTTGATTTGAAAAATATGCTTTCGATAAATGAAAGAAAATAAGAAAAAAGAACAGTTATATATAAATCCAGACGCCTAGATTATAACCTGCGGTCATGAAACCTGATCAATTGTGAATAACTTTTGACTCTCCTAGCTCAAAGCACATGGTTTGGTAACAATATTTTTTTGATTCCATGAACCATGTCATTCATCATATTTTCTTGATAACTTAGGTCATGCATTTTCAATAATGACCAAATCTAAGAAATACGAGATGATTAGATCTGAAACACAACCAAAGAAATGAGTTCACAACCCCAGTCAAATTACAAAAGCAAAACTAACATGAATGGCCAAGGTAACATGTCCCTCATCAAATTCACTTCTTCTCTTTAAGTATTTTCTAATGAGACCTACCTAGGTAAATTAGAAGACACAGAATTGTCATAAAAAACTATCTTATAATATAAAAGAATTCAAGGGATGAAAGCTTGCAAATTTACACAATATAAATAGAAAACAGGAAGCAATCAAACTGAAAGATGAAACCAATAAAAAAGCAAGAATAAAGAACAATACAAAGAATCAATGAAACAAAGTGTTGGTTCCTTGAGATCATTGGCAAGATAGAAAAAATACTTGCCAGCCACATTCAGAGTGTCCATTTTGATCACATGCTCCATCACTCCCAGTCCAGCTGGCCTTGGTGAGCTCCTGCTAAATCAGCTGACTGAGAAGCCAAGGACAATGGCACTGGGTTTTTATTCTACTGGATGGACTGACTTTGTGGGAGCCTGGTTTGTCTGGATGTTCACCTTTATAGACCTGGATGGAGAGGGGAGGATATTGGACTTCCCAAGGGACAGGGAACCCTGACTGCTCTTAAGACTAGAGAGGGAGGAGGAGTTGGGAAAGGGGAGGTAAAAGGGACTCGGGAAGGAGGTGGAAATTTTTAGTAAATGAATAAATAAATAAGTAAATAAATAAATATAGTTGTAAAATCCATTTTGTCTATTCATATGTAAGATCTGTTTCTTTCAGAGTGGATTTTTCCCTAGGACATTTTATGAATTATTTATGACAATGAATGAACCTTAGTAAGGTTCACTTCAGCTTCTAAAATCTATGGACTAAATGATTTTTTAAAAGGAAACCAGCCATAATTTCAATAAAGTTTTCCAATTAAAAAAGAAGAAGAAAACACTTACTCAAACTAACTAAAAGAAAAAGAGGGAGAATTTACCAATTAACAAAATCATACGTGAAAGGAGCACTAACAGATACCAAACACATCTAAAGAATCATTAGGTCATACAGCAAAAAACTGTACTCCACAAAATTTAAAAATCTAAAGGAAACGAACAAATTTAGCAAATATTATTTGCAAAAGTTTAGTCAACATAAGTAAAGTCATTTAAATCGACCTATAACCCCTAAAGAAATAGAAGCCATTAATAGTTATAAAATTATAAAAATTATAATTATAAAAAGACAATTTTAAAAAGCCCAATAAGAGATGATTTCAATGAGAATTCTACTAAAGTATCAAAGAAGCACTAGTACCAACATCACATAAATTATTCCACAAAATAAAAACAAAAGGATCATTATCAAAAGCATTTATGAGCCACAGTCACCTTGATACACAAACCAAACAGACTTTTTAAAAACTGAGTATTACAGACTAATATCCCTCAAGAATATTCACGCTGATATTCTCAATAAAAGATTCACAAATCCAAGAACAAATCAAAAACATCCATCATTGTCAATTAGGCTTCATTATAGAGATACAAGGATGGTCAGCAATCAAAAGTCTATCAATGTAATCTACATATAAAGAAATTTAAAAAAAAACAAAACAAAGAACACACACAGTCATCTCAATAGTTGCCAAAAATGTTTTAAAAATTCAGCATCTCTTCATGATAAAAGTCTTGGAGATGTGAAGAAAAAGAGTGACACACCTAAATATTCTAAATATACAAGTCAATAGCCAACATCAAATTGAATGGAGCTGAGAAATAAAAAAAAAAGTTTCAAACACAATCACAGAGCCAGATGACGCTTGATAGTTTTGTAGTCTCTCAGACAGGCCAATACCTATTATTGGCAAAGATGTGTCTCCTGTCTGCTGCCTGTGTGTCCGAGCCACCAGCATAAAGTCAAAGTGTGATCAGACAATACTGTAGACATTGAGTAAAGCAAAATCCATACAGAAAAAATAGAAAGGTACCGTTTGCTTAAAAATGTGTTTAGGTGCTGAAAACCCAAAAAGAAAATGGATATAGACAGTCATAAAAATAATTTAAAAATAATTAAGACCTTAAGAAATAATTAAGTAATATTAAAAGAATAAGTGATGTATGGATGGTAAATGTACATGGAATTTGGATCCTGTATGGTGTTCTGTTAATGCTAAATTTTTTTAAGTGTTTATGAGTTAATGGCAGCTGCTGAAAGATATTGGACTGTAGAAGGACTGTTCAAATAAACTAGATTATATACTTCAGGAAAGTATTGGCTCCAAAATGGAAATCAGAAACTGTGTTGTAGTGGGGAAATGGTTTTGCTTGTATTTCCAAAGGAAACAAAAATTGATGGATTCCTTCAAAATTGATCAAAATCAGATTTGACTGGGGGTTACCTCTTCAGAATCAGGATGATGGACATGAAGGAAAATGCCAAAAAATCCTATAGGACAGGTGATGTATGTACTGATCTCTTGACATGGGAAGAATTCTGAGACTAGATGAGACATTTTAAATCTTATTGGTTACACTGTCCTCATGACAGTTTGGTTATACAGTCAAAAATGAACTTATAAAATTTATGAACTGGTTGAAGCATAGAACACAAAATCATTTTTATCTGATTTGTACACACTAAACATTCCATGATTGTGTTAATGAGGCTATATATGATAGCTTTAAAATAATTTACTTGCTTTTCAATGGTAAAAAGGATCAAACACCAATAAAAACAGTAGCCCAGGTAATCCAGCCTCTCAGAAAACCTCTACTGTAGTTTCCACAAAACTCTACATCCAAAACATATTCAAAGCTATTTGCTGATATGGTCAAGCTACACAAATTACTCCAGCCCAAACTTCAGCTAAACTGCAATCTTTCTGATCACACAGAGGCTAAATAAAGATGATAGGACTAGCTTTCCCAGGACATGGCCTTTGACCCAATTTTCTCAGGGTTCACTAGAGATAGTGTCACAGACAACAGGAAGCTGTTTAGAGAAAACAATGCCTACATTCTCAAGAGTTGTGGTAGATGGTTTTTGGATATTCGATGGATTATAAATATTTTCCATTTTAGAGATGTTGCTAACAAGTCGTTACTGATCATGAACAGGGGAAAAGTTAAACAAAATAGGTTAGATTCAGGAATTACTTTCAATAAAGAAGGAAGAGCAAGTATAGGAATGATAGGATAAAAGGGTAGATTATCAAATCTATATTTAAGCTAAAAAAGATACTAGTCTTAAATATTTTACTTTGGAGAGAGCAAAGCTTGCTACAATACAGAGAGGACCAAGAAGTGAGTGACCAGCCACCCAAAATGACACCCCATTCTCAAGGTTCTCCATAGTGGGGCAAAATCCCTGGCCCATCTCCCAACTGCCTTGCCTTCTCTAGCCTGTCAGAAGAAGAATTTCCTGCAGGTAGGCTGCTCCAATACTCAACCCCATTCAGCAGACCCTTCAAACTACAAGTCTCACCCTGTCCTTAAACTTGACTATTCCCCTGCAATCTTGGAGGAACTCTGAAACACAGACTGCTATACTACAGAGAGAACTAAGAGATGAGTGACCAGGCACCAAGAAGGACACCCCACTTTCTTGGGGTAGAACCTTCATAATGGGGTAGAACCTCAGTCCCAACCCCCACATTCCTCATTTGTCTAGCCAGCCAGCAGGAGAGTTTCCTACAGAGGGGACCAAGAGAGCAGACAAGAAAGAGGACCAAGAGAGGAACTCTAAAGCATAAACTGTGACAGGACAGAGTAGACCAAGAGAGTGAACCAGGAGAGCAGACCAGGAGAGAAGGCTAAGAGAGACCTCAGTGGCTCCCCAAAACACAGATGTTGACAATACAGAGCAAACTGATAATAATTCCCAAAATCTCCAACAACCATTGTAAGTACTGGCCCAAGACACAAAGACACTGCCAGCCTCAATTGAAGAAAAAGATGGGTAGGCGCCAATGCAAGAATTTATACAACTTAAAAAGCAACATGTAACACCAGAACTCAGTTGTACAGAACATAAATACTTGATCAACATAATACAGAAAAGCACAAGAAAACGAGTTTAACATGATGTTTTAAAGATGATGTAGACTTTTAAAGAGGAAATCAAAAATTCCCTTAAAGAAATGGAGGAAGAGACAAAAATTTTTTTGCAAAAAATTAAGAAATCTATCAATAAAACCGAAGAATGTCCAAGGAAAAAAAATTGAACAGGTGAAACAAACAGTTCAATCCTTGAAGACTGAAATAGAAGTGAAGGGATTCCAGGTTTTCCCCTGCCTCTCGAGGTGCAAATTAAGGACTATTTTGGCTAACCAGTTAAGCTTCCTGCTAGTTCAGTGCTTGTTCTGCTCTAGCCTGGTAAAATAACCATAGGGCTCTATATTACTTTGAAATGACAATTTCTCAACCTGCCTCAGAGAGCCCAGGCGCCAAGGTCCCTCTACCCTGTCTGACACTGCCCTGTTTCCTGTGTTTTGAATATTTTTAAATTCAAAATTTAAAATAGAATTAAATTTGAGTTTATGTTAATTCTAAAGTCCACTTTATCTATTCTAATATTTCTTCCATCGAGCATTTTTATAAAATGGCTATTGACATATATTTTATGATTTCCTTATTTGTTTCTCATGTGTATTTAATCATTTTAAGTAATTCATTAAATCATTGTTAATTAATAATCACTTAACTTTAAATGTTGTTGTACTTTTATTTATTACACTATGCAAGCCTTGTTCAAAGAAAATCTTTTTCTATTCAACTGTCCCAAACATTGGTTTACATATGATAGATAAGATATCTCAGGACTTCTTGTTTAATTGTTAATCCATTTGGGGTTCAGTTTTACAAATGTGAGTTAGAGAAGAGTACTTTCATTATCTATTTGTAATAACTTTTCCCAGCAAAACTTATTGAAAAGTTTTAATTTCTTAGTGTTTTAGCAAATTTCTATAAAGTAAGTTAGCTATACATGTAATGGTTTACTTCAAGGACTACATGAGGGGTTGTTCTCTATTTTTGAGCACCATAATTAAAATGTAGCCAGTTCTTTAATATATGCAATTCAAGTTCAAAAGAAAAATATATCCTTCAGTTTTCTAAAATTTAAAACAATTTTAAATTGTATACTTCTATAAATGTAAATTAAAATATTTATATTTTCCTTCTATCAAATCTCCCCAATGTTAAGATTATTCATTACACAGTTATGTGAATGCATTAAGTAAAAACACATTTCTCATTTCTAGCATGTTACAACTCAAATCACTGATATGCCTCAAAATGTATATAAATTGCCTATCTTTACAATTTCCTAAATTTTTAAAAATGGCTTCTTCCAGGGAGGCAATGGAAACTTGATACTTTGGAACTACAGGTAAGAGAAAATCACATCTTCCTTGTATTTTTTTTCCTGGTCTTAAGATTTGAAGAACATTGTCAAATTCCCATCAAAACAGAATTTTAGAAAACCTGGTTGCTAACACATTTATGCTTCTTAAAATAATTAAACTAACATTACTGGTATGGGATTTATTTAAGTATTGATTTTAACATAATCATGTAAACAGAAATATGAAGATAGAAAGGGGAAATTGAGAGAGGAATCTAATTGGGAAGAAGGACAGAGGGTAATACAAAGAGAGAATGAGAAAGAATTCTAAAGATATTTGAAAAAGACATGGAAAATACTTTTTTTAAAGTTTACTTAAAGCACAAATTATACACACACACATATGCCGTTTATGTGGAATAATGTCACCCAAGGGAATAATGCTTTCCCAAAAGTTCATTTGGTAGGGCATAGGTTCATAACACCCTAAAATATGATAGATTTTTTTCCCATTGTCTTGGTTTCTTCAGAAACTTAAAAAGATGATTTTGCAGAAAATACCATATTATTTGGACACAGGATTTGGAAGAAACAATGTGGAACTGACCTAGAAGCCTTCTATCTAAAGACTAACTTTTATAGTATCAGAGGTGCTGTACAAACTGCTAAGGGAGAAAAGTAATGAATGGCCCCAGACTGCTGTAAAGTCGGAGAACTGCAACAACTACCAACAAAGGAAGACATCTCCAAGTCTTCATCAGTCACATGTATGCCTTGGGAGGAATCGCCTTCTGTCTAATTTGACTCAAGGCTGTTTTAATAGGGAAAAAAAAGCTTGGAGCTGAAAACATACTGAAACGTCTTTGTCTGTAGGGGTTATAGGCCCTAAAGGGGATTCTGGAGCAAAATGATTATGCTTAACTCTCTCACCCTTTACCACTGAGAATTTCATTGTCTCCATTTTCCAAGTATTGAGATTTCAAGGACAGGTTATGATACCTGACTTTTTAGATGAATTCTGGGTTTTATTTGTTTGGCATAGTTTGGTTTCTTGATTCACAACTATTGTATAATTGGATTTCTTATATTCATGTTTATTTTAGCACATTATTTAGTTTTTGCTTTGCAACCTTCACCTGTCCTAATTCCAAAAGTACAATACTTTATAAAATAATACCAAGTTAGTAATTCAAAAGGATCACAAACAATTTTGGACCTGGTGCCATTAAAATTGGCATTGGGCTCCACTTAGTTTAAGCAGACACATGCTTTCTAAAACTACTTGGATTTTGAATTATAGCTCAGAAAGATTTTGATGCTGTTTCCAGATCTTGAGTCATTTACCTCAAAAGGAGGACCAAAGTAATGAAACAGAACCTCGTGGTGATACACAGATTAATTAAAATGGATTAATTTAAGATATAAGAGTTGGCTCTGAATGTGACTGAAAAATTTGCCAAACATTATGTGGCCAGAAAATGAGAGAACAGTTTCCAATTACAATGGAGAAATAGAATAGACGAGATAACTCCTTGTTGGAATCATGTAGCTTCAATCATCCGATTTTATGACAAAGGTGCCAAAGCCAGTGAATAAAAGATATAAACTTCAAAAATAGTGCTGAAAATATTTGATGTCAATGTGTAAAAATAAAGTGAGATACTTATTTATCAAACATGTATAAAAATTAATTCAAAACTGGAGAAAGATCTTAGAAGAAACCTAAAACTTTGAAACTGCTAAAGGAAAAAAGATAAAAACACTTCCAGACAAAGGGAAAAAGTCATTGCCAACTATATATCTGACAATAAAGGGATGCCTATAATATATAAAGAACCCCCATAAAAACTAAACAAATCATAGAACTCACTCAACTAATAGACTAAAAGTATAAGAACAAGCTTTCAAACTTTAAGAACAAATGTACAATTGATGTGCAAAATGTTAAACATTCTTTGTTATAAAAAATGAAAACAATCAAAATCCACAACCTATTGAAAAGTAGACTTGTGAAGCTGAATCCAATGAACACATCTTTAAACTGTTTCTTAACCTAAAATCTCATGGATTATATTAAAAATGTCATGGAAAAACTGTAAGAGCCAGAAGATCAGGGACTCCTCTTTGAGATTAGGTGGCCTAGTAACATTAGAGGCTATGTGCATAAATTTTCATGAACATGATTTCATAGACTCAAGCTTAAGAAGGACACCAATGGACATGCCAAAGTTAATAGAGGAAAGTCCCATGAGATTTCCACCCTACACAAAGAACTGTAGTCAAGTGAGAAAAAGAAATATGAAACAAACAAACCAAATAATTCAGAGAGGAAATAGAAACCAGGTACAAAAGAGCCACCCCCCCAAAAAAAGAAAATATAGAAATCAACATGTAGACCTATAATAATCCCAAACCCAGATTTCTAGATGACAGCATAAGAAAGCAACAGCCAGAGCAATGTCCTTCCACTAGAGAACAGCTATCCTATGATGGCATACTCTAAATATTCCAGTGTAGCTCAAGGGCAACTAAATAAAATCCTTGAACCAACTATGTGAAGATAATAAAGGTAAGAAGTAATGATTACTATAAAGAAATCCAGGAAAGCATAAAGAATAAGAGAAAATGAATAGATTCCCTAAATAAATACAGGGAAAAATCTACTGGAGGAAATGAATACATTCTTTAAAGAAAATATAAACAAACAGTTAATAGAAATGAATAAAACTGATTACCACCTAAAAGTGGAAATTTTTTAGAATCAATAAAGAAAACATAACATGAGGGAATTCTGGAAATGAAAAGATTTAGAACTCAAACAGGTAACACAGAGATCTGCTTAAAAACAGAATGTAACGGGTGGAAGGCAGAATTTCAGGCACTGAATATATAATAGAAGAAATAGATACATCATTAAAGAGATTCATGGTTACAGTTGTTTTTAAAATATTATCAACATTTTGTTGACAGTAGGATTACACATAAACAATTACCCATAAAAACAATGCATAAATCTCTTAGCTATGATCATGAATACAATATCTTTATTTTCCTATACAATAGAGTTGCAGAAATACAAGAATCTGTTCAGTAGTATAATTGCATGTGGACAAAATGAGAAGCATTATTTATCTTAGAACTTTAAAAATAAATCACTATAAACTATTTTGCTATCAGCAAAAGTTTTGTAAAGGCACTCTTGACTTCCTTGTTCCTCAAGCTGTAGACCAGAGGGTTCAACATAGGAATGATCATGGTGTAAAACACAGATGCGATTTTGTCAGTGTCCATGGAGTGACTGGAGCTGGGCTGCAGGTACATGAATATGATTGTCCCATAGAAAATAGACACAGCAGTGAAGTGTGAGGCACAGGTAGATACAGCCTTTCGATATCCAGCACTTGACTGCATCTTCATGATAGTGATGAAAATGAATATGTAGGATATCCAAATAACCAAGAGAGCAAAAAAGATATTGAAGCTCACAACATAAACAAGAACCAGCTCACTCACATATCTGTCAGAACAAGAGAGAATCATAACTGCTGGAATATCACAAAAAAGTGATGAACCACATAGGCCCCACAGAAAGAAAGGCTGAAAGTGTCCCCAATATGGATGGAGGCATTCAGAAAACCACAGAAATATGAACCTATAGAAAGACAAACATACACACTTGTAGTCATAGTGGTAGCATAGTATAGTGGCTTACACACCGCTGCATAACGATCATAGGCCATTGAGGCCAGCAGGTAATTCTCAACAGTAGCAAAGGCTACAAAAAAGAACATTTGAGCAGCACAGTCATTGTAGGAAATGACTTTGTCTCCTACAAGGAGCCCAGTCATGACTGTGGGTGTGACAGCTGAAGAGTAACAAAAATCAACAAAGGAGAGATTGCCTAAGAAAAAGTACATAGGAGTGTGGAGTCGAGAGTCCAGGACAATCAGGAGGATCATTCCCAGGTTGCCCACAAGAGTGATGGCGTAGATGAGGAAGAAGGTGATGAAAAGGGGAATCTGTAGCTCTGGTTCATCGGTGAGTCCCAGCAGGAGAAAGTGTGTCACTTCTGTGCTATTCTGCATCAGTGTCATCTTTCAGTGCATAGCCATGGAAAAAGAGGAACATGATGATAAAGAAGTTGAGCGAGAATACAAAAGCATAAGTGAGGACACATGCATTTGTGAAAAAACAATCTGTGCCTTGAGATTGTCTGGAAAGATGAACCCTTTTCCAAATCAAATCTAATGTGGTGATTAGACAAAGGGTTATATGCTACTAACTGCAACATTATACAATAATTGCTCAGCCATCTTTTCAATAGTGATTTATCAAAGTCAAGGGATTTGGTAAAGGGTTTTAAACCAAAATGCTAGGGTTTTGGCAGAACTGTTTGTAAATGAAGTCGCTGACTTTTTTTTATAGACCACTGCTGTAACTAATTCCCTTTCTGTTACATATTTGAGGATTAATTCCAGATTTCAGAACAGTGTCCTACTGCCATGCCTTTTTCCTCTATCCTAGGTAAGCACAGAGATCTGCCTTCCTGCTATTATTTTTATCAGCAGGCATTTGGTGAGAGCATCCCATTTAAAATATTCACAGATATTCAGGGGCATAGAATTGCTACTTGCCCAAGATGCTGCTCTGGCTTTACCTCATTTAAAAGATTCTTAGCTCCTTAAGCTCAGTTTTACCTCAATTTACTGTTTTTATGTCAGAAAATTTACTGCTTGTGTTTTAGTTTCAAGGACAGCAGAAAAGACCTGGGCCACAAGCTCATGATACTCACGATCAGAAGAGCTGATAGCAGAGGCTTGGGTCCCTTTATTTTTATTGTTTGTTTCTAACGCCTAAAGCAGGACTCCAGACCTAGGGCCATAGAAACTGAAGCTTCTGGCATGTGACTATATGATCAAGAGCCATCTGCGTAGCCGCAACTGTTTACATAGGTTGCCTAGTTACCAGGTAGCCTATATGCATTCTGGGAGAAAAAGAAGCTGCACACTGATTTAAACAATCCGTGCCCTATTCCAAATTTCACTGAAAATAAATTCTTTAGCTCTTCACTAACCAGCTAAAAATACAGTGTAGCGCACTAACCTGATCCTCTAAAATCCCCTGATGATTTAATTCCTTTCTTAAGTAACTTTCTCCATTAAGGCATTCATGGATATACACAAATCTCTCTCTCTCTCTCTCTCTCTCTCTCTCTCTCTCTCTCTCTCTCTCTCTCTCTCTCTGTGTGTGTGTGTGTGTGTGTGTGTGTGTTTGTGTGTGTGAAAACCCTTATCTGATTTAAAAGAATTCTGTCCCTGGAACTTGCTAGCCCTGAGGAATTGCTAGTTTTAAGAATAAATATGACTGGGAACATTTGTAAGTGTAAGAACAAAATAGTACAAGAAACGCTGAGAAATGATGAATTGAATAGAGAAAGAAACATGGACAGATGATTCCCACTGTGAGTAGACTTCTAAAACTTTAAGGCTTCCATTCGTTATATGTGCTAGATTTTAAAGATTATTAATGGAATCTTTCCCAACTTTAAAATTTTGTAGTCTATACAGTCATTAATAGATGTAGACTACTTAAGAATGATATAAAAGAACAATGTGTGGATAATTTCCCAATTAACCTCTGAGTTCCTTAAATGTCTCTATGTTGGTAACTTTTCAAGGATTGCTCTAGAAAAACATCTTAGGTGACCACTTTGTGAATACCCTCAATGATATTAGAACTTGGTGATTGTTGTTTTCATTTAAATTATGGAACACAATAAATTTAGTAATTTATACATATTACTAAAGTTTGAAATGCTAGTCTGTGTTTGAGTCTATGACTTTAACTCTTGCTGATGACCAAGTTTCAGAGTGTAATCAGAATTTAAATTGAAGATAACATTAAATATAATTACATGGCTGCCATGGCAAGAGCGCAGCATTATTTGAGTTACAGAGCTCTGTTTCTATTTCAAAGCATACATTCCTGGTACCATCTTTTGTCCTGGGACACAAAGGCAAGAAATAGGGTACAATCTAAAATAAGTACCTTGGCTGGTCACAAAGTTCATTTTCCCTATTTCTTTATCTATATTTTGAAAACTGTCCTAAGCATCCCTTTTCAGAAAGTCAGGTATTTTTAGTTTTTTTATTTGAATCTGTCCTCATCTTCCTCCATGCAGCTGCTTAAAATCATCATTGCTGAACAAAGCACATTTCATGGAAATAGCACAAAAATATGATTTTCTCTCTCCCTTTTCCCCATCTCCCTCCTATCAACAGCTGCTAGATATGAAGCTTACCTGTGCTTCTCCCAAACTCTAATAAATTTATCCTCAAACATCCTTATTAGATTATTTCTAAAGTGTTTTACTAAAGTTAAAAAAGAGTTGAACAGTCAATACTGGATATCTAGGCAAGAGATTAGCATATCTCTATGTGCAGTAGATATGATGGGATAATTTAGGTGAAGGCAGCTATTTCAACTTGATGCATTTCTGTTCTGAAATCTGGAAGCAGATAATCATCAACTACATACAGTACACACAGAGCTTTGTTCCATTCACCATATAGGATCCATTGGTCTGTACTACCTTCCCTGACCACTGAAAATTAAACAGTGTAATCACATCATCTTTAAGTACTATTATAAGAAGCCAACAAGATAGCAAGATGTTCATATTATTACATACAGGGAGAGTTAGCTTTCTGATTATTATTATTATTACTATTATTATTATTATTATTATAAGTTATTATGCTTAGACAGGAGCATGATCTATTTTTTTTTGGCTGATTTGATTTATACAGATGTTGGAAATGAGGACTTCACTGCAGGTGATATTGATCTGTCTTTCCTCATGTTGCCTTCTGCAATAGCACCACTGAGTGTCTATGCTATCCTCCAGTGTGTTTCTGCTTCCTCTGTAAACACTGCTTGCTGAGTCTACAATTATCCAGGACCCAGTGTTTCTTGAATTCTTAATTGAAAGGCATATTTTCATTTGATGAAAATCTACATTTCATTAGCTCATTATTTCCTTCACTCTGTCACACGATATCAAAGTCACCAAGACCAAAATAAAATTGGTCATTTAAGGGACATCTTTGTCTCACACATACCTTACCAATCTCTTCTGTTTTGTAAAATCATTTGATATGATGAGGCTGTCATATAGCAGCATTTCAGCTTCTATATTTGTTTTGTTTTCCTTGGATACTAAGTTTATTTTGACACCGAGTTTGGCCCTTAATTCCTATGATGAAGCTATGTTCTTGCCTCAGCCTTCAGAATACCTGCAAAGGGACATTTTTTTGGCTTGATCTGAAGCCTTGAAAGAATATCCAACTTAAACAAATGTGTATCCCCTACCACAAAACTCATAAAATTCTGGAAATTTTTAGTGCAAACCCACTATATGAGCTGACTTTCAGAAAATACTATAATCTGCAATTAATAAGGGATTCGTACAAGAATGTATAAATAGATGTTATTACTATTATTTTATGCATTTTTATTGAAGAAACTAAAAGTTTAATAAGTCACCAGCTTTTCTAAAGTTATTTCTTCATTTTGAAAAATATTCAAGTTCTTTTAGGACTCATATCTTAATTAAACCCATCATTTCCACAGTCAGTTAGTGTAATAATTAGCTGTATGTGATTGTAGGGAAACCATTAAAATGTGTATAGTAAACCATTCAGAGTATTTTTAAATTTTAAAAGATACTTGCTTATACTTTTGCTTTTTGTGCTTGCTTCTTTATCTGAAATAATAGTAACATAAATAGGAAATAAAAATGACAACTATTCAGAATGTTCTGGTTCTTGCAAGGCTCATGCACATAATGAGCTAAGAAAATACTTAAATTACATAAAATGTAACTTTTTACATTTATACCGTAACCAACTCCAGTTTTTGTTTTAAGAAACTGTTTCCATCATTACTTTCACCTTTAACATATTTCACAGTAGGTGGTGCTGCACAGCTCCTTTTTCATGGACTGTAAGTCTCCCTGACATTGTTTATGTAATGTATCAGTCCTTCAATGAATGTGAGATAATCAAGTCAGCTACAGAATATTGGTTACACAGTTCTTTCTCAGGAAGTGATCAAACACTTTTGTGTTCTCTGAAATTTTTAAAAACAGAGGAAATGACAGTAAAATGTAACAACTTCTAAAACTCTATAAATTCTTCCCTTTTCAAAAGGCCATATACGTGCCTTACTTACAAAACAAAAATGTGAAGATTGTATATCTTACATTATTTGTCATTTATGACTAAAAAAGATGGCAGGTGTACATGACATCATACCAATTTAAAGGCTGTTGATATAACTTTTACCTTTTAGCTTTTTTTCCGTAACCATGCATGAATACTGACAGAAAATCTTCAGTCAAGAAGTGGTCAAAATTGGATAACAGTGAATACAATTCAAATGCATAAATAAACTTTTCTAAAACATAACATTAAGCATGTTATTTAAGAATCTAGTGCCTGAAGAAAAAGGAAATCTATGTAGATTTGGGCAGCCCTAGAGATTAGATTTCCTTTGTGTGAATACCAGTAGCTCTCAATCTCCTTTCTAGACAAGAAGGAATTAAAACCGTGGTTACCGACATGCCTATGGGAAGTGCTTCTAATTGGACTCAGAGGATTATTAATGACAGTGAAATAACAAAGTCATACGCTTGGGAGGACAATTGAGAGATAGTGTGATATTTAGGAGGGTGGTAGTGGTGGATGGATAAGATACATTGTATCAGTATATAAAATGATCATATAATGAATTAAACATATTTAAAAACTTAGGAAATGATTATTCTTATTGTGCACTTGTGTTTAAAGTACTTGCTATGTGTTTTTTAGAGGTATTTCAATTGATACTTAACAGCTAAGTACTAGAGTTCACACATTATGGTGTAGATTTTTGTGTAGTGTGCATTGGATATGTTAGAAACAATATCAAGACCAATATATCTGAAATTTTTATATAAATTGTAGAAAACTCAAACAAAGCTCAAGACTAAAACTTAGTTTTTTATTTTTTAATTTTTTCTCTATTTAATTATTTAAAATTTCCACCTCCTCCCCATCTCTCTTTTCCCTCCCACTCCCTCTATTCCCCCTCCCCTCCCTCTCCAATCCTGAGAGCAGTCAGAGTTCCCTGTCCCTTGGGAAGTCCAAGGTCCTCCCCCCTCCATCCAGGTCTAGGAAGATGAGATTCCAAACAAACCAGGCTCCCAAAAAGCCAGTCCATGCAGTAGAATCAAAACCCAGTGCCATTGTTTTTAGCTTCTCAGTCAGCCTTCATTGACAGTCACATTCAGAAAGGCCGGTTTGATCACATGCTCCATCAGTCCCTGTCCAGCTGGTCTTGGTGAGCTCCCATTAGATCAGTTCCACCATCTCAGTGGGTGGACGCACACCTCATGGTCCTGTCATCCATGCTTATGTTCTCTCTCATTCTGCTCCTCATTTAGACCTTAGGAGCTCAGTCCAGTGCTCCAGTATGGGTTTTGGAGCACAATGACATCTTGAATTATGCATGCAAATGGATGGAAATAGAAAACGCGTTACTGAGTGAAATAACCCAGACTCAAAAAGAGGAATATGGTATGTACTTACTCATAAGTGGATTCTAGCCATAATTAAGGGACATTGAGCCTTTAATTCGTGATCCTAGAGAATATAAATAAGAAGGTGAACCTAAAGAAAATCATATAGTTATCCTCCTGGATATTGGAAGTAGACAAGATTGACAGGCAAGACTTGGGTGCACAGGGATTTGGAGGGTGGATATAAAGGGAGATGGTTAGAGAGAAGGGAGAAGGGGAGGATTCCAGAAAGCTTAAAGTAATGGGATGGGTGGTACAGAGGAAGGGTGGATATGGGAGCAGGGAAGTAAATATCTTAATTAAGGGAGCCATTTTAGGGTTTGCAAGAGACTTGATTGTAGAGGGATTCCCAGGTCCATGGAGAAGTCCCCAGATTTGTTCCTTGGGCAGCAGAGGAGAGGGTGCCTGAACTGGACTTGTCTCATAGCCACACTGATGAATATCTTGCCTATCACCATAGAACTTTCATCTGGCGATGGATGGAGATAGAGACAGAAACCCACACTGGAACACTGTACTTAGCTCCCAAGGACCAAATGAGGAGCAGAAGGAGGGAGAACATGAGCAAGGAAGTCAGGACCGTGAGGTGTACGTCCACCCACTGAGACGGTGGGACTGATCAAATGGGAGCTCACCAAGGCCAGCTGGACATGGAGTGATGGAGCATGTGATCAAACTAGACACTCTGAATGTGGCTGGCAATGAAGGCTGACTGAGAAGCCAAGGACAAAGGCAATGGGTTTTGATTCTACTGCATGGACTGACATTGTGGGAGCCTGGTTTGTTTGGATGCTCACCTTTATAGACCTGGATGGAGGGGGTAGGACCTTGAACTTCCCGTGGAGCAAGTAACCCTGACTGCTCTTAGGACTAGAGAGGGAGGGGAAAGTGGGAAAGGGGAGGGAAAAGGAAGGTGGGAAGGAGGTAGAAATTTTTAATAAATAAATTAATTAATTAAAAAAATCCCATCCAAAGTGTTCCTTTTTGATATTTTAAAGAAACAAATTTTTAAGTATAAATGATAACATTTAGATGAAAATGAACATATATTCAAATTATATGATCATCTGGATATAAATTTTAGTTAATTCATTATAATACTAAAATATAATACTAAGTTTAGTTTGGTTACAATGGGAAATATCTAAAAATGTAATGTTTAAAATTTATGTGGGAAATGAGAAAAGCAATTATAACAAAATCATGGACACAGAATTGATTAAGAAGTATTAGCATTCACTTGGTAGATCCATTAACTTTATCCACATAACTACTAGTTGCCATTTATATGGGGAAATTTTATGATGATATTAAAATATATAATTGTGGGAAAAAAAGAAAATACCTTGGCTTCAAAACTAAGTCAAAAGGTATGTTACTTTGCAGAAAAGATTTTGCTTTTGTTTCCACACAAAATGAGAGGCTGTGGATTCATTCTGAATTAAGAAAAATTCAGTTTGATCAAGGAAGATCACCTGAGAAATCTCCAGTAGGAACAGATTGTTCAGATGTCTGAGTTCTACATCCAGAATGAATTCAAGATGCTTCCTGAGATGATCAGGTCTCACAGAATACTCCAGTCAGGAATTGATAATAACTCTAAATTTTCTTTAGGTCCCCATAAGATTATCAGCACCCCCAACCAGTCATAAGTAGCCTGGAATACTATGCTAACATTCCCAACAAATGGACTTTGGATATTTTACTTTGTTTTTTGTTTTTGTTTTTAAAAAAACGGGGAAATGGTGCGGGAGAATTATCTGTATTCTGTCAACCATGTATTTTAATAAAATGCTGATTGGCCAGGTAGGAAGTATAGGTGGGTCAACCAGACAGGAAGTAGAGGCAGGGCAATGAGAACAGGAGAAGGCTAGGAAGAAGGAAGCCCATTCCTCCATTCCTGCCCAGACAACAGAGAAGCAAGGTGTAACCTGCCCTGATGGAAAAGGTACAGAGCCACAGGCTAAGACAGACAAGAATTATGGTTTGCTGTAAGATGTAAGAATTAGTTAATAAGAAGACTGAGCTAATGGGTCAATCAGTTTATAACCTAATGTAGATTCTGTGTGATTTTCTTTGGGAATTGCCAGCTGTGGGGTACCGGGCTGGACAGAAACCCCAACAAGCTGACCCTTAATGTTATAGGTTATGTCCCCCTTTTCATTTCATTTCTGATCATGTTAATTTGCGTGTTCTTTCTCTGCATTTGATTAGTTTGGATAGAGGTTTGTCAATCTTGTTGATTTTCTCCAGGAACCACCTTTTTGTTTCATTGAATCTTTGGATTGTTTTCTGTGTTTCTATTTTGTTGATTTCAGCTCTCAGTTTGATTATTTCCAATCTTCTACTCCTCCCGGGTGAATCTGCTTCTTTTTCTTTTCTAGAGCTTTCAGGTGTCCTGTTAAGTCTCTAATGTGTGCTTTCTCCGTTTTCTTTATGTGGGCACTTAGTGCTATGAACTTTCCTCTTAGCATTGCTTTCATATTGTCCCATAGGTTTGGGTATGATGTGTCTTTATTTTTGTTGAATTCAAGGAAGATTTTAATTTTTTCTTTATTTCTTCCTTGAACCAGGAGTGGTTCAGTAGTTGACTATTACGTTTCCATGAGTTTGTAGGCTTTCTGGGGTTAGAATTGTTGTTAAATTTTAGCTTTATTCCATGGTGATCCAATAGTACACAGTTGGTTATTACAATTTCTTTGTATCTATGGATGTTTGCTTTGTTACCAATTACATGATCAATTTCTGAAAAGGTTCCATGCAATGCTGAGAAGAAGGTATATTTTTTTCTGTTTGAGTGGAATGTTCTATAGATGTGTTTTAGACCCATTTTGTTCATTATCTGATAGGTCACTTAGTCTCAGTTAAGTTTCTCTCTGGATGACCTGCCCATTGGTGAGAGAGGAGTGTTGAAATCACCCACTATTAGAGTGTGTGGTTTGATGTATGCTTTTGAGTTCTAGTAATGTTTCTTTTACATATGTGGGTGCTTTTATTTTAGGGGCATAGATATTCAGGATAGAGATTTCCTCCTGATAATTGTTCCTGTTATGAGTATAAAGTGTCCATTTCTATTTCTTCTGATTAACTTAAGTTTGAAATCAATTTTGTTAGATATTAGTATAGCCACACCGCTTTTTTCTTTGGTCCATTTGATTGGAAAACCTTTTCCTAACCCTTTACTCTGAGGTAGTGTCTGTCTTTGAGTTTGAGGTATGTTTCTTGTAGGCAGCAGAATGTTGGATCCTGATTTTGTATCCATTCTCTTTACCTGTGCCTTTTTTTGTTTTTTGAAAATGTGTTCATATGTTTTTTTTCAAAGTTTATTAAATTATACAAGTTTCCATTTCCGCTCCCCTCCCAACACCCTCCCATTCCCCCCACTTCTTCTCCTCCTCCCTCTCCATCCCTAAGAGCAGTCAGGGCTTCCTGCCCTGTGGGTAGTTCAAGTTCCTCCCCCCTCTCTCCAGGTCCCGGAAGGTGAGTATCCAAACAGACTGGATCCCAAAAAATCCAGTATATGCAGAGGAAACAAGTTCCAATGTCACTGTCAATGGCTTTTCAGGAAGACTTTAGGCCAGCCACATTCAGAGAATCCGGCCACATTCAGAGAAACTGGTTGGATCACGTGCTCATTCAGTCCCAGTCCAGCTGGCCTTGGTGAACTCTCATTAGATCAGTCCCCTTGTATCAGTGGGTGATAGCATCCCTACCAGTCCTGGTTTACTTTTTCATGTTCTTCCTCCTTCTGCTCCTCATTTGGACCTTGGGGATCTCAGTCCAGTGCTCCAATGTGGGTCTCCGTGTGTATCGTCATCCATCGTCGTATGAAGGTTCCCTCTGGTCTTGCCTTCTTTGCTCACATTCTCTTTCCTTCTGTTTCTCGTTTGGACCTAGGGAGTTAAGTCCAGTGTTCCAATGTGGGTCTCTGTCTCCCTTGATATTAAGTGATATTAATATCAAGTTAATGACCAGTGGTTGTTAACTCCGGTTATTTTTTCTGGTGGTAGTGTTTGTGCGTTTCCCTTCTTTGAGTTGTGCTGGTAGAGGGTTGCCAGATGCTTGTGCTATTGTTGGTGTTGTTGGCTTCCTTGGTTTGTGATTTTCCTTCTAGTATTTTCTGTAAGGCTGGGTTTGTGGCTATGTATTTTTTAAATCTGTTTTTTTTTCATAGAAGATCTTGTTTTCTCCATCAATGGTGAATGTAAGCTTTGCTGGGTATAGTAGTCTGGGCTTGCATCCATGGTCTCTTAGTGTCTGCAGCACATCTATCCAAGACCTTCTGGCTTTAATGGTTTCCATTGAGAAGTCAGGTGTAATTCTGATAGGTTTCCATTTGCATGTTGATTGTTATATGGCGAAGGGATTTTTTTTTGATCCAGTCTATTTGGTGTTCTGTATGCTTCTTGTACCGTCATAGGAATATCATTCTTTAGCTTGGGAAAGTTTTCTTCTATAATTTTTTGAATATATTTTCTGGGCCTTTGAGCTGTACATCTTCTCCTTCTTCTACCCCTATTATTCTTAGGTTTGGTCTTTTCACAGTGTCCCAGATTTGCTGTATGTTTTGTGTTAAGAATTTGTTGGATTTGTTTTGTTCTTTAACTAGTGAGTTTATTTCCTCTATAACATTTTCAGTGCCTGAGATTCTTTCTTCTATCTCTTGTATTCTGTTGGTAATACTTGTCTCTGTAGTTCCTGTTCATTTATCCAGATTTTCCATATCCAGCCTTCCCTCGGTTTCTGTTTTCTTCATTACCTTCATTTCATTTTTCAAGTCTTGAACTGTTTCCCTTACCTGTTTGATTGCTTTTTCTTGGTTATCTTTGAAAGAGTTATTCATTTTGTCTACCTTTTTGTTTGTCATCTTCATTTCTTTATGGCAGTTTTTCATCTCCTGTTTTAGTTCTTCTATTATTTTCATAAAGTTCCATTTAAAGTTGATTTCTTCTATTTATTCTGGAGTAGGGTTTCAATTTTTCTTGTTTCTTGATCCCTGAATTCTGGTGATGTCATGTTGCCTTTCAGGTTGTTGGAGGAATTCTTGCATTGGCACCTGCCCATCTCTTCCTTCAAAAGTAGCCAGAAGAGTCTTGGTGTCTTGGTCCAATCTTTTCTGTGACTGACTCTTTGAATTGATCTCCTCATTGTAGGTGCAGAAACTGTTCCCATCTAGATGGAACTCCTCAGCACAGAAACAGCGATGCGTGGTAGTCCAAGGACCCCCAGAAAATAGGGCAGTTGTGGGAGTTAGGCAGGGTTGAGTGGAACACAGAAGATCCTGCAGCAGAAGCTAAAGTTTCCCTGCACTCCCTGGAGGGGATCTTCCGGCCTGCCTTGCCCACAGACACTCACACCTCTAGGGGGGTAGCCTTAGTGCAGGATCAGGAGCTGTTCCTGGGCCAAGGACTTTGAAGACAATAGGTCAGGCTTGGGGAGGCAGGGTCATGTGTAACAGAGAGGCCCCTGCAACAGGAGCTGGGGGGTGGGATTGTGCTTGATTCCAGGACAGTTCACCCTGGGAATAGCTCATAGTCACCCATCCAGACAGAACTCCTCAGCACAGAAAGAGGGATGCCTTGTAGTCCAAGGACCTCACAGACAAAAAGGCCAAAACTTAGTTTTTTTTTAATAGAATTGACAAATAAAAATGTTTAAAATGGATATGTAAGAATCCTTTAAAGTTAGTCTTTGTTTCTACAGAAATGTTCTACCACTATCACCCTCCCACATCTCCAAACAGCTCTCAATGTTTCTTCCAAGTTCATCACTTCCATATTTCACTGTCATTAATAATCCTGTAAGTAATCTATTTCTATTAGTCTAAATGAAGAGTCTGACAATCCTCTCAAATACATGTACTGTGCATTTTGAATATGATTAAGTATTATCTATCAGTTAAAGAACAAAATTCAGAAAGCTAGAGAGATTGCTCAGTAATTAAGAGTATATATTGCTTTTGCAGAGGATCAAAGTTTGTTTCCCAGCACCCATGTAGGAAGCAGACAACTTCCTGTAACTCTACCTCTTGGTTAATCTGATGACTTTGGTCTCTACAGGCACCAGACCTTTATGTAACACACATAACAATACATACATGTGAGTAAATGCAAAAACAAAATAGGTTTTAAATAAAAATTAAAATATTATTTAAAATTTTGGTGAAAATAACTATAAAGATCAATTTAAATCCACATAATATATTTTAATTTGAAATTTTCCTATGTAGTTCAAATAATAGATAAGACATTATTATTATCCTGTTAGTGTCAATAAAATACATAGAAATATTGTTCATATCCAAAGAGTCTAAAGTGGTAAGATGCACCTGTGAAAGAGGAGCTAGTTTCTGGTTTGGTTACTACTGAAGTTTCTTTGTAGTTCTTCAGTTTCAACAACATTGACTTTCCTCAGTCTGGAACATTCTGTGGGTAACTCACTCATGTGAAATTTTCATACTACATAGCCAGAAAAATCAATTATTTACAGGAAATGAATAAATATTCAATAGGTTTTGTTTGTGTTCATATCCCTATGTAACCAGAATTTCATTTTGAAATTGTGATTTAAGGAACATATTTCTAGAGAGAACTCATTCCAGATTGTTTCTGGTGTTTATGGTCTTGGCATTCTAAAGCATACCAAGCATTAATGAATTCATCAGGAAAGAGAGTATGGCAAAACAAAAATGTTATTTGGCAATAATAAAACATAATACATAATCATTGGACACTACACTTAAAGCATGTAAATAAAATTTAGTGTATGAAGAAATATGTGCTAAGTTTTGTAATCATTTATCAGCTTAGAACACATGTTGGAGTCTAAGACTCAAGGTGAATTCATTAATAAATGAGGCTTTCAGGGGAGATGAAAGTAGGTGAAGCTGCCCTTAGTGTGGAAGGCAATGTGTGTCAGTCTCATAGGAGGCAATGAATACCTTTCCACTTCATCCTGGATCAGTGAACATGTAGATGGGCTTTTAGGAAGCTATGCAGGCTTTTTTATGTCCTTCTTTCTACAACTTTCAAAGTACTCAGAATTCTCCCATTTGAAAACGTCACATATTTTGTGTTTTTCCTTTCTGTAATGTGGAAATACAGCAAAAAGATGTCCAACAAGAAAGAGATCATATCATAACTGTTTGAAAAGTTAATTTGGATACCCAAGTTTCTTAAATCTGAGAAATAAATGTATGTTTTGAACTCTAAGGTGCTTTTTCATAAGACATATATGAAGGCGTAAGTCACAAACAATCCCACACCAGTTTGGAATTATGATTAATAGAATGGTTATTTATTCAAAGGGAAAAAACTTACAGATTACCGTCCCAGACAACAGCCCCTCTGCACGGTCAGGAAAGGAGTCTAGGAGCCGGAAACAGAGCTGGAAGATGGAGAGAGAATGGAGGACAGCCGCTACTTTTTTAAAGAGAGAGACCACGCCCCAATGGGCTGGTATCTCAGCGGCTGTTGGCTGAAGGAGCAGAAGAAGCTCCTGCAGCACATATAGACCATCACATCATGAATGTTACTTTTTAAATTTTTGCAAACTAGAGAATATATTGTGCCTTGTTACTGCTGATGTCATGTGTAGGAGGGAAAATAAGATAAGAGATATTATAACCCTTTTAATTCCTGGATAAATTACATAAATGTTTAAAGTTTGTTTGGAAAAACAATTATCTACTCTGGTTATTTTGCTGAAGATGCTTAAACCAGTACAATCTTTGAATTGACTGATGTGAAAGCCAGCATGATATTAATGAGTTACTAAGAAATGTTTTTAGATTATACTTCCACTTAAAAAGTTATGTTACTTAGGAAAACTGACATCCATACTGAGTGGCATTTGTCCAATCACTCCTAACTCAGTGACAATCTTCATACTGAAAATCTCAATCTGAGAAAGAGAGATCTCTTTTTTAATTAATTAATTAATTTTTTATTAAAGATTTCCATCTCCTCCCGTCCTCCTACTTCCATCCCCTCCCCCATTTCTCATCCCCCTCCTTCTCCAGGCCAAAGAGCAGTTAAGGTTCCCTATCCTATGGAAAGTCCAAGGTCCTCCCTGCTCCCCCAGGTCCAGGAAGGTGAGCATCCAAACAGACAAGACTCCCACAAAGCCCATCCATGCAGTAGAATCAAAGCCCAGCATCATTGTCTTTAACAGTTCATTTGGTCATTGACTGCACTCCCAGCTCTCCTTGAACTCTGCCTGTGGCTTTTAGATTCAAACAAACCAGGAGTCCTCATGGGCACTAACAAAGGACAAACCCTACAATTTAGGATTTATCTGTCCCCAAAACCAAGTAGCATTTGTTATTTAAAATGAAAACTAAAAATATGGTGACTGTGCTTTATTGAAATTAGATGTTTTTATTAACTAAATTTAATTATTTACTTTATATCCTGATCCTAGTTTCTCCTACTCTACTTTTCCTATTCCCTCCTTAAACCTTCTCCTGCCCCACCTCAATCCACTCCTTCTCTGTTTCTGTTCAGAAAGGATCAGGCGTACCGCGGGTGTCATCAGAACATTGTGTATCAAGTTGAGGTAGCTATGCTCCTCCCTTAAAATTAAGGATTGGAAAAGTGACCCAGTATGAGGAATAGGTTCCCAAAAACCTTACAAAGCATCAGTGACAAACCCTGCTCCCAAACGCTAGGAGTTCCACAAAACTTGAACCTACTTGTTTTTAAACAAATGTCACTCATTATGGATACTGAGATTTACTTTTAAACTTTCAAACTTTCATATAGTCAGAGCATAGTTATTTCCACATCCTCCAACATTCCCGAGCCCTATATAACATATATATTCCACTAATTCATAAATTACATTGCTTTCTCCCCTCCATCCTCCAACTCCTCACAAATTCCCCACATAGTAAAACTGATGGTATCTTTTATTATTGTTGTTACACATATATGTAACATATATATAACCTTCTGAGTACATTTAGTGTGGATTTTGTTTATCTGACTTCAGTTCTGACCACTTTACATTGAATAACTAATTATAGGAATCATCCCTGGGAGAAGCTAATTTTCTGCCTATGTGTTCATAGTTGTCTGCAGTTTTTAGCTTTGAGATGAGATTTTTGTCCTTCTGTATAACATATCCTTTGGTATTATCATATGTTTAGGTCTCTTTAGGCAGTTTTTTGTTAATGCATCATGTGTATAGTTTCCATGTCATGTCTTTCTAAAATTTTTATTATCTGAGGCCAATCAATATTGCCCATGTGTGTAAATTTGTGGGGCTATTCACTTGGAATGAAAAATATTCCAATAGACATTTTCCAAAGAAATTAAAGATTATTATTGGTCTCCCATTTGTTAATGAGTACTCTGCAATCACTGCTCTGCACATAGAGAAGTTGTGGTTCTCTCTAATAACCTCTAATTCAGAAAATCATCTTCTTTGATGAGGAGTTTAAAGACACACTAATACATGGGCATAAAGAAAAGTATTTAGATCTCAGCTGGATCATTTAACACAGTTGTGTGATTTTTCAGATATGTATATAAATTAGTTATATAACATATTTAACATTAATGTATTTTAAGATTGCATTTAAGTTGTTGCTATATGCCAATTAAATTGACATCAATTCTTAGTAAAACTTATTAGAGGGCTTGATGTAATAACCACAAGACTGTGGCCAACCAGTAAAGTTCTGGTAATTTTCCAGCATCTGTCTCCTTTGACAACTACATGGAATCTCTTTGACTCTGCCCTCTCTCTCTCTCTCTCTCTCTCTCTCTCTCTCTCTCTCTCTCTCTCTCTCTCTCTGTGTGTGTGTGTGTATGTGTGTGTGTGTCTGTGTCTCTCTCTCTCTTTGTCTATCTATCTATCTATCTATCTATCTATCTATCTATCTATCTATCTATCTATCTATCTATATTCAGATTTCCCACCTGGTTTTACTCTGCTTAGTCATTGGCCAAAACAGTTTTAATCATAATTCAAAAAGCAACACATATGAAGGACATCCCACATCATCATGTGTGACTCACTATCACAATGAATCACTCAAGGGTTCAAAATATATATTAAATTCAACAGATGTGTCACTCATTCAGAAATTATTTATTAAAAAGATACACTAGCAAAGACACCTGATGTAATGCTAAAAATCATTATTTTTATCAGCATATGTTAATTATTCATAAGAAATTTCTTTATAGGATTTTATACACACATACAGGTATTTTTAAGTTTTTTCTAATAAACTCCCACCAACTTCTGTCATAAATACATGTATATGAATGCATTTGTAATTGTACATATGTGTGAAAGTTGAAATATATTTGAACAATATATTTGAACAAAACATTGTTTGGACCCATGAAATTTATATTCCACATGCGAAAGATGAATAGGTATTAATAATGTGAGTACATGGATTGTGAAGAGTGACACAATGGTTAAGAATGACAAGGGAATACAGGACAGGAGGTGAGTAAACTGCTCTACAATACAGTAACATTTGTACAAAGGCCTGAAAGAAATGAGATACATTTTCCATTGGAAGAACAGAGGTCCTGAGGTAAGACTATAATTGTAACCAAAGAGAACAAGCAACAATAATACTGGAGATATGGAAAGCAAGAAAGAACCTCAAACAATGTAGAAAAGGAATACCCAGCTCTTTCAGAAACTCTCTTTGTTATGACTCTAAAATATTTAGTAACATATGAATATATTAATTTTTAAAGCTTTATTATGTTTGTACATACTTTGAAAACTTACCCTTCTAAAAATTAAAATGTTAACATAGTGACTATGTAAAAGGGCATTATCAAAAAGTATTAACTCATAGGAGACATCATAATAGTTCATTTTTCAGTAAAATATACAAAAGTAACTTTCATTGTCATTTAATAATGCATCTTCTGAAACTGGACTACTAGAATGGCAATAAAACAAATAAGTAATATGCAACATTTACATCATAATATCCAAATTAAATATTAAATTATCAGTAATAAATGTTGATGAAACTTTTCTTTGTTTACCAGTGAAGCAGAACCAAATAAAACTGCATGTATGCAAGCACACAAATTTATGAGTATGGTTTCATGTGTGTAAAAACCCCTTACATACTGAATGAAGTCTAGGGAATAAAGAAAGTATTCAGTCAATTTAGTATGAATTCAGCATCCTAAGAAAGGAAAAAGTGGTCTGGGTACTGTATAACTTGAAGCTCAGACAGGATTTCTGACATCAAAGAATGAGAAAAGATACATGTACTAGTTAAAAAGGAGAAAAATCAAAGGAAGGCAAGAGGGAAAGAAGGAGGAAAAGAGAAAGGGAAGAAAAAAGGAGAGGAAAAGAGAATGGGAGAGAAGATAAGACAAAAGTAGAGAACCAGCAGCACAGACAGTGAGAGAAAGAACTCAGAATTTTTCTGGTTTCTGTTCTATTCAGAAAAGCCCACAATGTATGAGATGCTGATCACAAATACTGATGAGGGCAAATTTTTTAAATCCACTGCTGCAAGTATAAGATATTTTAGGGAACACTTTTTATGTACAATTGGGATATTGTCTCGTATTTACCAGGGTTAATCTGAATCTACTAAAACGAATAGATAATAATTCCAGAAAAGCCATGTACAATTTAGCTGTAAAAAATTACTCATATCCATGAGAGTTTTTCATCACATGTATCCCATGTGCATGTCTCTGTTCACAAGCTTCTTTCTACCCATATGGGCCTTCGTATTAACATGTTAATGCAAATAAAGAAAAATGATTAAATTCATCAATATCCTGACTGAAGATTTGTGTAAGCAACCCCTAAAGTTTTAAGCATCCTAATTTAGGTATGTGATTCTGGGAATACTTTTCCTGTTTATTTATAAAAAAAGAAAAAGTGTATATTGAAACATTCACAAAAGGTAAATCTTAAATATAGTTCAATAAGTAGTAATAGGAGAAAAAATGAATTCACGTATTATGGGTCTATGAAATGTAAAACTAAAGTAACAAAGACTTTGCCTCCAAAACTACCTTTTTGAATGCACTCTTCACCTCTTTGTTCCTCAGGCTGTAGACTAGAGGGTTTAGCATGGGGATGACCATGGTGTAGAACACAGACGCAATTTTGTCAGTGTCCATGGAGTGACTGGAATTAGGCTGCACATACATAAAAAGAGCAGTTCCATAGAAAATGGAGACTGCAGTGAAGTGGGAGGCACAGGTGGATACAGCCTTGTGATGTCCTGCAGTTGAGTGCATCTTTAGGATGGTGACAAAAATAAATGCATAAGATATCCAAATAACTATGAAGGCAAAACACATGTGAAAGCTCACTATAGAGACAAGAACCAGTTCACTGACCTGTCTGTCAGAACAAGAGAGAACCATGACTGCTGGAATATCACAGAAAAAGTGATGGACTGTGTTAGATCCACAGAAATAGAGCTGAAATGTATCTCCAATATGAATGGAGGCATTCACAAAACCAATGATATAAGAACCAATGATCAGCCACGTGCACACACTTGTAGTCATGGTGGTGGCATAGTATAGAGGCTTACATGCTGCTACATAGCGATCATATGCCATTGAGGCCAACAGATAATGGTCCACACTACCAAAGGCCACAAAAAAGAACATTTGAGCAGCACACTCATTGTAGGAAATGACCTTGTCTCCAACAAGAAAACCAGCCATGACTTTTGGAGTGACTGCTGAAGAGTAAAAAAGGTCTGCCAGAGAGAGGTGACCTAGAAAAAAGTACATGGGAGTGTGGAGCCGAGCGTCCATGAGAATCAACAGGATCATTCCCATGTTCCCCACCAGGGTGATAATGTAGATAAGGAGGAAGGTGATGAAGAGTGGAAGCTGTAGGCTTGGATCATCAGTGAGTCCCAGCAGAAGGAAATGTGTTACCTGAGTCCTGTTCCCCATCATGTTGTACAATCTCTGCAGCAATGAAAAAGATAACACGCAATGTAATAAAAAATGTAATTAGATGGTATGAGTATGGTATGTATTCTGCCACTGTAGCTATACATTTTATCTCAAGATTGTAGAAAAGAATGTATAAACTTAAAACCCAAATTTAATGTATCAATGGTGTACTGGGTTTCATAACATCAAATCTAGATCACCTGCATAATTTGAAGATTTTATCAATTTATAAGTAGACATATAGACAATATAATAATTTGATAAAATTATTAGTGTAGATGAACCTATTAGACAGCTCATTTTTTCTAATTACAATAAAAGCTGACACATTTGATTACTTATAAAAATATTGTACTTGCACAATATCCTATAATCAATGTTATTTTTTACATATTTGTATATATTAAGCCCACGAAAGTGTGTTTTTCATCTATACTGATATAATACTTAATTGCAACATTGTCTGTATAACCAACTGAAATTCAAACTCAGACTGAATGGTTTCTAAGTAAATCTAAAGTGTATTAAATTAAATTAAAATTAAACCCTGGATTCAATTGAACAGAATTAGTATTTAGTTTGAGGTGATATTCACAATATTATAAGTATGCATTGAATATTGAAGTATGCATTGAATCCTGTTTTAATGACAAAATTGCCTGATAGTTATTTGACTTGTATCTTTTTTCTGCACTAGCTTATGATTATTGCCACCTGCACATCCATGCATACTTATGTTTTTAAACTAAGGTTAAAGTTGAGTTTGCCTACTAAATCCTATCACATGTCTGTGTATGACCAAATAATTGGAGAATTGGGGAATACGGAAGGCAAGTTCAACCAGCAGAGAAAGTTCAAAGTGATGTATATTTTATAATGTGAAGCAGAGAATTTGGATTCTTCAAGCAGAAGTCTTCTATTTATATCCAAAAATCATTTTTCATCAGAAAAAAATAAGATTATAAAAAAGGTCTACTTTCCATTAACATTGTTAGAAGCAAATCAAGTAGTATATAAAAGAAAGTCAATTTTAAGTTTTTATGACAAGTGAGATGTCTGTCATGTTGTTATTAGGATGGGACAATGTGCATCATACTTTGGTCAGTACTTGTAGTACAAAACTTTATTTTACATGAGTGAAGTATTGATATTTCTCTGTCAATTTTTCTTTCTCTTAAACACTGATATCAGTGAGAATCTACACCTTCCAGTATTTATCTTTCTTTACTCCAAACATACAACTGCTGCTTCTGTAACACCATTTGAGTAATATATTTTGAAAAATTTCTTCTACGAAATTTTCATTTTCATCTAGGTGAAAGAGTCAATCACTCTTAGTACACATTTTTTTCCTTTAAGACATTCATAACACAACCAAATATTATAAAGACTGAGAGTTGAAAAAGTCCCACATTGATGTCTATATTTAGTTCTCATGCCACTTTTGTTGGACCATTCCATCTTCTAAATTACTAATTTGAAATTTTCTAGTGTAATAACCATATTTAAAGCTTCCTTTTGTGAGTAACCTGACACTTAAAGATATTATGTTGCTACTCTTACATATTGGATTTTGTGGGAGTGAAATAGGTATCATAACTATTTACCTTTTATTGGTAAGGGAAATGAATATTTGAGGAACTGTGTGAAGTTTTAAAATTATAGAGTCATCAAAAAAAATACCCAGGATGGTTACTGAATCTGAGTTAGGACGTGTGTGTGTGTGTGTGTGTGCCTGTTTTCAAACCTTCAATGAAAGGCAAACATACAGTGCATCGGGTAATCATTACCTCATCAGTCAAAATACCATTTTTCTTACTGCTACTCACATTTTGTAAAACAAATGACCTGTAAAATTAGATATGTTGATATATATATATATATATATATATAGACATGTTGAGATATATATATATATATATATATATATATATATATATATATATATATATACATTCCAGTCTCAACTCAGTTTACTAGTAAGTCTTTTGGAAACATCTCTATCCTCAAAGAACCCATCTTATAGGGAGGGTCCCAACTACTGTTTTATAAGTTATATTTCTCACTTGAATATTTATGGAACATGAAATTGTATCCAATTTTTTTAGAAGAGAAGGAATATTCAATTCAGAAAGTGATTTTCAATTCATAAAACCAGTTATACTCTGTTTAGTAGATACTATTAGATGAATTTTCTCAGAAAAGGATCAAAATATTCTAATATCTATATTACAGGGTAGAATGGTGAAAAGAATAGCAACACACATCAAATTTTGAATAAATTTTGTATTCTTTCTGCATCCTTTGAGAAGTCATTCACCTTTTTATTTGCAAACGACACATTACATTTCTCTCACAATTCATAAATTATGTCTACAAACAACAAATAAAAGAGGGCTACAAAATGTCATATGAAGAGTTTGTCATTCAAAAATACACATTTTTTCACCTTAATTTTATCTCTCACCATGGTTGAGACCAACAGCAGATCATCAGGTCAGAAAAAGACATTACTATTCAAACAAATAAATGACGTCCATTGAAACATGGTATATACTCCTTATAAAATACATGATGCTGAATCACTTTTGGTAATACATGGAAAACGGAAATAAATACAAAGAGTTGGACATCTCTAAAGATTTCTCTCCGGAGAATATGTAACCAACCCATGCATCTACCCTTCCAACACAAATTAATTAACTTACCTCTGGGGATCAAGATGACTATTTATTCTACAAAAATTAAAATGTATCCTTTAATTAATAGGAAAAAACAATTATATATGTATATATATATATATATATATAAATTTGTGCCTATATATCATAAAGCATTACACAATGAGCTGTTTTACAGATGCATAAATTATCTCATATTTAAATAAGTCTAAATATATCTCTCCAACACTCATTGGCTCTTATAATGAAGATTAAAATGTATTTTTTTGAAGCTATTGTCCTTCAATGTTATCTATAGTCATCATACTGTGTAATATCCCATAAAATCCTCTGATTGCAGTTAATAACTACTGTCCTACCCTTCCTGATACCCTTATAACCTATTGTCTGTAATGTCTTGTCATCACTATTAAATTCTCTACCTCTGTGAGACAACCTATTAAAAGTGCCACATGTGAATGTAATCAGTCAGCAATTGTTTATCAGTCTAACTATTGCATCTAATCATAGAGACTTCTAGCTTCATCCAATGGAAGAGCCAGAATATGTCTCCATTTCTAGATGCAGAACAATCCACAATTGTGAATAATGATCTAAGCCTGATTCCAAGAAATCTCTCAACAAAGTTTGGCCAATCAATTAAATGGGCTCAAACCTGGCCTTATAAGGTAGAGATACCCAAAGTTACAGGATACAGATGTTGCTAACCATTTGTGGCTAAAAGACTCATAATGAATAAAACTACCACTAGTCCCATCCAATCAACATGTGCCCCATGTAACGCTCCCAATTACTTTTCCATTAGAATAGAGTTACTTAGAATCCATCCCGATCAGAACAGAGATACTTAGAATTATGACAGAGATACTTAGAATTCCTCCTTAAAAGGACCTGCTTGCTTTTGTCATGGGTCATCATCATTTTGCACTGCAGTCCAAGAGAACCATCTTCTAGGCTACAAGAAAGTTTCACAGAAAAAAATATCTAAATTGTTGTGAACTTCAGAAGGATTACAGGGCAAAGGAACAAAATAATATGTTTTCTTGATGGTAAAACTTCATTCTTTCATGATGGATTAATCCATTCTGCCATTCTGCCAGTTTCTCTCAGTATCTTCTGGCTCTTGTTCTTCACTACTATAAGGACTCCTTTAGCCAATAGTCTTTAAGATAACAGTCACTTGGGCATGGTCTCTCATACTATAAATGCAACCATATAGCTTGCACAATTTCTCTTAGTTGTTGTATTCGATTCCAGTTCCCCATTCATGCAGAGGATTGTGATCTGTGAATGTACCATTAAATAAAGAACCATTTATTATACTCAATTCTGAGCTAGTGTAGGACTACTTTATATTATCCATCCACTTCGAGTGCCCACGTTAATTCCAACTCCATGCCTACCAGAGCCGGCATAAAAGGACCAAAAAGTCTGTAGCCCAGAAGGTCTCACACCCTTACCCACCTGGCTTCATGTCACCTACTAAATGTTTTTTTACTTTTTCCAAAAGCCCACCACAGCAGAGATACTGTCAATTTTCTGGGCTCACACATACTTCTACACACCCCGCAAATACACACTGCTCTCATTGCTGCACAGTGACATGTACAGCTTCTGTTTTGTGATTTCTGCTTGTGAAGCTCTGTCTTCCTTGATATTCTGGCCACAAAAAAAGCTTTCTCTGTGTATGGAATTGATTTAATTGCTCTTAATTTGTCAAGTAAAACATATTTGTCAGTATTTAGGCAGGTATCAATATGGAACCAAATGGGACTGCTCATGCCTCCACTGGTTGTATCTCTCCTCCACCAGTTGTATCTCCATGCCACTGCTCTTTGTATATCTATGCCACATGGCTCCAATTGTGACACCTGTTGTACAATAAAGATTATTGCGTTTGAGGAGTTCCATCCAGAGGGGTGAGTATGTGCTATCCTGGGGTGGACTGTCCCGAAAGAGAGCACAGCCCTGCCCTCTGCTCCTGCTGCAGGGTCTTCTGTGTGACACTCGACCCTGCCCTGCCCCCACATTTGCCCTTTTTTCTATTCTATCCCTGTTCAGTGCTGAGGAGTTCCATCCAGAGGGGTGAGTGTGTGCTATCCCGAGGCAGACTGTCTCAGAAGAGAGCACAGCCACCACCCACCCAGCTCCTGCTGTGGGGTCTTCTGTGTTCCACTCGACCCTGCCCTGCCCTGCCCCCTCATTCGCCCTTTTGTCTCCGGGGTGCATGGACTACAAGGAGACACTGTGTCTGTGCTGAGGAGTTCCATCCAGATGTGAACAGTTCCTGCTTCTTCACTGAAGAGATCCACACAGAGAGTCAGTCACAGCAAAGACTGGACCAAGACACCAAGACTCTCCTGGCTCCATTTGAATGAAGAGATGGGCAGGTGCCAATCCAAGAATTCCTGCAACAACCTGAAAGGGACATCACCAGAATCCAGGGAACACAAAACAAGAAGAATGGAACACCCTACTCCAGAAGAAAGAAGAAATCGATATTAATGGGAACATTATGAAAATAATAGACGAACATAACAGGAGGTGAAAAACTGCCTAAAAGAAATGGAGATGACAAACAAAATGGTAGACAAAACAAATAAATCTCTCAAAAATTCCTAAGAAAAACAAGAAAAACAAGAAAAAACAATCGAACAGGTAAGGGAAACAGTTCAAGATTTGAAAAATGAAATGGAGGTAATGAAGAAAACAGAAACCGAGGGAAGGCTGGATATGGAAAATCTGAGTAAATGAATAGAAACTACTGAGACAAGTATTACCAACAGAATACAAGAGATAGAAGAAAGAATTTCAGACACTGAAGATACTTTAGAGGAAATAAACTCACTGATTAAAGAACAAAAGAAATCCAACAAATTCTTAACACAAAACACCCAAGAAATCTGGGACACCATGAAAAGGCCAAACCTAAGAATAATAGGGGTAGAAGAAGGAGAAGAGTTACAGCTCAAAGGCCCAGAAAATATATTCAAAAAATTATAGAAGAAAACTTTCCCAAGCTAAAAAAGGATATTCCTATGAAGGTACAAGGAGCATACAGAAAACCAAATAGCCTTGATCAAAAAAAATCCCCTCATCATATAATAATAAAAACACAAAACATACAGAATAAAGAACAATTAATAAGAGCTGCAAAGAAAAACAGGTCAAGTAACATAAAAAGGGAAACCTATCAGAATTACACCCGACTTCTCAATGGAAACCATGAAAGCCAGAAGGTCATGGGTAGATGTGCTGCAGATACAAAGAGACCATGGATGCAAGCCCAGACTACTATACCCAGAAAAGCTTGCATTCACAATCGATAGAGAAAAGAAAATTTCCAGGACAAAAACAAAATTAAACAATACAAAGCCACAAATCCTGTCTTACAGAAAATACTAGAAGGAAAATCACAAACCAAGAAAGCCAACAACACCAACAATAACACAAGCTGACAACCCTCCACCAGCACAACTCAAAGAAGGGAAACACACAAACTCTCCCACCAGAATAATAACCGGAGTTAACAACCACTGGTCATTAATATCACTTAATATCAATGGACTCAATTCACTTATAAAAGGCACAGGTCCTCTCTTTCTCCCTTCCCCCTGGGGCCACAAGATCTCCCCAGAGCTGCTCCCTGGCACTCTGAGCCTGGGCTGTGGGCTCAGCCAGGCAGGGGCAGTTCCTGTGCTTTGAGAGCCTGCCTGACAGGCAGGCCCTGAATCAGCTCAGCCACATTCCTGGCCAGCAAGAGGCAGTGATCTTCTAGCAGACATCCATTGGAGGAGGAGTGAGTTTCCTCCTGGCCTGAGGAATTCAGACTTTCCCCACCCCCATCGACTTTCTGGTCGCCCTGCAGTGGTGGCTACACCCTGCGGAGCTCTCCCGAATCCCATCCCAGCCTTCATCCAGGTACACCTTCCTCTCTTTCTCCCTTCCCCCTGGGGCCACAAGATCTCCCCAGAGCTGCTCCCTGGCACTCTGAGCCTGGGCTGTGGGCTCAGCCGGGCAGGGGCAGTTCCTGTGCTTTGAGAACCTACCTGACAGGCAGGCCCTGAATCAGCTCAGCCACATTCCTGGCCAGCAAGAGACAGTGATCTTCTAGGAGACATCCATTGGAGGAGGGGTGAGTTTCCTACTGGCCCGAGGGCTTCGGCTAGGAGGAATTCAGACTTTCCCCGCCCCCCCCGCCCGACTTTCTGGTTGCCCTGTAGTGGTGGCTACACCCTGCAGAGCTCTCCCAAATCCTATCCCAGCCTTCATACAGGTACACCTTCCTCTCTTCCCCCCTTCCCCCTGGGGCCACAAGATCTCCCCAGAGCAACTCCCTTGCTTTCTGGGCCGGGGCTGTGAGTGCAACCCGGCAGGAGGGAGTGCCTGTGTTTCAATAGACTGTCTGGCTCAAAAACGGAACCTGACCTGGTACCAGAAGATCCAATAGAGAGCATTTGAAGGAAGAGATGGGCAGATGCCAAGGCAAGAACTCCTCCAACAATCTAAAAAACAACATGAAATCACCAGATCCCAACGATCCTACAATAGAAGGACTTGAACCTCTTAATTCAGAAGAATTGGAAAAAAAATGCCATGATGAAAGCAATAGAGTCCCTTAAACAGGACATGAATAATTCCCTTAAAGAACTGGATGAGAAGTACAACAAAAGGATTGAAGAAATGAGTAAAGAAATGGATGAGAAGTATAACAAAAACTTTGAAGAAATGAGTAAATCCGTGAATGATACACTGGGAAACCAAGAAAAAACAATCAAACAGGTAATGGAAACAGTTCAAGAATTGAAAACTGAAATGGAGGCAATGAAGAAAACACAAAACAAGGGCCGGCTGGATATGGAAAATCTAGGTAAACGAACAGAGACTACAGAATCAAGCATAACCAATAGGATACAAGAGATTGAAGAATGAATCTCAGAGTCTGAAGATACCATAGAGAAAATAAATGCTCAGATCAAAGAAAACAGCAAACCCAACAACTTCTCATTACAAAACAATATTACTATTGGCTGAAGCAGCGGAAGATACTCCCACAGAAATCTCCAAAATATAAAAAGAATTCAAGAAATTAGACAGCAAAAATTCTAAATAACCCAATTAAAAAATAGGGTACTGAACTAAACAGAGAATTCTCAACAGAAGAATTTCAAATGGCTAAAAGATACCAAGCTATCATGGAAATGCAAATCAAAACAATTTTGAGATACCATCTTACACTTGTCAAAATAGCTAAGATCAAAAACACCAATGATAGCTTATGCTGGAGAGGGTGTGGAGTAAGGGTAACACTCATCCATTGCTGGTGGTAATGCAAAATGGTACAAACACTTTGGAAATCAGTATGGTGGTTTCTCAGAAAATTGGGAATCAATTTTCTCAGGAGCCAGCATTATACTCTTGGGGATATACCCAAAAGATACTCAATCATGCTACAAAAGCATTTGTTCAATTATCTTTATAGCATCATCATTTGTAATAGTAGAACCTGAAAGAATCCTAGATGCTCCTCAACAGAAGAATGGATAAAGAAAGTATGACACATTTACACATTAGAGTACTACTCAGTGGTAAAAAACAATGATATCTTGAATTTTGTAAGCAAATGGATAGAATTAGAAAACACTATCCTGAGTGAGGTAACTAAGACCCAAAAAGATGAATATGGTATGTACTCACTCATAAGTAGATACTAGCTATAAACAAAGGACACTGAGCCTGTACTTCATGATCCTATAGAAGCTTAGTAATATTGTGAACCCAAAGAAAAGCATATATAGACCCTTCTGGAAACTGTAAACATACAAGACTGCTTGACAAAATTGGGATCTTGGGAGAGGGGGTAGAAGGAAAGGTACAAGGAGAAGGGAAAGGAAGAAGAGGAAGGTTGGGAGCCTTGAGGAACACTTGAAGGAATGGGATAGTTGAGATGGAGGAAGAATAGGTATGAGAAAAGGAATTAGAGACCAATCTTATTCATGAATATTGATGGAAAAAACTTAAAATACTGGCAAACCAAATCTAAGAATATGTCAGAAAAATTGTACACCATGACCAAGTAGATTTAATCCCAGAGATCCAGGAATGGTTCAACATATGAAAATCTGTGAATGTAATCCATCATACAAACAAACTGGGAAAAAACCCACATGATCATTTCATTAGATGCTGAGAAAGCCTTCAAAAAATACAACATAACATCTCTTTATGATAAAGGTCTTGGAAAGAGCAGGAATAGAAGGAACATACATAAACATAATAAAGGCAATATAAAGCAAGCCAACAGCCAACATCAAACTAAATGGAGAGAAACTAAAAGAAATCCCATTGAAATCAGAAACAAGACAAAATTATCCACTCTCTCCATATCTATTCAATAAAGTACTTGAGATTCTAGCTAGAGCAATGAGACAATAAAAGGAGATCAAGGGGGTATAAAACAGTATAGAAGTCAAACTCTCACTATATGAGGATGATATGATATTTTACATAAATAACCCCCAAAATTCAACCAAGGAACTTCTACCACTTATAAACAACTTCAGTTGTGTAGCAGAATGCAATATTAACTTGGAAAAAATTAGTAGTACTCCTTTACAAAGATGATAAATAGGTTGAGAAATAAATCAGAGAACTACCACACTTCACAATAGCCACAGATAACATAAAATATCTTGTAGTAACTTGAACCAAACTAAAAAAGTAGAAGACCTGTATAACAAGAACTTTAAATCTTTGAAAAAAGAAATTAACGGAGACACCAGAAATGGAAAGATCTCTCATGCTCTTGGCTAGACAGAATTAACATAATAAAAATGGAATATTTACCCAAAACAATCAACAAATTCAATGAAATGCCCATCAAACCCCCCCAAAAATATTCACAGACCTCAAAAGAAAAGGAGTCAACTTACAAGGAAAAGCGAAAAACCTAGAATATCAAAACAATCCTGTATAATAAAGGAACCTCTGGAGACATCACAGTCCCTGTCTTCAAATTATACTACAGAGCTATAGTACTGAAAACAATCTGGTATTAGCATAAAAACAGAGAGATAGACTAATGGAACTGAATTGAAGACCCGGATATCAATCCTCACACCTACAAACACCTGATTTCTGACAAAGAACTACAAAAAAAAAGATAAAAGAAAGCATGTTCAACAAATGGTTCTGGCATAATCTGTTATAAACTTGAGGAAGAATGAAGATGATCCATATGTATTGCCATGTACAAAACTCAATTCCAAATGGATCAAAGATCTCAGCATAAAACTAACTACACTGTACCTCATAGAAATGAGAAGCTTCTGTAAAATAAAGGACATGGTCAACAAAACAAAATGGCGTCTGCATATTAGGAAAAGATATTATCCATCCCCACATCAGACAGAGGGATGATATCCAAAATGTACAAAGAAATCAAGAAATTGGTCATCAAAAGAACAAATAATCTAATAAAACTGGCGTACAGACCTAAACTGAAAACTAGGAACATGTGTTCAATCATACTACAAGGACATGCGCTCACCTATGTTCATAACAATATTATTTTCAGCCAAAACCTGGAAACTACCTAAATGTTCCTCAATCAAAGAGTGAATAAAGATGTGTCTTATTTACACAATGGAGTCCTACATAGTGGAAAAAAATGATGACATCTTGAAATTTTTAGGAAAATGGATGGATCTATATTGAGTGAGGTAACCCAGTATTAGAAAGACAAATATAATATGTTCTCTCTCAAAAGTGACTTTTAGACACAAAACAAAGAAAAAACAGAATACAATTTTTAATCCCAGAGAACCTAGACAGCAAAGAGGACCCTAAAAGAGACATACATGGATCTAATCTACATGAGAAATTGAAAAAGACAAGATGTCCTGAGTAAATTGGGATTTGGAGAGTCATGAAAGAGGTTATAAGGGTAAAAGGAGGATAGGAAGGGAGCAGAGAAAAATATATAGCTCAATATAAACAAATTTACAATCCCAGATACCCTAGACAACAATGAGGACCCTAGGAGAAACATACATAGATCTAATCTACATGGGAAGCAAAAAAAGGCAAGATCTCCTGAGTAAATTGGGAGCATGGGGGCCTTGGAGGAGGATTGAAGGGTAGGGAAGAGGTAGAGAGGAAAGCAGAGAAAATGTAGAGCTTAATAATAATAATTGTAATTATAATAATAATAATAGAAGTAAAAAAGTTAAAATTTGAAGACAAAGAAAGCAGTCACTTTGAAAACCCAGATGATCATTAGGTCATACTTCAAAAACCTGTATTCCACAAAATTTGGAAATCTAAAAGAAATTGAAGCAATCGTGATAGGTACCACATACCAGAATTAAATCAAGACCAGATAAGGAATCTAAACAGACCTATACCCCAAAAGAAAATAAAAGCAGTCATTAAAATTTTCCCAACCAAAAAGTTCCCAGGACCAGATGGTTTTAGCACAGAATCCTATCAGAAATTAAAAGAACTGATGGCAATATTCCTCAAATTGTTCCACATAATAGAAACAGAAGAAACACTGCCAGTTATTTACCCTGATACCCAAATCACACAAGGATGCAACAAAGAAAGATAATACCAGATCAATTTCCATTATTAACATTGATGCAAAAAACCTCAGGAAAATATTGACAAACTAAATCCAAGAACACACAAAAAATACACCATGAACAAGTAAACATCACCCTGGAGGTGCAGGGATTGGTCAATATTAGAAAATCAGCCAATATAATCCACAATATAAACATCTAAAAAAATGCCACATAACCATCTTATTAGATGCTGTAAAAAGTCTTTGATAAAATCCAACTCTCCTTCATGAATGAAGTCTTGGAGCAATCAGGAATACAAGGAACATACCAAAACATAATCAATGCAGTATGCCCAAAGATGACAGTCAAAATCAAATTGAATGGAGAGAAACTCAAGTTTATTCTACTGAAATAATGAAGAAGACCAGGGGCTCCAATCTCTCCATAGCTTTTAAATACAGTACCTGAAGTTCTACCTAAAGCAATAAGAGAACAAATGGAGATCAAGGAAAAACTAATTAAAAAAGAAGGAGTCAAACTTCTGCTATTTCAAGATGATGTGATATTATGCATAAGTGACCCCTAAAAATCCAACAGGGATCTCCTATAAAAACCTTCAGCAATGTGAAAGGATTCAAATTTAACTCAAAAGATCAGTAGCCCTATCCTATGAAGAAATAATAAACTGGCTGAGAAAAAAATAGTCAAAAATAACAAAACACAATAATCAAAAATAACATAAAATATTATGGGGGTAGCTCTAACCAAAAAGTGAAAGACCTGTATGACAAGAATTTAAAGTATCTGAAGAAAGATATTAAAGAAGATATAAGAAAGTGGAAAGATCTCCCATGTTTATAAATTTGTAATAACATAGTAAAAATGGCATTCTTGCAGAAAGAAATCTACAGATTCAATTCAATCCCATGAAAATTCCAACACAATTTTTCAAAGACTTTTAAAGAACAATACACAACTTCACATGGAAAAAGAAAGGCCCCTGACAGCTAAAACACTCCTATATAATGAAGGAACTTCCAAAGGTATTGCCATCCTTGACCTCAAGCTCTACTATAGAGCAATAGCAATAAAAATAGCATGGTATTAACGTGAAAGCAGATAGACTGATCAATGGTATACAATAAAAGACGCTGACTTAAAGTCACACACCTATGAACAATTTATCTTTGAAAAAGAAATCAAAATCATACAATGGAAAAGAGAAAGCATCTTTAACAAATGGTTCTGATATAATTGAATGTAAGCATATAGAAAAATGTAAATAGATACATGTCTTTGGTCCTGCACAAGACTGGAGTCCAAATTGACTGAAGACCTCAATAAAAATCCAGTTATACTGAACCTGATAGAAGAGAAAGTGGGAAGTAGCCTTAAATGCCTTGGTACAGGAGACAACATTCTGAATATAACCCTAGTAGCAGAGACACTGAGATTAATAATCAGAAAATGTGACCTCTGAAAAGATTCTGTAAGGCAAAGGACACTGTCAATAACCCAAAATGGCAGTCTACAACATGGAAAAGATCTTCCCCTAACATCTGATAGAGAGCAGATCTCCAAGATTTATACAGAACTGAAGAAATTAGGCATCAGATTACCAAATAATCTAATTTAAAAATGAAGTTCAGAATTCTCAACAGAAGAACCTCAAATGGAGAAGATACACTTAAAGATGATTCAATATTTTTAGCCACCAGAGAAATACAAATCAAAACAATAATGAAATTTCATCTTATACCTCTCAGAATGGCTAAGATCAAATGCACTAATGACTGCCTATGTTGGAGAAAATGTGATATAAGGAGGACACTCCTCCACTTCTGGTGGAAGTGAAAACATGTACAGCCACTTTTGAAACTGATATGGTCATTGCTCAGAAAATTGAGAATCAAACTAACTCAAGACTCAGTTATACCAATCCTGGGCATATATCCAAAGAATTCTTACTCATACCATAAAAACACTTGATCAATTATGTTCATAGTAGCATTATTTATAACAGTCAGAATCTGGAAACAACATAGATGCCCCACAAGTAAAGAATGGATAAAGTAAATGTGGTACATTTACACAACAGAGTATTACTCAGTGGTAAAGCACAATGACATAGTGAAATTTATAAGCAAATAGATAGAACTAGAAAAAAGGATAATTCTGAGTAAGGTAATCTAAAACCAGAAAGACAAACACTCATAAATGGATATTAGTTGGAAAGTAAAGGATAATCAGGATGCAATTTACAACCCCAAAGAGACTAGGTAACAAAGAGTCTCCAAAAAGGATGCATGGATTTCCCTGGGAAGAGGAAGTAGAAGAGATCTTCTGGGTAAACTGGGGGCAAAGGGGGAAGCTGGATAGAGGGATGGGAACACAAAAAAATGAGGTTTGGTGGTTTGGGGGGCAGTTGGAGGGGGAGAGTAATGAAAGATATGTATTAATGGGGGCATTTGGGGATTTAGGGAGAAACCTGTTGCCAGGGAATGTGCCAGGAATTTTCAAGAATAACCTCTGCTAAAACTCCTAGATATAGTGGAGAGGGGGTCTAAACTGGCCTTATATTCAAATTGGTGGCTACCATAAGCGTCATCAAAATGCCTTCAGTAACTAATTGAAGTAGATCATGAGATCCATATTTTTATTTGTTGATGTTGTTAGTTGGGTCAAGCATTTTTAAATCTTGTTTGTCTTCTCGAAGAACTAGTTCTTACATTTGTGGATTCTTATTATTTTCTTTGCTTCTATTTCATTGATTTCTGCTCTGATTTGTATTAATTCTTGCTGTTAACTGGATTTAGATTTTTTTTCTTCTTTTACCAATGATTTATGCTGCTTTATTAATCCACTTATTTGTTCTCTTTCTGTATTTTTTTTCACAAAATTAACCTTTGTTTCTTTGTCCCCTTTTATTGTCAGTCAATTCTTTTCTCACATGATATATTTTGCTTAGAGTTGTCCCTATTACTATTTACCTCACTGTTTCTCCCCTTCTCCATACTGATCCACTGATTACTGTCTCTCATAAGAAAATAATAGGCTTCTAAATGATAACAAAACATAAAATATAATAAGATAAAACGAAAGCCATCATATCAACATTGGATACGACAAATCAACAGAAGGACAAAAGCCCCAAGGGAAGGCATGAGAATCAGAGACCCACTCCTTTCCACATTCAGGAACTCAGAAACCCTCTATAATACTAAATTGAAATTTTAATATATGGTGCTGACATATGAAGGACCTGTATTTGCTGCCTCAGTCTCTGAGTTCCTATGAGCTTTGCTCATGTTGATTTAGACAACCTTGTTTTCCCAGAGTTCTCCATCTTTTCTGTATCTTTCACTCTTCTGGTTTTGGCTTACTTGATGTTCTCTAAGCTCTGAGGGGAGGAATTTGGTGGAGACATACCATTTAGTGTATTCTAAGGTCTCACTCTCGGCAAGTATTAGTATTTAGTTTTACCCTAGGTCTGTGGGCCATCTAGTCTCTGGTCTTGGTCAGTAAGCTATATTGAGCATGAGTCCCCTCTCATGGCCTTAAGGTGAAACAGATACTAGTTGGCTACTCCTGTAAGTTCTGCACCACCATTTCCCTGCTACCATATTTTACAGGGAGGATAGATTGTAGATCAAAGGTGTTGTGGCTCAATTTGCATTTCTATTTCTCTTTCAGTAGCCTGTAGATTATCTTCTCATACCAAGTACACTAGAAAATAGGAGGAAAGTTTTTATATAGGCATTAACTAGAATGAAAAATTAGGCATATAGAGTTATCTATTTCCCCCATGGGAAATTATACCTCTTATGTTTGCAACCATGGATCTACAGTTCTTTTCACAATCTCTCTGCCATGCTCATTTCTCCTACCCAAATTATTATTCCCTGTAATATACATATATATATATACTCTATTATATAATATATAATATATAATATAATACATATTCTCTATAAGATTCTCTATTCACTGTTCTCCCTCCAAAGTCCCTGAAATATACTCCCTTGATTTTATCCTGGTCATGACATCATATTTTTGTTAATTGGTGTTTTATTTATATATTTACATTTTCTTAAAGAAAACTTGCTCAGTCTGTATAATTTATTTGTATGTATATATTCAAGACTGAATATGTGGTATTGAATAACCCTTTGGTGTGCTATTCCATAAGAAAGATTAATTTTTTTACTCTGAAAATTTCTTAGTTGCCTAAGTGCAGACTTGCCACCTTATGGGCTTTTCGTCATCCACTTTGACATGACTATATGTAATGTCCTTGTTCACTTCTTGTATGTGAAGGAAAGTTTGTAGAACTATGTGTGTCTGGATTTGACATTACTAGGCAGCACATTTTCATAGCAAACTTTCTAATCTTCTGGCTCTCACAGTCCTTTCACACACACACACACAAACACACACACACACACAATGTTTCTTTAATCAGAGAGATGTCTGTGTACTTTCTCATCTCATTTGTTTGAAGTATTTTGTTCTTCTTATTATTCTACAGTGCTGTCTATCTTAAAACTAAGATCCCTCTATTTTAGATAGCTGATAGATAGAGATTATAAAAAGATGTATATTGAGCCATTGTGTTTTTAATATTCGATGCTATTTGTTTTCTCAGCAATATTTTGTGTTTCATAAATAATTGCTTCATATTTCTTTCCCCTGTCTCTCTGCTATGCTCATTTCCCTTTAGTCAAAAAATAAAGCTTCCTGCGTTTTCTTTAGTTCTGATTTCTTGAATATATTTTTTAACCTGTTTATGTCAATGAAGCTTTTTATTTCTTTTTCAATATGACAGATTTGTCAGGTATATTAGCAAAGGAGAGCATCTTAGTACTTTAGGATAAGTGAAATATTGCTCCCAGCTCTTTCGATTTTTTATTGGGAAATCAACTATTATTCTGGTTGTTTTCCATTACATGTGGCCTGCATTTCCTTTTATGCTATCAAAATAGCTTGTTATTTATGCTTAATGTTTTAAATATGATTTGCCATGGAGATTTTCTTTGCTGGTCTTGTATATTTGGTTATCTGTTTACTTCTCATAGCTAATATTAGTGTGTCTTTCCTTAATTTGGGGAACTTTTTTCCTATGATCTCTTTGAGAATCTAGATTATGCCACTGAATGTGGTTTAGTCTTTATCATCCATTGCTGTCTTCAGAACTACATTGCATGTGTGATCCTTTACTATATTTTATTTTTTTCCTTTACTATATTTTAATAATAGCTTCTTATCACTTAATTAATTGATCTATATTCTCTACTTTATCTTTTACCTAACTAATTACACTTCTGTATTTTCTTTTAAGTTTTCCATTTGAGTTGCTAGGTTTTTGCATTCAATTTCAATTCACCCTGAATCCTTTTAATGTTTCTATATTCTGATGGAATTCTTCTCTCAGGTACTGAGTTATCTTATAACAATAAAAGTTAATTTATAAATTATTGTCCTATATTTTAGGCATGGATTTTATGAACTATGACATAAATAAAAGATAGCTAGAATTTGGAAAAACTTCTTCTGGCCATTTCTCTCAATTGGGACTAAATTTTGAATAAAAATTTGACTATACTTCAACAGCTAAGTTTAGGATTTCATAGAGTCCAAATGATAATTGTGCCCATGTCCTATGCTTTCATCCAAATGAACCTTATAAGTAACCAGTTCATCCTATGTTTAATACCTAATATTCATGGTATACATTTGGAACAGTTACACTTAGCTAATATTGTAATTAACTTGTTTACATGACTCTTCAACAACTGTTAAAAATTGTGGTAAAGGTCCCTCTCTTGAGAAACCAAAGAAGAAGATAAAGAAAAAATTGCAGTAAAGGCCAAGGAGAAGTTGATTGAACTACCTCTACCTAGTAAACATTAAAGGAAAAGCAATATAATGCAACTAGAAGATTTCAGAAGTTGGTGCCAATATTGAGATTGTACACTACGAATGGGTATATAATTTCACCCTCTACTATTAAGCTCATCCACTTAGGCTCTAAAAAATGGCTCTAGGATGTAATTGAGAGACATTAGTATGCTTAATCAGCTGTTGACTCAAAGTTCAACTATTATATGAGCTGTAGTTTTGTTCTTCTAGCAATTAATGTATATTTTGGGACTCAACACACAGCTTTATTGTTAGCAAATTATTTTTTTATCCCTGTCACTGAATGTCAGTATTAATATTTTGATTTTTCCTGGCATTCAAATAAAGGTACTTCCAGGGACAGGCATTTTTAATGGTAAACCATCCCAATACATAGCCCAGAGTAGTATCTGAGTATGAGGAAAAAATAAGCAAATTATTTGCATTATATTATTATGGCTGCTGCAACAAAACACAAAAAACATAGTAACACCATAGTTCTCATTCCTTGAGGTGTATTTCAGTTGAAATTAAACATTTATTCAAGTTGACAATGAAGATTAACTACCACAAGATACCAGAAGAAGAATGTGAAAACAAATAATTGAGTATACCAAAGATGGTAAAAAAATAAGTTTTACATATCAAACAACAGAATAAAAGTATTTTATTCAGACATTATGTTTCTAATATAATGTTTCTTGATTTCCAGGACAAAATGATATCCAGAATAAGAACTCAGATTTTGAACTAGTATGCTTAAAATATAACACAGTACATGCATAAGATCTGATAAGAATTTTAATATTGCATATCACAAAATATTTACTGCCATAAATATAATGATTATTTTTTCTTCTATACTATTTTTATGAATGCATTCTTGACCTCCTTGTTCCTCAGGCTGTAGACTAGAGGGTTCAACATAAGGATGATCATGATGTAAAAGACAAACACAATTTTGTCAGTGTCCATTGCATGTTGAGAGCTGGGCTGCAAATACATGAAGATGATAGTTCCATAGAAAATAGAAGCTGCAGTAAAGTGGGAGGCACACGTGGAAATAGCCTTCTGATGCCCTACTCCTGAGTGCATCTTAAACATCATTACAAAAATTATAATGTATGATACTAATATTATTATGAGAGCAAAAAAAGATATTGAAGCTGGTAGAAAAATAAGAACCAGCTCATTTATGTGTCTATCAGAGCAAGAGAGAGCCATGACTGCTGGCATATCACAGAAAAAATGATGCACCACATGGGATCCACAGAAGGAGAGACCGAATGTGTTTCCAGTATAGATACAGGCATTCAGAAAGCCACAAGCATAGCACCCTGCAATCAGCCATGTACAAATACCTGTAGTCATGTTGCTAGCATAGTGTAGGGGCTTGCACACTGCTTCATAGTGATCATAGGCCATTGAGGCTAATAGGTAATTTTCCACAGTAGCAAAACCTGCCATAAAGAACAACTGAGCAGCACAGTCATTGTATGCCATGATCTTGTTTCCTACTAGGAGTCCAATCATGACTGTGGGTGTGACAGCTGAAGAATAACCAAGATCAACAAGGGAAAGATTACCCAGGAAAAAGTACATGGGGGTATGAAGGCGAGGGTCCAATAGAATTAGAAAGATCATTCCCAGGTTCCCCAACAGGGTCATGGTGTAGATGAGGAGAAAGGTGATAAACAGGGGAAGTTGTAGGCTTGGGTCATTGGTGAGTCCCAACAGTAGGAACTCTGTCACTTCTGTCCTGTTCTCCATCATTGTCTTCCGGCAACCTATTAATGGTCTGTGACAATTAGAAAGAAAAGTAATATGCTAATATTTAACATGAAATTAATTAGTATAAACAGAAGTTATAGAAATGCTTTATAGTAACAACTTGGAAAGGATTCTCTAGAAATCTTGGACTTTGAATTCCAATTTAATGTGCTATCCTATATATGGTCACATGATGTTAACTTAAAACATGCAGTTTAAAATTGGTGTCCATCCTTGTGCAGGGAGTGAGAGACTTTGAACCTCCTTGTCCTAAATAGGATGTTTCCATTAACCTCCTTCCCACAGGGCTCAAGGAACTATGTGGAAGAAGACTAGGAAAGATTATAAAAAGCAGAGGGTGTAGATGACTCCAAGAAAAAAGAATATCTTCAGATATAAGATGACTAATATACATATGAATTGACAAAGATGATAGAAGTATAAAGTCAAACGTGGCCCTAGCTCAGTGAGAGGAAAGTGGATTCACGGTCCAGCTTGCAACCAAGAAACTTTCTCTAACTGACACATACTGGCAAACATATAATCATATTTCTCCAATGTAATCTTACTGGGCATTATCAATCATACTACAGAACAGGTATCATGACCATTAGTAGTTGGTCTAAGTGAAATAAACCCCATGGGTTATTGTGGGGTTTTCTTTTTTTTTCTTATTTGAGGGTAATTTTTGACATTTTTTTTGTCCTACCTTTTTTTTGTTTGGTTTGTTCAGTTTTCATTTGTGAGATGTTGCTTACTTTTGAGAGAAAAAAATATATATATATATAAAAAGAGAGAGAGGATATAGGAGGAGTTAGGGGAGTAAAAACATGATAAAAATATACTATGTAAAAAATTAAGTTATAAAAGAAAAAGATATTTTGCCCATATGCAAACTAATTTTTAAACAATGTAATACATGGGTAACAAATAAAATATCTTCCAATTTACTTCTGAGCTCAGTGAAGTTTGACAATTCCAAATTTTTCTCCTGCCAAGAATTTATTTAAATAGTTAGATTGTATCTACTATCTTTTCTCAATGACATGAATTCACAAAAATGATAAAGCAAAGACCTACTCTTTTAATTCAGCTGAGTTAATTATTTCATTTAAATAAGGATCATTTTCTTTACTTGCCTACCTACATGTTTTATCTTGTCTGTTTACTTTATTGTGTACAATGATTGATAAACATACTCTAAAGATAAATCATTAACCTATCTGTCAATGTCATTCATTCCAGATTTTAATCTTCACTTTGCATATTACATGAAGACATTAAGCATATTACTTATGGCAATATACATATATATATACATATATATCAGTTAGAACTTGTTTTGGGCAACTATGGAAGATAATATTTTTACTTTTCAATAAGTCATATCTACCCCTGGATTGACATCAATTATACTTCTTACTGTAAATTCAACTTTATAAGTTGTCTTGAGGAGAAAAATTTATTCACCCAGATCAGGCACACTCAGGTTAATTCAACAATGGAATGTGGCCTAAATGTGATTGCAGGCACGTGCTCTCTTAGTCGTATTCAAAAGATTCTGAATTTTCTCCAGAAAAAAATAGAAGAATGTGCATAGACATGAATCAATGTCCTAGTTGACCATAATTTCTCTCTCCTTCGTGGGAAATGTCCTGTACACCCCATATTTCACAGATTCTAATTGGAAGGCTGAAAAAGAAACTTAGGTGAATTTATCAAGAATACATTATCCATTTAAAAGTATGTAAGTCTAATGTTTACCCGTGAATTTAAAAGTATATCAGTGCAATATTTATCTTTTAATATTTACACTCACCGTGGTTGAGACTTTGAGCTAAACTACTCTTTAAAAGTCTTTATGGTTAACTATTATCACTGAAATAAAAACATTAACCAATGAAGCCTGACATAAAGTTCTTTCCTTCAAAACTGTGTTATGGAGTTGTAGCTGTGTTTCAGAGTCTCCTATACACAGATCTGGTGAAAACTATATAGATCTGACAAACTCTGGAGACTTCCCCTAGGAGTCTACTTGCAGTTTCTGCCCCTATATCATGTCAGGGAAACATAAAATGACCCATGAGAATAATATTAATTACTTTAATATGCACATATCTTTTTGAATTACTGTTTTAATTAGTTTTGAAATTTCAAATTTGTAATGACTTTTTATTTCTCTCACATTTGCAGACATTTTGTAACATATTTGAAGAAATACTCTCAGCAAATAGTTTTAATGAATATTTTATTTTTCTTAATAATAGATTCTTCTCTCATACAATACATCCTGAAAATAGTTTGTACTGTAATGTAAACTAGTGTTCAAAGTAATAAACTTTTTGTTATGACATTTAAGCCCGTTGTTTTTGTTGGTTCACCTCTCTAAGTCCCTTATTTCATCCCCACATACCACTTTATGTTGGCATCATTTCTTCTTCCTCAATGTTCCTTTCTCAGATAATAGAGCTTTTCTTTAATACCTACATCTATCACCATTTCACTTCAGCTTTGGAAATAAAGTTTTGCCAACAAAAGATATGTTCATGCTTTCAATTATACAAGATTCGTCTTTTTCTACTTCCCATGTATATTAGATCTATGTATGTCTCTCTTAGGGTCCTCATTTTTATCTAGATTTTCTGGGATTGGGACACTGGGCTGATTTTCTTTGCTTTATGTTTAAAAACCACTTGTGAGTGATTACATGTGATAATTGTGTTTCTGAGTCTTACTTCACACAAAATGATGTTTTCTAGCTCCATCTATTTGCCAGTAAAATTCAAGATGTCATTATTTTTTTCTGCTCTGTAGTACTCCATTATATAAATGTACCACATTTTCCTTATCCATTCTTTGATTTAGAGGAATTTAAGTTGTTTCCAGATTCTGGCTATGACAACCAATGCTGCTATGAACATAACGGAGCACATATCCTTGTGGCATGCATGCTTTGATATATATATATATATATATATATATATATATATATATAGTTAATATAATGACTAAGAATTATAAGTCAATAAGATGACTAAGAATGTTGAATCTTTCCTTTGTTGAGAGTTCTCTGTTTAGGTCTGTACTTCATTTTTATTGGATTATTTGTTCTTTTGATGACCAATTTCTTGAGTTCTTTGTATATTTTGGAGATCAGACCTCTGCCTGATGTGTGATTAGTGAAGATATTTTCCCATTATGTACACTGGCATTTTGTCTTGTTGACCATGTCATTTGCTTTACAGAAGCTTTTTAGCTTCAGGAGGACTCATTTATTAATTATTTCTCTCAATGACTGTGCTATTGAGGATATATTTAGGAAGTGTTTTCCTGTGCCAATTTGTTCAAGGGTACTTCCCACTTTCTCTCCTATAAGGTTCAGTGTGGCTGGCTTTATGTTAAGGTCTTTGATCCATTTGGACTTGAATTTTGTGCATGGTGATAGACATGGGTCTATTTTCATTCTTCTACATGGTGATATCGAGTTATGTTAGGACCATTTGTAGATATGCTTTCTTTTTTCCATTTAATATTTTTTGCTTCTTTGCCAAAAATCAGGTCTTCAAAGATATATGGATTAATATACAGGTCTTTTATTTGGTTCCATTAGTCCTCCTGTCTGTTTTTATGCCAAAATTAGGCTGTTTTCAGAATTGTAGCTCTGTAGTAGAGTTTAAAGTCAGGAATTGTGATGCCTCCAAAAGTTCTTTTACTATACAGGATTGTTTTGGCTATCCTGGGTTTTCTGATTTTCCATATGAAGTTGAGTACTGTTCTTTCAATGTCTGTGAAGAATTATACTGAGATTTTAATGGGCTTTGCATTGAATATGTAGATTGCTTTTGGTAAGATTGCCATTCTTACTATGTTAATTCTACCTACCCAGGAGCACTTTCTGGTGTCTTCTTCGATTTCTTTCTTCAAAGATTTAAAGTTCTTGTCATACAAGACTTCCACTTGTTTGCTTAGAGTTACTTCAAGATATTTTATGCTTTTTGTGCCTATGGTGAAGGATGATGTTTCTCTGATTTCTTTCTCAGTCCTTTTATCATCTGTGTACCAGAGGACTATGGTGCAAACAAATGCTGATTGGCCAGCTGCCAGGCAGGAAGTATAGGTGGGATAACCAGACAGGAAGTAGAGGCAGGTCAAGGAGAACATGAGAATTATGGGAAGGAGGAAGCCCATTTCTCTGCAGTCCTGGCCCATCCACTGAAGTAGCAGGATGTGATTGCCTCCCTGAAAAAAGTACTGAGCCATGTGGCTAACATACACTATAATAATGAGCTAATATATGTTATAAAAGTTAATAAGAAGCCTGAGCTAATGGACCAATTAGTTTATAATGTTGTAGACATCTATGTGATTTCTTTGGGGCTAAATGGCTGTGGGACCTGGTGGGAGGTCAAAAACCAGGCAGGGCAGAAACCCCAACAAACAGGCCTTCATGTTATAGGGCTACTGCCTTTTTTGAGTTAATATTGTATTCTGCTACATTACTGAAAGTGTTTTTGAGTTGTACAAGTTCCTTGGTAGAATTTTTGGGGTCACTTATGTAAACTATCATATCATCAGCAAATAGTGAATGTTTGACTTCTGATTTCTTCTTTTCCAATTTGTATGTCCTTAATCTCTTTTTGGTGTCTTATTACTCTAGCTAGAACCTCAAGAACTATATTGAATAGATATGGAGAGAATGGATAACATTGTCTTTTTATGATTTCAGTGGGATTTCTTTTAGTTTCTTTCCATTTAATTTGATGTTGGACATTGGTTTGCTGTATATTGCCTTTATTATATTTAGGTATGTTCCTTCTATTCCTGCTCTCTCTAAAACCTTTATTATGAAGAGATGTTGTATTTTGCTGTGAGCGTTTTTTGGTGTCGAATGAGATAATCATGTGGATTTTATTTTTTAGTTTGCTTATATGATGGATTATGTTGACAGATTTTTGTATCCCTTCATCTCTGAGATGAAGATAACTTCATCATGGAGGATGATGGTTCTGATGTGTTTTTGGATTCAATTTACCAGTATTTTATTTAGTATTTTTGCATCAAATTTCATGAGTAAGATTGGTCTATAATTCTCTTTCTTAGTAATGTCTTTCTGTGGTTTGGATATCAGCGTAATTGTAGCTTCACAAAAAGAGCTTTATAATGTCCTTTCTGTTTCTATTGTGTGGAATTATTTGAGGATTATTGTTGATATTAGTTCTGCCTCAAAACTCTTTTAAAATTCTGAGCAAAAACCATCTTGTCTTGGCTTTTTTTGATTGGGAGACTTTTGATGACTCTGTTTTATTGATTCTTGTGATTCTTGGAAAGAACTAAATGATTTTCTTCTTAAGGTCAAATAATATGGGAAACATAAGCAATAATGGCACATATTGGTTTGAAATGGTAATGGAATTAATACATAAAAGAAACAAGCAAAAATTGTTGATATCATCCCAATGAAGAGATAATCTGCATAAAATTTTAGTTAAGAAAATAAAACTGATGCTAGTTAGAACTTTTTTGACTGAAGCATGACTCATAATTCTTACATGTGTTAGCCACATGGCTTGGTACCTTTTCAGCAAAGCAGTCACCTCTTGCTTGCTCTGTGTCTGGTTTCCTCTCTGGGTGATAACTGCAGACTGACTCTTTCCCAGAATTCTCTTGTTCTCATTGCCCCACCTCTACTTCTTGCCTTGTTGCCCCACCTATGCTTCCTGCCTGGCTACTGTATAAGAAACAAATCTTTACAGGGTAAAAAATATTGTCCCACAACACTTCACACCCTCCTTTAAAAAAAAACAAGAACTCTGAATCAAATCTCCTTTGCTTAACTTTTCTCCTGACCATTACCCATACAATTGTAACCAACATTCTAAACAAAGAAAAACATCCACAATCCATTTTTTGGCAATGTGGGCATAATTATCCAGGATACTAACTGTGGGTTGGGGGAAGAAACCTAAAGAAAATGTAGAATATTGTCAAGTCTTGACCGGAGAATTTTGTGAGGCTTGAACATCTCAGCTAACAGTCTTGAAACTGTTCCTTTGAACTCAAAGGAAACTCCTGCAGTGGTCCACTGAAACATAAGATCACTTGGGCCATCCACTCCTATTGGAGATTTCTCATGGGGTCTTCCTTAATCAAACCTGAGTTTTTAACCTGGAATGAATCCACAGCCTCACATTTCCTGCGGAAACAAAAGCAAAACCTCTTCTCCAAAGTAACATACTTTTGACTTCAATTTTGAAGTCAAGGTATTTCCAAAATATATATGTTGGATTAATCTAAAGGCATTCATAATCAAATGTTATTTAGCAATTCTTGCTCCTTCCTCAGCAGTCATACAATTAAAAGACAACACAATGATATGCAGTATCCAGGCTCTCTGTGTATTTTCCATCTTTATGTGCCTTTATTTTAAACTCTATTTCTTTTATTTTTATTTTTGACTTGTTCTCATTTCCCCTCATCTACTTCCCTCCTGGTTGCCCACCTATACTTCCTCTGGCTACTGGCCAATCAGCATTCTATTAAACAAATACAAGAAACAAATCTTTACAGTGTAAAAATATTGTCTCACAATATTCTTCCACATTGACACACTTTCTCCAAATGGTCACACGTACTTCAATGAAACCATACTTCCCAATATTACCATCCTCTTTGGGGTCATTTTCTTTTCCTCCTATTGGTTTGACTTCAAGCAAAGGGCTTTTGCCTTGTGCTATTTTATTTTATTTTAGTGTGTTGGATTGTTATTTCTTGGAAGGCTGTTGAATGTATTTCATTTAACAAAACTTTAAAAATTAGAATATGTTCATCAGACTATTAATACATACTCTGGATTTCAATGGAAATCTGCCTTAAGTTCTAAAAATGCTGATAAATGTTGTAGGAATTTAGAAGAGCCACTGTACCCAGGGTAGATATTAGAATGGACAACCATTTTTTATGAAGTACTTTGACCTTGAAGGATCCTTGTGGAAGGCAACCATTACTTCCCTCTCATAATCAGTAGAATTGCTTTGAGTAAGGGGCATTACACCCATCCCAAGACTTTGGTCACAATGTGCTTTTGGCATACTGGAGGTTGTTGTATTATTGAATATTATATATTTCACATAATAAATTATCAGAGAGATTGGACTTCTCTTGTTTCCATGTAGGCCTTAAAATTTAATCTTGGAATACCTTCTTTTTTCAACCAACCCATGCTACATCATTCATCCCAACAACCTGCATGTGGGAGTCTACTTCCTATTGAGTTGCCTTCAAAATGAGGGGGTTTTTCCTTGTTTTATTTAGTTTTATGTGGTTGAGTTTGTTGTTATCTTTTAGAGGCCTGTTTTTTTCTGGAGGAGGACAGAAAAGTAGCAGATGGGGGAGCGGGGAGATAGATTAGTGAAGGAAGGTGAAAGGAGGGGAAGTGACATTGGGATGTACTCTATTGGAGAAGAATTTGTTTTCAATTAAATAAACAAATAGTAAGTAAGAGACCACAGGTACCCAGGAAAACTGGCAATCATCATAGATGGAGAAAACAAGATATTTCATAACAAAATCAATCTGAAAAATTATCTATCCATGAATCCAGCCATACAGATGGTATTAGAAGGACAACTTCTACCCAAGGAAGCTTACTACACCCATGAAAACACAGCCAGTAGGCAATCTCACACAAACAAAATTCAAAGAAGAGAAACACACACAAACACACATATACATTACCATCACCTCAAAGAACAATAACAAAAACAATAAAAATAAGCAACCACTGATCATTTATATCTTTAAATCTCAATAAACTCAGTTTGCCAATAAGAAGAAACAATCTAACAGAATGAATACTAAAATAGAATCTATCACTCTTCTGCACATAAGAAACACACCTAAATATCAAAGATAGATATTATCTCAGAGTAAAAAGTTGTATAAAGATTTTCCAATTCAATAAACATAAAAAACAAGCTGTTAACTATCCTAAAATCTTACAAAATAGTCTTCAAACCTATCTTTTCTCTTGCCTATGTATTTGTAGTAACCCCATGTTGAGGGGCATGTGTCATAACCCCACATTATAAGTGTAGCATCTGTCTGGGTCAAACCTTGACTGGATTCATACATTCCAGGGTAGGGGCATGTGAATTAGAAAAATTAGGTAGAAGGACCAGAAACATAAAAGAAATACCAAGACAAAGAAAAGAATTGGGAGGGCAATCCAGTGAATATTGGATATGTCCTTGTTGATTTTCCATATGCTTATAAAGCACAATACAAAGTGAGGAGAAGAATGTAAAAACTGATTATAACACAAATACAAACAAATTACTTTTTTCAGTACTTGAAACAGCAAGTCACTATATCCTAAGTATTTTGTTGTTTAGGAAAAACATACACATTAGACCATGAATTCTGTAAGCAACCACTCCCTGGGTCAAATCACAGCAGCAACATAACTGGAGAGGAAGGGGAGTATAACAGAGAAGAATATAAAGGAAAGAGAGATAAATATTTTTAAGGACATTTGAACAAACCATAGAGAATATTATTTTGCATGCTAACATACAAATTTGTGTGGTTTTTTTTGTGTGTGTGTGTGTGTGTCTAAAGCTTAAATAGTGTTACCCCACATGGGGTGATAATGCTTTCTCTATGCTGGACTATCAAACAAAAACTCTAGTGCTGGGCATGGAAACCCTTCCTTTCAGTTTTGGGTTTGTAATTCCAAAAGATTCCTAAAACAATACAGGCTATTTTTGTCTCCTAGAATGTGAAAGTAAGACCATATTGATTAAGACAGCACATATTTCAGACATAAAACTTTGAGGAATCAAGCTGGTAGTAACCTGAAAGCTTCCTCACTTAGGATAAGCTTTCATAGTGTTGGAAGGTACTCTGTAAGCTGCCAAAGGAGATCAACCTGAAAGATATCTGCAATATTGTAATAGTGTCACTAATATCTTAGAAGCAACCAAGCATTTCCTGTGATCGCTGTTGATCTAAGCTTGAATTTTATAGTAATATTCTGATATGTTTAAAATATCTTTTATTCTCCAGCATGATTTTAATAAATTATCATTCCAAAAATAAAATATCAATGCATTTTTGCATTGACACAAACACCATAATTAGTAAATTTTGTATACATATTAGTAACATTTTATACATATTGTATAAATTAGATATCTATATAGACAACAATTTTGTTCCAAACCCTACTTAAATTTTGTTGTGATTGCCAACTGCTATTTCATTAGTTGAGTTTCTCTAACAAAACAAGAATTGAGAGAATTTCCTATACATAGATATGTGTGGGGAGTTTGTTACGGTTTTGTTCTCATGTCATTATGTAAGATGCAAATCCCTTGATAGCTCATCTCCACCTGAAAAGAAACGAATTCAGATGATTGGCTTAATGTAAGTAAGATAGCCTGAAATGAGGGATAGGGAATGTTGTAAGTGTTGAAGAATGCAGAGCCAAGAATCAGGGGTGAATCGATAGTATTGATAGTTTAGAGTACAAAAAGCATTCATATGGGAGGAGGGCTAGTGGTGCAAGGTCAGGTTTGTTGTTCTCATGCCCTTGGGGTTGTCTCACCTGCATCCCAACTACAGGGTAAGCTCTAGTGTGTAAACTCTAGGGGGATGAAGAGCAGAGCAAGATGTCTCTTTGGTTTTATGGGGTAGTGCTAGCTCTCTCTTGCTCTCTCTTTCTCTCTCTCTCTCTTTTAATCCCAGGGCCAGTTCTCTCACTTAAGACAGATCATAATGGGTGACTGGGGAAAGGAATCTTTTCTTACCCATGCTGCTGTATAACTGAAGGTAGAGCAATATCAGCTCTCCTGTTCCTATGCCATCAGGGTCAGCTCTAATGTGCTGACTAGTTGAGATGCATTCATGTGGTGAGTGATGGGGCCATCTTTCCAGTGTGAGGGTAAGCTTTTCCCTAGGGGTACGGAGAGCTAGCCTGCTGCAGTATCCAGTGAGGGGCAGGATGAGCTATACCAAATCCTGTAAAGGGCAGGTTTGGCTCAGCTCAGCATGGTTCAAATGACCCCTTCTGTTAAAACAGGTTATGAACAACATCACTGACCCAAGCAGCAGCATGTGTATAAACCCAGATATAGCCTTTAGGGGCAGTTGGGTCATGGATGTCACCATGGCCCCAGTGGCAGAATAAGTCTGAGATCAGTATGATTCCAGTGGTGCAAAGGCCCTCAGACACCAACACGTTCTCAGGTGGCTCATCATACCCTGATCATCTGCAAATCCCTTGCTGATAACAGGAGTCATGAACACCACCACAGTTCCAGGCCACTTCAGGGTCACAGACCCACACATGGTCCTAAGAAGAGACGCATGCTTAGGCTTCATGGCTCCAGTTGGTAGCACTGGTCAGCAGATCAGTATGGCTCCAAAAGTGGCATGTCCCTCAGACACTGGGCATGTTCTCAGGTGGCTTACTAGACCCCAGTCATCTACAAGACCCTTGATGGTAACAGGATATCTGGACTTCTATTCTGACTATGGCTGCTGAAGGACCACAGACCCATACATGGCCCTTGGCAGTAGCCCAGTCCTGGATTACAACAAAACCCCAGGTGACAGAACAGGTGAGACAGCCCTTAGGTCATGAAAGCACAAGAGCTGACCTTGTCCTCTCCTTGTATCACTACTACAGGAATTAAGAAAGAAAGCCCTACCCTTTACCTGGACAAAACAGTAGATCTAGCTCTGATGATATGAGTGCAGGGTACCTGAGAACCCAGAGAGCAGGAGAACTGGTTCCACGCCTTGCTGTGGACTGGATTGGGTGAGCTAGCTGAGTCAATGCTGGAGAACTTGTCTTGATAATGACAATGATGGAAAGCAGGAGGGCTTAGCAAACCAGCTACAATGCAGGTCCAGAACCAGTACTATGAATTGGCCCACCACAGAATCCACTGAATCCATTAACTGTTGGAGCATGTAAAAGTGACAAACCTACATATTCAAAGAACTAGATTCCATGATACATGACAAAGGAATATCCAAGAGAAGCCAAAGAGAGAGAGAGAGTCCTTTTTGGTGGTATAGCAGAAACCAGAGGCCTCAAGTCAGACAAATGATTCAACTTTCCTTGAAAGTAAAGATTAATGCATTCATCTAAAGTTTAAACTGCATGGCTCAATGAACCATAAAACAGCTTCCATGACAAGATGATTCTGATTTTTTGTTGTCCAAAATTGGGTAATATGTTAAATCAGAGTGCATAATGTAAAATACACAAAGAATCTATAAAAGTTTAAAAAGTCAAACACTGAAGATTTACATCAAGATTTTTCAACAGAAAATCTCAATTTTTTGAGTCACATTATGCTTTTATATTTATTTCTGAATGCTTGAAGGAATCTAAAACTAAAATTTTGAATAAGTCAGAAACAATAAAAAATTTCCATCATCAATCTAAAATAGAATAGGAAAAACTGGTGCCCCAGTTAGATGAGGGAAATACTGAGAAAACAGAGGAGGGCAGAGGGGAAAAAGAATGAAGGAATGGAGGAAAGAAAAAAGGATAAGGAAGAAGGGAGCTGACAGTAGACTTTTTTCTTTTATACAGTTTAGTCTATTCAGTTCAGTCGTCAATAGATTGGATTTTTGCTACTCATATAAATGATGATAGACTTCTACAATTTAATTTATTAAGATTAGTCTGTTTGGGGAAATTCCCTCACAAAGAAAAGCATCATGATGGCTAACTGGTCATTCAGTAATATAGTCAATTCAATACATGAAATAGCCTCTACATTAGCCATATTGTATTTAACTCTAAAAATTTATCAAGTCCCTCTGTCTGTCATTGGTAGACCTGTTTAAATCTGTTCATTTCGTGGACTTCTCCACATATTTGTTTTACTCTTGTTGACCATGTCAGAAAAGCAGCAGATGACAACTGAGTTCAAGACATCAGCACCAGAGAAGGAAACGCTCTGATGGGTCTATCTTGGTTTAGCAAGGCTCCAAGAGCACAGACCACAAAACGATTTTTCTGTACCTTTACATGCTTGCTGCTGTGATCTTTCTCTGGTATGCTTTACATGCTTTCTCATGATCTTTCATGGTTTGATTGGTTGTGGGGAGATCCCCCACTGCCTATAATGTAGTGTGCTTAGCTTATAGAAACATCCCAGTCTATTGTACATTTTTGTATGTGATTATTATAATGATGATTCCTCCCTAAGCAGTACTGTCTAATTGATAACAATAACCCTATCCTATCTAGAGCTTTGATGAATGAAAATAAATAGAAAGAAATGCCACAAAGATAGGATCTATGAGTTTCATCTAAGAAACTGCATAGACTGTAGCTCGAGTTAATTAAGAAAAACAGTTGTGCTTGATTCTGATTGCTGATAGAATCTCTCCTCCCTTTCTTTAACTGATCTCTAGGAGTTGACTGTGTACTTGACTGTCAATGACTGCACCTGCTTCCATGAGTAACTGGATAAAGGTTCTATGATGACAATTAGAGTAGTCAATAATTTGATTATAGAGTAAGGTCCATTCAGGCACCCTCTCCAGTGCTGCTAGGAGTCTTAGCTGGGTCATCCTTGTGGATTCCAGGAAATTTCTCTAGCACCAGTTTTCTTGCTAAACCCATAATGGCTCCCTCTATCAAGATATCTCATTCATTGTTCTCCCCCTCCATTCCTCTCTAAACCTGGTCTCTATCCCTCATGTTCCCATCCACCATTCTCTCCCTTCTTCCCCCATTCCCATATACTCAGGGTTGGACAAGGACTTATATCAGGTGCATGAACTGAATTTTTGGTGCCCATTTGCTATGGTGATACATCTAGGTCAGCATTGATGCAGAGCGGGGCCGGGGGACTTGATCCTGCCTCTACGTGGTATGCCAGACTTTTTTGATTCTCCAAAGGAAGCTTTATGCCTCTGATCAGTGGATGGGGACAGGAAAGGAGGAAGGTGGGAGTAAGAAAGATGTGTCTAGGGGAATATGAGGTTTGTTTGTAAAGAAAATAATCAAATAAGAATAGAAATAAAAATTTAAAAAAGAGAAACAATTGAGTCCCGGTAGCAAGGCTGGCTCAAATCCCTTTAACCCTTGTTTTAATAATGTATTATTTTATTTCATTTTACATTCCAATCAGTTTCCCTCCTACCCCTCCTCCATGCCATGCTTACCTCCCACCCCCAGACCACCTCTCATCCACTCCACTCAATGGTTAAGGGCTCTAATAGAGCATCAACATAGTGTTGCACATTAAGTTTGGGCAGGACAAAGCCCTCTTTTGCATTAAGGTTAAGTATGGCATCCTACCATAGGGGATGTGATCCAACAAGCTAGCTCACGCACCAGGGATAGATACTGGTCCTACCACTAGGGGACCCTCATTGACTGGACTTCACCACTGTCTCTGACATATGGAGGGCCTAGCTTAGTTCCATGGAGGCTCCACAGTTCTTGGTCTGTAGTTTATAATTTTCAACAATCATGATTCAACTGTCTCTGTAGATTTCTCCATTGTGATCTTAACCTCCTTTGCTCATATAGTCCCTCCTCCCTTTCTTCAACCGAATTTCCAGAGCTCAGCCTTGTGCTTGGTTGTAGATCTCTGCATCTTGTTCCATCAGTTATTGGATGAATGTTCTTACCAAAAGTAATCTACAGATTTGATGAAATTCCATCAAAATCCCCACACAATTCTTCACAAACCTTGAAATAAAAACACTAAACTTCATGTGGAAAATTAAAAAAAAAAACAGAATATCTAAAGAAATTCTATACAATAAATAAACGTTGTGGAGCATCATATCATCCCTGATTTCAAACTCTATTATAGAGTAATAGCAATAAAAACAGCTTGGTAGTGGCATTCAAAATAGACATGAGGACCAAACAAATCAAATAGAAGATCTGCCATTTATTCACATAACTATGAACACCTGATTTTTTTCATTTTGACAATGAAACCAAAATAGTACAATGAAAAAAGAAAAGTGTTATTAACAAATTATGCTAGCATAACTGGATGCCAACATGTAAAAGATTGCAAACAGACTCATATCTATCATCATGCACAAAACTCAAGTAAAAATAGATTAAGTACCTCAACATAATTCTAGTTACACTGAACCTGATAGAAGAGGAAGTGGGAAATAGCCTTGAATGCATTGGCACAGGAGACTAGTTACTAAATATAACCCCAGTACTACACAGTCAGACTCTGAGAACAACAATCAATAAATGGAACCTCCTGAAACTGAAAAGTTTCTTTAAGGCATATGACATGGTAAATAAGACAAGTTGACAGCTTACAGAATATGGAAATATATTCAAAAAATCCCTTTAATCTTAATGCTGACAGATACTGTCAACAGGTTTTGTGTTTCATTATCTGAAACAAAACTCTAAAATAACTTCATGTTAGATCAGATGGTTGCACAATAGCTTTTAACACCCCAAAACAGTTAAATTTAACAAGGACACATAGCTGAGTTATGTGTTGATTAGGTTAGGGTCAAAGAAACAAGACAGTCCAGTCTTTCATGTTTGTTTCTTTTGTTTTGTTTTATTGGAGGCAGAGTTTCTTTGTGTAACAGCTCTAGCTGTCATGCAACTAGCTCTGTAGACCAGGATGACCTTAAACTCACAGAGATTTGTCTTCCCTTGCCTCTTCAGTGCTGGAATTAAAAACAAGTGCCACCATTACCTAGATTAAAGAACCTCAGTTGTTGTTAGCTGATGTACTTTCTTTTATTTTTAGATCGGTTGGTGATCAAAGGTGTTGATTAAATTCATTGCACCATTTCCTCTCCTCAATCTCTTAATGTAAGAAACAATTGATGAGTGGATATATGTCCTAAAGATTTAAAGTAGAGCTGGTTGATTCTTTTTCATAAATAAAAGTTTGTGTTTGTTGGTGTAGGAGGTCCTTTTTTCTACATGTTGCTTGTATTGGTTAATGAATAAAGAAACTGCCTTGGCCTGATAGGGGCAGAACTTAGGTAGGCAGAGAAGACAGAACTTAATTCTGGGAGGAAGAAAGCAGAGTGAGAGGAGCTTCCATGGAGCTGACATAGACAGACATGCTGAATCTTTCTCGGTAAGCCATTGCCATGTGACGCTACACAGATTAATAGATATGGGTTAAACTAAAATGTAAGAATTAGCCAATAAGAAGTTAGAGATAATGGGTCAAGCAGTGTTTTAATTAATACAGTTTCTGTGTGGTTATTTCAGGTGTAATCTAACTGGATGGCTAGGACAAACATGCTGGCCCTCCTTCTAAACAATTGGCGTGCTCTCTCTCCATATATATATATGGAGAGAGAGGGAGAGAGTTTAAACAGCTTTTTGCTGTTTGATGGTGGCATGCTACAGCTCCTTGAGGAGAGATTTTCAAGATTCCTTATAAGATTATCTTTAAAAATAACTAATAAAAAGTAATTGACCCCTTCTTTGTAATTCCAAAATGCTATCTGCCAGTAAACACCTGACAAAGAAGAATACATTGTTTTACCACATGGTTAATCTATAGTAAGTTACTTGAGTATGAATGTTTTTGGGTTCTTGTGATAATTTGTTTATACCTGTAAAACCTAAAATATTTAATAATGTAAGGAAGATGAAAATATGCTTCACCTGTATTCATTATAATCATTCAATTGAAAAGTAGAATGTAACCACATTCTTATATTGCCTGAAAAACTCTGCTGTGGTATATAGGCTGCAGAAAAATAATATACAGTGGAGAAATCATGGAAAGAACAGAGAAGAATAGAGAATAAAAAAGAAAAACATCAAGAAGTAGTGTCAGTGTCTTCTTCCCTAACCTCTTCTAATAGATAAGTCTAGTATATGCCAACACTCTGGATTCATTTCAAACCCTTTGCTGTCTGGAGACTGTCACCCAGACAGTCATATTCTTTTGTGCTTTCATTAGCATGTGACAAATATACCAGCAATGTGACTGAATATATCAGTGCTGAATAATGTTTTGGAGATCTTACCCTTCAAAAATGTTAGCTATTCTATTTCAGTTAGGTATTTCTGGGTATTTTATGTCCTGTTTTAGCAGACATCAGACATTGCATGTATAAAAAGATCATCTTTAAAACTTGAAAGTAGACCTCAAATGTATCTAAATGCATAGAGGAGATCTGAGAAGAATTAATCCATGATTTGGCATCTTAAGTATTAAAAAAATGAAAAATTCCTAAAGACTATCTTCTCTCCAAAAAGTAAATATTTGGTTTCATTTTAATAATGTACTCCTGACCTTCTTACTCGTTAAATTGTAAACCCTTGGTTTCAGTGTCAGGATAACCATGGTGTAGAAAACAGATGTAAACTGAGACTGCTCTTTCATTTCCTGGCCAATCAGACCCAAGCAAGTATACAGAAACTATATTAATTGCAACACTGTTTGGCCTGTTAGCTCAGGCTTCTTATTAACTAACTCTTACATCTTAAATTAACCCCTTTCTATTAATCTATATATCACCATGAGACTGTGGCCTACCAGAAAGTTTCTAGCAGTGGTATCATTCTCCTTCATAAGTTATATGACATCTCATTGTCTCTATGTATTTTCTCTCTATATCTCGGTTCGAATTTCCCACCTGGCTTTATTCCGCCAAGCCAATGGCCAAATAGATTTATTCATTAGCCAATAAAAACAACATATATAGAGAAGGACTTCCCATATCATCTTCCCTTTTTGTTTAATTAAAAAGAATTTTTTTAAATTTAACATAGTAAAACAACATATACAGAACAGTTACCAAGCAAGAATTATAGTTAAAATATTTAATCCATTTACATTTGACAAATTAAGGAAAATATCATCTACCCTATCTTTGTGAGCCTAAACTTATATATCTAAATTATTCTTTTTTAATTAATTAATTAATTAACTATTTTATTTATTTAGTTATTAAAAATTTCCACGTATTCCCATGCTCCCATTTCCCTCCCACTCTCCCTCTCCCCTTCCCTCTCATTCTCCAGTACTAAGAGAAATCAGGGTGCCCTGCCCCAGGGAAAGTCCAAGGTTCCCCGCCCCCATCCCAGTCTAGGAACTTGTGCATCCAAACAGACTAGGCTCCCAAAAAGCCAGTACATGCAGAGGAATCAAAATCCAGTGTCATTATCATTGGCTTCTCAGTCAGCCCTCATTGTCAGCCACATTCAGAGACTCCGGTTTGATCACATGCTCCTTCAGGCCCAGTCCAGCTGGCCTTGCTGAGCTCCCATTAGATCAGTTCCACTCTCTCCATGGGTGAGCACACACCCCACACGCAGTCCTGTCTTTCTTGCTCCTGTTCTCCCTCCTTATCCTCTTCATCTGGGACTTGGGAGCTCAGTCCAGTGCTCCAATATGGGTCTCTGTCTCTATCTCCATCAATCGCCAGATGATGGTTCTATGATGATATGCAAGATATTCATCATTGTGGCTATGGGATAAGGAAAGTTCACGCACCCTATCCTCTGCTGCCCATAGACCTAGCTGGAGAAATTCCCTTGGACAGCTGGGAACACTTCTAGAGCCGTCTCTTGCCAACTCTAAAATGGCTCCCTTAGTTAAGATATCTTCTTCCCTGCTTCCATACCCACCCTTCTTCCATCTCAATCATCCCATTCCCCCAAGCTCTCCCCAATTCTCCCTTTGTCCCTTCTCTCTCTCCCCATCTCCCCTTCCCCCCAGCTGACCCCCACCCCCCTTCTCACAACCTTTGCCCAATGATCTTGTTTCATAGTAAAGGAAAAGTATAACTATTTACCGTTCAAAGACTTCAGAAGGATATATTACCTAACAGGAAGCACATTGTAAGCAACTTCCAAAACTCTAGAATTTGCAGAAACATATTGCTGCCTCATCAGATACCCAAAGTTATCTGTAATGTTGGGGCTTCCATCTTCAGCCTACAGGCCCATAGTATTCAACTGACTTTTCCAAGAAGCAGGAAATTTGAAAATCTGTTCTGCTTGTAATGACAATAACATTCATCAGTTGCTTTATTCTGTGTCCTTCAAAATGTCTGGCAGTTATTTTGGTAGTGTACGAACCCTGAAGGACCATGATATCTTTTGGAATGTTTAGAAGTCCCTTTTCTGTTGGTTCTGCATGTCCAGTTTATACAGCATACCATAAAGCAGTCCAGAGAAGTGTAGTCTCTTGTCCAAATGACTATCTGTATCACATTGAAGGCAAATTCCTAAAATGTGATACAGATATTCCTAAAAATAAAATCAACTTTTATGAAGCAATTGGGAGTCCCAGAAGCAGAGGTGTCTTAGTGTTGAGAAAGTCTAAGTTCTTAAAACATTTTAAATGCCATATTCTGTAGGTCTTTGAAGTATTGAAGATTATCTAACTAAAATATATCTCTGTATATCTAGAAAACCTAACTAACATTACTACAAGTTTGACTGTTATAAATTACTACCTATTAATCTGTAATTTTAAATTATGCATTACATTTTTAATAAGCTGTACAAGCATAATATCTTAAAATAGAGTAGAAATATATATATGTATATGTATACATATATATAAAACAAAATTGACTTTAATTTTTTATTAATAAACCAACATTCACACCACGGCAAAGTATTCATATCTATATGATAACTCCCTTATTTAAAAAAATAGCTGGAAAGTTATTGTTAATGATTTATATCCTAACTGTTTTAAATGAAAATAAATATTTATAAACAATAATTTGGGGAATTTGAGCATAGATTTTTTCCCAAACTGTTTCCTGCTTTTTGTTGGGTAAAGTATTTTTAGATTTCACAATGAATTTTCAGGGTATCTTGTTTGATCAAGTCATATTAGCCTGAAAGGAATCCATAGGTTCTCATGTTCTGTGGAAACAAAAGCAGAATCTCTTTTCCAAAGTAGTATAATCTTAAACTCAAATTTTGAAATCAATATACCTTTAAAATATGTATGTTGATTTAGCTTAGCAGCCTGTACAATAAAATGTGTCTCTTTGGGTAGCTCATTCACAGTCAAAACTTTAAGAAAGCACAATAATATGCATAATCCAGACTCTTTGTGTATATTCCATCTTGATGTGGCTTATTTTTCTGTATTCCTATAATCTATGATTACCTGTACTCTTTTATATTACTGTTAATGTCTCTTAAAAGATTTTGCTTTATTTTTAAGCATATTTCTTTTCATAACTGTTTGTAATCTTTTTTTTCTCTCCCAAGCCTATGTACAGTAATCCAACTCTGTGACCCATTTAGAGGTCTTTTTTTAAATCTGTCTTTATTGCATATCTGTAATCATTTTCTGAACAGGATCCCTTTTTTTCTAAATGCTAAGTGGCATGGCTAGGACTAAGCCTGATTTGCCTTTTGGCCCTGCCCAGTCCAACATGGCAGAGTTATGTTTACTGCCAGCTCCACATGCCATGCTCACTGTCAGCTCTGTGAGTCATGCTCACTGCCCCAGCTCCAGGACACAGCTGGTCTATGTTACCATTAAGAAATTTTTATCAAACTGCTCACAGACCCAATTTAAGTTCAGAACCTCCTGAAAGAGCCAGAGTTCATTCTACCATCACAAACCAAATAGCAAGAACTTAAAGAAGCCATGAAAAATTTATTGCTATCACTGAGTCAGGAAGATTTCTCTTAAAGGAGCCATGCCTCTGCTTGTCACCAGCAAACAGAGTCTATCTGAAAAAAATGTGGCTACCAAAAGGATGCACATAACTCTGTTCTTTTGTGTCTAGAATGCCTTCCCAAGCTCTCTCAGTTTTTTTGTGGATGTAGTGGTCCCACGTTGGGTATCATTTTGTAAACATAGACTGCTATTTTCTTTCTCAGCAACTCAAACCTGAATAATTACACAGAAACTATTTTAATTACAATACTGGCTGGTCTATTAGCTCAGGCTTCTTACTAACTAACTCTTACATTTTAAATTAACCCATTTCTATTGCTCTATGTATCTCCACAAGACTGTGGCCTACTGGTAAGGTTCTGGTGGCAGCACTCTTCTCCTTCAGAAGTTACATGGCATTCATTGACTCTGACTACTTTCTCTCTATATCTCTGCTCAGATTCCCACCTGGCTTTACTCTGCTAAGCAACTGGTTGATTCTTAAAATTTTATTTGTTTCTGTTCTTGTACAGTAACAATATAATTTCAAATTTTCTTTATGCTCTGTAAACCTTGGTAGGATGTCCACCCCAAGTTAACTACTACTGTCTACCATCTATCTTTCTTATCAGTATTTAGCATGTTCAACTATAAGCTTGCCTTAAAGATATCATGGTTCCCAATTTCACATTAAGTGTTAAAGGTGATCACCTTTAACACTTGCTACAAACAATAATAGAGATGTATATAAGAGTGTGCATATGTTTTAGGTAGTATTATTCTTCATTGTTAAGGGAATAGAATTTGAGAAGTTACACAGGAACTACCAGGAATGATCCAGATTCAAAAATGCAAGTCACTTTCCAAGAGTAAGCAGAAGATTAAAATAGTTTTGAAATGAAGTTAAGAGTTTATTCATTCATATTGACCTGGTTTGGTTTGGCACTATCTCAACCCACCTTTCTCATTTTTATCTCCTGTCATTCTCAATGAGATGAAAAGATATATCTAACATAAAATTAATCAGGCTCCCAGTATTTGTCTGAATTTTGTGGAAAAAAGAAACATAAATTATAAACAAAACTAATAGAGTCTCCGTGATAAACATTATGGCATTTTTGGCCCACTCTCACCTTTGTGTTTTTATAGAAATATGTTTGAATATCTCATTTTTCATATAAGTCCTATAAGATACACTCAGCTATGGCTATTATATGATTTTAACTTTTCACTTAAATGCATATATAATGTAGAAGCAAAATATTTGAAGACACTCAAAAGAGCATAAAATGTATGCAGAGGGCTTGAATACAGGAGGGGAAGCTTGATCTTCTGGTAGCTTGATATGCCTGGCTTTATTAAGGCCAATGGTGGACCCGCCCCTTTCTTACTGAATATGGAAGAGGGGTTGATTAAATGGAGGAGAGAAAGGGGAAAGACTGTGGTTGGGATGTAAAATAAATAAATAAATGTTAAAAATTGAATAAGGTCAAGAAAAAAAGAAAGAAAGAAGAAAAAAGAACATACAATATAGAACAACATTAAAGTCATAAAATTTACTATGCAACATTGCCAAAATTCTATTATAGGAGTCTACTTCTCTAATACAAAGAAAACTGGCAGTAGGAATACAAGTAGTGGATCAAGATTCAAATCAGCATGAATTCTTTGAATTTCATTGCCTTTGGAAGAATTATTTATTTTCTAATTATTGGTAAAATAAGCATGGTACAATTCCTTCTCTTATACAATAAGCATATCATTTCTGTAACTATTGGAGCACCTACCTTTCTTATAATACATTATTGTCTTATACGAAGCTAAAATTTAAAAGTCAATCACTGAGCAGTGAATCTGAGCAACATACATTATATTCCTATAGAAATTGTCTTAATGAAACTCATTATTTGGAACAATTAATATACAGTGATAGCAGAGAAGACCATCAACATAATCTTTATATATAGAATTCTCTTTGTTGCTAGGTCAAAGTTCACAGCAAATCCTTAGGAAAGTAGAAGGAATTTATGTACTCATCGTGAATAACATCAACATGATTAATGGGGTCCAATGATTCATGCCCTGCAGGATATCTTTTCTAAACAATATGATTTGGAGTCAGAGTTTGATTTAGAGGCCAGTATAAGGAGAACTTGAGAGAATTATACAGATTGGATGAGCTCTGGAGTTTAACCCCATGAGACTACTTGCAGAATTCTCAAAAGTTTTTCTAACCTGCCTTACAGGAATCAAATTTGCTACATTTAAAAAAGATTTAAATTTTTTTGCCTGATAAATGAAATTACGTAAATTAGTGAGGAATCATGAGATCCTTATTTTCTCTTCTTATAACTTTTATTACTTTTATCCTTTAATAATCTTACTTTTGTATAATAAGCATTCTTACTTTACTCACCATATTCTAGTTATTTTCCTTCCACATTCTGCCCTCCAATGAGTTTATTTCACACTCTCATGACCTCGGGGACTCATTGAATTTTACAATGACTATGTATATGGCTTTGGTTTGGAACTGTTCATTGGTATCTGGTGGACCAACCAGTGTGTGCACAACTGAAGAATATGACTGTCTCTCCCCCAGAATCAAACAATGGCCAAGAGTTCTGGGATGTGTAGAATCTTGCAATCCCCTCCTCTAGCCATACTGACTTATAGAAACCAAATTCATGCAATCAAGTTTAGGAAGTTGCAGTTGCACGATTGCAATGGCTGTGTCATACCCTGAACACAACAATTTGCAGTCATTTCACTATTTTCTGGCACTCACTCACTTTCTGCCACCTCTTCTTCTGTGATGCTCACTGATCCTTTGAGTGAGTGGCATGAAAGCCCCCTTTATAGCTGAAAACCTGTTACTTATCCTTAGCAAGTTGAGCAGCCACATGTTTCCTTACTCACCACCATAGCAAAAAAAATATCCTATTAAAGATGAGAATATCATTTTTACACAGTAAAAACTAAGGTATACTATTTTTCTACTGATATAAACATAAATATTTAGAAAACAGTTTGCCAGCATTTCCATTTAGCTAAACAACAGTAATAGAACTCCTATCCCCAACTCTTATGGTATAGGACTTCCTCAGTCATATTTTTCCTTTTTAGTGGCAGTAGTACCCATGAATTTCCTCTTATATACTAGACTTCAAATACAGAGGACTGTTAGCTATTCCCATAATAGTCAATCTACTGTTGTACTAATGATTCCAACTTTTCTGAGAGGTTGGTATTGTAATTCATAAACTTCACATCTGGGGGAAAACCACTGAAGACTTTTTTCTCTTAACAATCTGCATGGACCTTTAGGCGCCTTCTGGAATTGTTAATTAAATCTCAGTTCCCGGCTAATTTCTTTATAGCTTGCAACAAATGTGAATGCTGCCTTCAGCTATAAAGTCTTATGAACTATCTACACTGAGTAACCAAGAGGAATTACAAGCGTCTGCATTGTTTTAAGGCCTCTACAGACTTATAGACCAACAATTAACAAGTCAATATTTTACAGTCAACAGTGAGATTTTCATAACTCAATAGCATTTAGGAGCAACACAGGGTATCCTTCCGCTTAAGTATCTTATTTTTATCTTATATGCTTTCACTTGGTTATAAGTAATTAGATTTCTACACTTACCCGGGGGCATAACAGCAAATGTTTGCAGATTGTTCTTAGGAATTATCCTGGTTTAGGACCTTAGAGCTTGCAGGCTTTCTTGCAATAACAATTAACTGACTATCTAGGTTTATGTAGTTATACCAAAGAGCTCCACAAGAGCACAGAATGGAGTATAACAAAGATTAATTTATGTGGGAATAAGTTCACAGTAGGGGTGGCCATCTGCAGTACTCTATGAGCAATGGGAACTGGAAGCGAATACATCTGCAAAAAAATACTACACATGCTTTTCATCTGCCTTTATACAGTTACTATGAAATGTGATTCAGAGGCATCACCCCTGGATACAATTCTTGGCTGTTGCTATGCTTTGGAAAATGACAGGGTAAAGTAGAGGAAATCAGGATAACACTCATTAACTAATTTAAAGAATGAGATAGCTTCCCTTTCCCTGAATTTTGACTCTATACAGGAGAACACTCAAGGGATTAAATAACGATGAGAAATGATGCTGTTAAAATTAAGTCTGTTTATTTCAAGTAGCTCTTTTTAAAATATATCCTCATATTCTAGTCGTTACATAAAATTTTAGCTATGTTCATCTGACTGTCCCTATGAGTTGAGCACAGTTAAATGAACACAAAGTAGACACATAAAAAAAATCCATGTTACATTTTATTCTGGAAAATTTATGACCCCCAATTGTATGAGTTTTCACAAGACATGTATGAGTATGTATTCTCCTCAATGGGTTACTTTATGTAATTTATTATATTGATGTGTTGATGTGACAGAGGGTGTGTTGAATAAAAAGAATGAATATGATAATATAGTCAACAATTGTTTTCAACAACTTGACACAAAATTATCTCAGACATCTTGTTTGGATTTCACTCTTCTGAAAAAGGTGTTACGTTTTTGACAGCCAACACATTATTACTGAGGCAAAACTGTCAGTTCAATTTCTTGAATGCAGTGAAGGGTAGGTAAATGGAATTTGGTATAAATGTTAAGATGAAAGGAATGAATTAAGAAGTTTTGTAACTGAAAACTTTAAAATCATAGGTATAAAGATTATTTTGACTTTAAAACAATTTTTGTGAATGCACCTTTTACCTCCTTATTCCTTAAGCTGTAGACAAGAGGGTTCAACATAGGAATGACCATCGTGTAAAACACAGATGAAATTTTGTCTATGTCCATGGAGTGACTAGAACTGGGCTGCACATACATGAATGTCACTGTCCCATAGAAAATGGAGACAGCTGTTAAATGGGATGCACAAGTAGAGAGAGCTTTGCGATATCCTGTAGCAGAGTGCATCTTTAGTATATTGGTGAAAATGAACGTGTAGGATATTAAGATGAATAAAAGAGCACAAAAGATATTGAGACTGGCTGCATAAATAAGAACTAGTTCATTGACATGTCTTTCAGAACAAGATACAATCATAACTGCTAGAACATCACAAAAAAAATGATGTACCACATTGGACTCACAGAAAGAGAGACTTAATGCATCCACAGTGCAGATGGAAGCATTCAGGATACCAAAGATGTAACAGCCAATGATGAGACATGTACACACACTTGTTGTCATGTTGGTGGCATAGTGCAGAGGCTTACACACTGCTACATAGCGATCATAGGCCATTGAGACCAAAAGGTAGTTCTCCACATTGGCAAAGGTTGAAAAAAAGAACATTTGAGAGGCACAGGCATTGTAGGACATGATTTTGTCTCTTGTAAGGAATCCAACTATGACCTTCGGAGTAATTGTTGAAGAGTAACAAAAGTCCACTAAGGACAAATTACTGAGAAAAATGTACATGGGAGTATGAAGCCGAGAGTCCAAAAGAATCAACAGAAACATCCCTAGGTTCCCAAAGAGGGTGATGGTGTAGATAAGGAGGAAGGTGACGAAGAGAGGAATCTGCAGATGTGGGTTATTGGTGAGTCCCAACAAGATGAACCATGTCACTTCTGTTCTGTTCTCCATTAATGATATCTTTTAACCAACAGAAGACCTTAAACATTATTTTAAAAATGTAGAATAAGTGTCTGGAGAGATGGCTATGCTGGTAGAAGCACTGAGTTTCTATTCCAATAAACTCAGCATATACATGGCAGCTCAGCTCACAACTATGTGAAACTTCAGTACCAGGAGATCTAACACTATCTTACAACCTCCATAAGCATGAGGAACACATTATACATAGACATACATGTAAGTAAATCACTCATACACATAGGATTAATTTTTAAGGTTTTTCCCAAACACTTATTTATCTATGGATTTTTATGTACATAAGTGCTCTTTCTTCATACACATGACAAGAGAGCATGGAAATCCATAAAAGAGGGTTGTGAAATACCATGTGGTTGCTGGGAATTGAACTCAGCAGCTAGTGCTCTTAAACTCTGAGCCAAATCTCCAGACCAAAGATTACCATTTCTTAAACTTTTAAGAATAGGGTAAATAAAAAAATTTATTTCTGTGGAATCTTAACTTATTTTCTATCAAAAATAAAAAGTACATATGTTTGTTAACTACATGTAGACAGTTTTGCAACAGTGTAAAATGGTTGTTTTAAATATATCTATATGCCAATTCACATTTTCTTTCCTCTATAAAACTAAATTGTGTGTCTCTACCAAGGGCTACTATGAAATCAGCCTCTTCTATGTCAATAGCATAATGACTTTGATAATGTGTTACATACAAGTAAATTTTGAGGCATAAGAGATTTAAATTTTATGCACATTTAAATAACATAATTAGTAGTTTCTATTCTGGAGCTGGGCAAACTTTTTACTCATTGCAAGCTAATGATATAAGCTAATTTAACTTAATTGTAATGAATAATTGTCTTCTTTGGTTCAATCATAGTGAACTGAGTAGTACAATGTGTGGTAATTTCATATTGGTCACAGTTATAACTGCTCTCATTAATGATCAAGCAAATTAGTAATCCCTAAATGTAAATTTTTTTACTAAATACCAGAAGTTTGTTAAATGAAGTGATGAGATTAAATTGCATTTTAATTCTTTCCACTTACATTCTCATGATTTTAATACAGCACAACTAGATACACTAATAAGGATATATCCAGAAACATGAAGTTATGATTAGCTCAAAGAAGGCTTTATCTTGAGTTAATATTGTTCAATATTTTACATACAAGATTTGTTGAGCTTAAAGGTATTTGTGGATCCTATTCAACTACATAAACTGTTTGGAATGAAAACTACTATTAATTAAAAGACAGAGAACTAAAGTTCTTGAATGATATACATAACAGATCATCCAGACTACCTAAAAAGAACTTAACTCTTCTAAAAACCACATTGTCATCCTTAAAATTAAGACAGTAATGAGGCTTACTTAGAGTATTATTGTGAAATTAAAGTAGTATATCAGAGGCAAGAAAATACTGGCTGTTAAACATGCCTAACTACCCATCTTGTTGTCATTGCTATGTGATAATAAAATGAAGAACTTTAGCTATCATTAAGTCTTGAGAATTCTCTATCCAAATGACCATTTCTACATTTGGGACCCCTGTGTCTGTGCCTTCTCATTAATCTTGGTTTGTTTTTATTCTAAAGTTATTGATACTGGCCGTACAATCTCATGTGCACCATTGTTTTCCAAAGTTACTGTCTTATAACCTGTTATTTCAGACAAAATATTTTTCTTTTCTAAATTTTTAGTTTTACTTTCTCCTCATATTATACTTTCTCCACAGCAATAATAGAGACCCTGAAGACCAAACTTCCAGTTTCTGAGCTTCAGATTATTTCATAAATATTCTTATAGTTTAAAGACACTTAAACTTTTTTGTTTTGCTTGGCATATTTGGAAGGATATCATCTACTCTAACAGTTATTTCCTATAATCATTGTCTTGATATTTTGATCACTTCAATTATCATACACCATAGAAATATTTTAGTTTCCAATTTTATCTCATATGAAAAATCAGTATTTGATATATTATTTACAAATTGAGTATGTGAATAAATTATAATTGAAAATATTATTTCTTACTTTATTAGTAGGACAACTTAATATCTAATTATTTACATAGGAATCTCAATTTTTTGAAGCAATATGAAAAACACTCGAGGTGCAGAAGTTAGATTACATTCAACAGGGAGCCTGACCTCATAGCATAAGTGTTGAAATGTGGTTAAGAGAATATTCATTTATTTCTAAGCATTCATTAGTGTGAAGAAAGATTATTTTTTCTTCCAGGTTTATACCAGGTTATAAAACCCAGGTATAAAATGGGTTTTATAATAATAAAAAACCCATTATGTTTGGGTCTTTTGTGATATTTTTTATCTCCAAGTAAATCAAACATATACTGAACAAAATAAAATTATAACAGCAAATTACATTTTATATTCTTTCTAAGAAGAAAAACATATTATATGAATCATTAAACTCCAGTAGTATTTTGACATCTTTGTTTAGACTCGACATTTCCAAACTAGTTTTATAAGAGTAACCTTTAGCCTCTGAACTGTTTTATCCCTCAAAACTATTTTTTAAACAACTGTTCTCAAGAAACTCATAGTAACTATACACAGACCACTTCTTTTCTGGGAATTTTGTTTCTCACTCTTATGGCTATGAAATGTAGGTAACCAGTTTCTCTTAGTGATGTATTTTATATGGGAAGGTCACTCCAAAACATTAAAAATCCACTATACAATATTCCACAAACCCTCTTAAAAGAACATGCTAGAGAGTGATCAATATTTCAATACTATCTAAAGAAAGAGACGAGGACAGAACTTCTTCACAGACCAAGTTCTGAATTAAACATGCATTTCTCTCATTCCCTTCGAAGAGTCACTTACCTCCTTATTAGGAATACATACTACAAGAAACCAGACAAGATTGTTTATCTCCCAGAGTTCACAGGTTGTATCTGTATATATTAAAAAAAAGAAGTCTGTAAGGAAACCCATGAATATTTTGCCAGATAATAGTTAATCAATCTGATGGTTATTTTTTTCTCCCCTTACTTGAAGGCCCATAGCTGATTTTCAGGTTAGTTAAAAAGCCTGCATGTGTTAACAATGACTGCCATTTAGAAAATAAATAGTTTCTAATGAATAAAACTATGTAATATGTCCCTTAGTGTGCCACATTGGGATTTCAGAGGCCAGTGCATAGAGATGGAGAGAGAATTATAGACACCCACAGACCTCTGGAGAGCTCCCCCAGAGTGAATCTGAAGATCTTCATCCTGTCTTCTTAGGAAAGAGCAATTAACAGGCCTTGGAGACCAAAGTGGTTTTTGTTTCTTAGAAGGTAATCTTTTTAAAAAAATGGATAAATAAAAACACAAAATCTGTACATATTAATGAGATACCATGCAATGTTTCTATACATGATGTATATTGTAAAAGTTAAGAATACCATTCTTCATAAATACTGTTTCTTCATGATAAAAATTTCAAAATTATCCCTTCTAGCATTTTTTAACATTTCTTCTGGTCTTTCTAAAACACATAATACATTATTGTTATCTATAATAAACCTTGTTTCAAGTAGTACATCGCATAGTACATCTCTGCTTCTAGTTCCCAGATAACTGCACCTTGACATAATATATATATATATATATATATATATATATATATATATATATATATACATATATATATTGATGCTTGACCATTCTTTTCTGTGTTGTCCCTTATAATATTCTACAGATTTATGTGAATTATCTTTTACAAAACTGTCTAATTATGTCTACGAACAATTGGCCAAATTTTTATTTTTTTACTTTGATGTGTTGCTTATTCCATTACTTGCCTATTTGTGTTGTTTGAATATAGAAACCAAAATAAATGTAAAAATCAGTTTTCTTCCCACACATAGGTCCCAGGATTTGAACACAGATCATCAGGCTTGCAAAAAAGCTTCTTTAACCACTGAGCCATCTCACAAGTGCCTGTTTATTAATTATGTATTATTGAGCTTTATAATTATATTTTTATCTGGAAATCAACCTTATTTGGGGTATACAATTTTGTATCTATTCTCTATTTTATAAATGTTTCCTATTGTTCTGTTTACTATTTTATTTATTTAGCATAATTTTTCTGCCTTGAGACAATCAAATTTTTTCTTTGTTTCTACTTTTTAATGTTTTCTGCGTGGTCATCTGAAAAGCAAAGCAAGAAGAAAAATCCTCTAACCATTATAATGCAATGTCTTCAAGTGTTTTCCCTTAGTATCTTCATAGTAAGTGTCTTTAATTTAAGTCATCCATTTATGTTGAAGATATTCTTGTATCTGGCAAGGTGGGGTGTTATAATCTTTATGATTTGGTTCCTAGATAACATTTATTGAAGACGTTACCTTGTTCCAGTGTATTCTCCTAGGAAATTTTCAAGAAATACTTAGCTATGTATACATGTTTTCATTTCTATAATCTCTGTTTTATTAATCTTTGATACAGATCCAATATATAATATACATATATATATATATATATATTATAATATATTTATTTAATTGATTTAATTTCTAAATACCTTGTTGAGGAATTTTTATCTACACTCGTCAGAGATGTAGAGCTACCACTTTCCCTTTCTTTGTTCCCTCTCTTAGTTTCATTTCCTGTTGATGCAATAGAATGTCCTTACAAAGTAACTTAAAGGTTAGATAGTTAATTTAGGTCACAAGCCCAGGTAATAGTTCATTGATTATTGGAGCCAGTGATTTCAAGGCTCTACAAACCTGAGGGAGCAATTCACATTAACAAAATCAAGAATAGAAAAAAATAAATTAGAGATTCATATTCAAGCTCTGCTAACTTTCTCCACTCTTAGAAAATTCAGAATCCCTTGCCCAGTGAAAGATGCCATCCACAGTGCACAGGCCTTCAATAAATCAAGACAATTGCCATCAGTCATTCATATGTCAGTCTAATCTAGACAATCCCTCACTGAGACGTCCTTACCAGGTGACGCCAGTTTCTTTCAAATTGCCAAAACTATCCATCACATATTCTTACCTGATTTTGGCAACATGTTAAAGCTAGTTTCATAGAATTATTTGAATTAAATTCTTACCTCATCTATAGTGTTTTATTTAGTAAATAATTAAAATGCATTAAATAAAGAAAAAGTTAAAATATAATTAAATAAAATTACCCTTCTTCTTTCTTCTCTCTAGCCCTTCGTATATACCCCAAATACAAATGAATCAATGATCTCAATTAAAATCAGACATACTTAACTGGTTAGAATAGAAATTGGAGATTAGCCTTGAACTTATTGGCTCAGGAGACAATTTCCTGAAGAGGGCAATGATGGTGCAGGCACTAATGACAGCAGTTAATAAGTACAATTTCATGAAACTGAAAAGTTTCTGCATGAATAAGGACTCTTGCTAACAAAGCAGCAGCCTACAGAATTGGAAAATATTTTTATCAATTCTACGTCTGATTGAGGACTGATGTCTAAAGTGTACAAAATAATCCATTTTAATATGCAGTAGAGATCTAAACAAAGAATTCTTAATATAGGAAACTCACTCAGTAAAGCATTTTCTATTTCCATCCAATTGCATGCAAAATTCAAGAGGTCATTGTTTTTTAACCTCTGAATAAAACTTTAAACTGTATATCTGTCACATTTTCTTTATCCATTCTTCTATTGAGGGGCACGTAGGTTGTTTCCAGGTTATGGCTATTACAAATAGTGCTGCTGTGAACAAAGTTGAACAAATAGTTTTGTAGTATGATAGGGCATCTCTTGGGTATATTCCAAAGAGTGGGAATTGCTAGGTCCTGAGGGAGGTTGATTCCCAATTTCCTGAGAAACCACCACACTGATTTCCAAAGTGGCAGCACAAGTTTGCATTCCCACCAACAATGGATGAGTGTTCCCATCACTCCATATCCTCTCCAGCATAGGCTATCATTGGTGTTTTTGAGTTTAGCTATTCTGACAGGTGTAAGATGGAATCTCAAAGTTGTTTTGATTTGCATTTCCCTGATCACTAAGGAGGTTGAGCATGACCTTAAGTGTCTTTTGGCCATTTGAATTTCTTCTGTTGGAAATTTTCTGTTCAGTTCAGTACCCCATTTTTTAAATAGGGTTAATTAGAGTTTTAATGTATAGTTTCCTGAGTTCTTTATATATTTTGGAAATCAAGTCTTTGTCTGATGTGGGGTTAATGAAGATCTTCTCCCAATCAGTAGGTTGCCTTTTTTTCTTAATGATAGTGTCCTTTGCTTTACAAAAGCTGCTCTGTTTCAAGAGGTCCCATTTATTCGTTCTTGCTCTTATTGTCTGTGCTACTGGGATTCTACCTAGGAAGTGGTCTCCTGTGTCCATATGTTATAGACTACTTCTCACTTTCTCTTCAGTCAGGTTCAATATGGTCACATTAATATTGAGGTCTTTAATCCATGTGGACTTGAGTTTTGTGCATGGTGATAGATATGAATCTATTTTCATTCTTCTACAGGTTGACGTCCAGTTATGTCTGCACCATTTGTTAAAGATGCTTTCTTTCTTACATTGTATAATTTTAGCTCTTTTGTTGAAAATCAAGTTTTCATAGGTTTGTAAATTAATATCTGTGTCTTCAATTCAATTCCATAGGTCAGCGTCTCTGTTTTTGTACCAATACCAAGAAGTTTCATAACCCAGACCCAAAAAGATGAATATGGTATGTACTCACTCATAAGTGGATTCTAGGAACAATTAAAGGACATTGAGCCTGAAGGCGTAAGTCACAGACAATCCCACACCAGTTTGGAATTATGATTAATAGAATGGTTATTTATTCAAAGGGGAAAAAACTTACAGATTACCGTCCCAGACAACAGCCCCTCTGCCCAAACAGGAAAGGAGTCCAGGAGCCGGAAACGGAGTCGGAAGCCAAAGAGGGAGTGGAGGACAACTGCTGCTTTTTTTAAAGAGAGAGAGACCACGCCCCAATGGGCTGGTAACTCAGCGGCGATTGGCTGAAGGAGCGGAAGAAACTTCCACAGCATCTCCCCCTTTTGTTTAAGTAAGAGAGTTCTAAGCCTACTACGAAATTATATACAATAAGTAAAAACCTACGAAATTATATACAATAAATACAAATATCCTATTATAACTAGCTTAAGTCTTGTATAACAAATAACTTGGCCAAGTCATGAAAGGAAAGTAACTACATTTATATAATTTTCAATCCCATCGAAGATCTGAGAAGGGAAATAATGTTATCTGAGTAATTAGGAAGTGCAATCAAACAACTCCCAGAACATGTAACAAATCGCCGAGACAACTGGCTACCTGGACAAACACCCAAAGTCACGTTTGCAGCGTTGAAGCAACCAACTTTAGCTAAGGCCTGATGTAACTGACATGCCATTTTCAAAGGCAAGAAACTTCAAAACTATCTTACCCTGTCTTGGCAGAATATGACAGTCCTGTTTTATCCATTTACAGATATTCTGTAACTCTTTCTTTACCCAAAGGCCAGTTCTGCCAAGAAGAAAGGCTCCAGGTGGAGTCTCTTTGGTGCTCAACATTCTCTCGGGAGTAGATCAGTGTTGCCAGGAGTGATTGTGTCTCCCTACCACAGAACTCTGAATTAGATTAAAGGTCATTTTCTACAGCTCTTTGAAGAGGTTGAAATTATCTATACTGAATATAATCTCTATGTATCTAAAGAACCTGATTAGTCTAATTATAAAAATGACAAACTTAGATGACTGTTGATCTATATAATTCTCAATATCTATCTAACTTAAAGACTGAGATAATAAACAACTGTGCAATAAATGAGGACAATGTGACCTCCAAATATAAACAATGTGCAAGTATACATTGCAATATGGTAAATATATATATCAATACATAAACAATATATAAGTATCTTAATCAGAGATAGAAGTGTACAATGCAATATGGTAAATATACATATATCAATACTATATATATATATATATATATATATATATATACCAATACATAAAAATGTTTTAAACAGAGGTAGAAGTATGAAGCATGCATGCATAAAATAGTCAACATAATTTAACTGTGTATCAATATATAACAATCGATACCAATATGTTTGTCTAAAAACAATAGCTCACAAGTACAAATCTATTATTCCATAATCCAATTATCCCAATTTTTTTTTAAAGATTCCTGCGCTTATAAAATTCCTCCCCAACCCTCAACCGTATACTAATTATAACCAACCCCTCAATGATATCCCTAAACCCAAGGACAAACTTTACTGAGAGAGGGGACGTCGTTCTCTAGAATTACTTTCAGCTGTCATGGGGGCGACGTTCTTTCTAGGGGATCCTGTGAAAGTAAAATGATGGTTAAATTTCAAGATCAATGTCTTTTAAATTTTCAAATAGTCTCTGAGTATTTTGTGGAGGTCTGGTCAGAATATTGTACAAGATGTGCACCATTTCAGCACGTTGGAACTGTCTTGTGCAGCTGGTACCCAAAACAGGTCTTGTAGTAGTGCTATCAGTATCATGACGTCATATCAACCAGGTGGAGTTGTTGTTACGGGGCCCCATCTTCTTCCTGGAAACTTCAAATGTCACTGTAGGAAAAACTCAATGTTCATTGTGGAAAACTTAAACATTAATTATATAGACATATGCATAAATACATATATTCAATGAAAGACATGATAGATATATTTAATGAAGGTATGATAGATATGAAGAAAAGTAAAGATGTTTTCTAAACTCATATTTCTTTCTGACCCATATCATGGCTCTTGACATGAGACAGAAACTCCACAAACTCTGGGTTTTTCTTTAAACAACAGGCTTGGAATTAGAGAGGGACTGAGCCAGAGTCCAACTCTAAAACCATCTCTATAAATTTAGAAATATGATTTAGTATATGGTACTTACAGAACCTATTCAGTTTTCTTGATAGTCCCTATTGGGCCGTTATTTTCCATCTGTCAGTATTCAAATATCCAGGGTCCCTTGAACTTTTCAAAGATCAGTGATTTCCTGCGGAGATAAGAACAGAACCCTGCCCCCATTCTATATGTTTTTCTTACCACCTGTATGGTTATCATCATTGTAGATGCTGTCATTTCTCCTTTCCAAGAGGTTTCTCCTCTTCAAATCGAACCTTTATTAATTTTGATGGTATCCACAATTTTTCTTCTCCTGTGGAAACAAGAGCAAAAACCTTTCCCCAACGCAGCACATCTCCTGGCTTCCATTGAGAGGTCAGCACGTCTTTGAAATAAACAGGTTGGTTTAGTTCAGAAGTTTTTTCCATTATCCAAAGCCTCTCTGCTGCTGTTGTTCCTTTCTCATTAGCATTAAGAAGATTCAAGGTTAATAAAGCATTATAGAATCTATTTCTGGGGGTATCTTTCGTCCTTTTCTGTTTGTTTAGCATATCCTTTATAGTACGATTTGATCTTTCTATAACTGCCTGACCTGTAGGATTATTTGGTATACCTGTAACGTGTTTTATATTATAATAAGCAAAGAAGTGTTTCATTTTCTTAGATACATATGCTGGACCATTGTCTGTCTTTATTTGTGCAGGTATACCCATGATGACCATAACTTCCAATAAATGTGTGATTGCCGAATCAGCCTTTTCTGAGCTCAGGGCAGTTGCCCATTGAAAACCTGAATACGTGTCTATGGTGTGGTGTACATATTTTAATTTACGAAATTCCATAAAGTGGAACACATCCATCTGCCAGATTTCATTCCTTTGAGTACCCTTTGGGTTACTCCCTGCAGGCAATGGTGTTTGATTATAGAAAGAACAAGTAGGATATCTCTTTATAATGTCCTTAGCTTGTGGCCATGTAATGGAAAACTCTTTCTTTAAGCCTTTACTATTGACATGATGTTTTTTATGAAATTCTGAGGCCTGCAGAACGCTTCCAATCAATAATTGGTCAATTTCAGCGTTACCTTGTGCTAGAGGCCCAGGCAGACTGGTATGGAACCGGATGTGTGTTATGTACATTGGACAAAGCCTATTCCTAATTATGTCCTGTACCTGGATAAACAATGAAGTCAACTCTGTGTCATCTGGTATGAATTCAGCGGTTTCAATATGCAAGATAACTCTTTCTGCATATTGTGAATCTGTAACTATATTAAGAGGTTCTTTAAAATCCCTTAGTACCATAAGAATGGCATATAATTCTGCCTTCTGGACAGAATTATAAGGGCTTTGTTCCACCTTACTCAATTCTTCCGATTTATAACCTGCTTTCCCTGATTTATTTGCATCGGTATAAAATGTCCGGGCTCCAGTTATTGGAGCATCACGTACAATTTTAGGAAGAATCCAAGAAGTTCTCTTTATGAGGTTAAGTCTATCACTTTTGGGATAGTTGCTGCTAATTTCTCCCAAAAAATTAGCACAAGCTCTTTGCCATGGTTCATTATCTTCCCATAACTTTCTTATTTCCTCAGTAGTAAAAGGCACTATAATTTCTGCTGGGTCTATACCTGCTAGTTGACGAAGTCTCAGTTTACCTTTTATAATTAATTCCAAGACCTTTTCTACATAAGTTTTTAATTTTTTACTTGGTTTATGAGGTATAAATATCCACTCTAAAATAATATCTTCCCTCTGCATTAAAATCCCTGTAGGAGAAATTCTGGAAGGCAGTATAACTAGGATGGAACTAAGATTCGGGTTGACCCTATCCACATGTGGCTCCTGTAATTTTTCCTCAATCATTGTCAGTTCCTTTTCTGCTTCAACTGTCAATTTTCGGGGACTATTCAAATCCTTATCACCATCTAAAGTTTTGTTTAAATGAACTATTAGATCAGGTGTTATCCCAACAGCTGGTCGTAGACTGGAAATATCTCCTAACAATCTTTGGAAGTCATTAAGAGTCTGTAACCGGTCTCTCCTAATTTGTGCCTTTTGTGTTCGAATTTTCTCTAACCCTATTCTGTAGCCTAGGTAATTAATAGTATCTCCTCTTTGGATCTTTTCAGGGGCAATTTGTAATCCCCACCTAGGCAAGACTTTCTTTACTTCTTCAAACATACTTTCCAAAATATCTTTATTTGAATCAGATAATAAAATGTCATCCATGTAATGATAAATTATGGACTTGGGAAATTGCTTATGAATTATTTCCAGTGGCTTATTAACAAAATATTGACACAATGTGGGACTATTGAGCATCCCCTGTGGGAGGACAGTCCATTGATATCTCCTAGTAGGCTGAGAATTATTATAAGTAGGCACTGTGAAGGCAAATTTTTCTCTATCCATTTTTTGCAAAGGTATAGTGAAAAAACAATCTTTCAAATCAATAACTATAAGAGGCCGTCCTCTTGGTAATAGAGAAAGCAAAGGAATTCCAGATTGTAGCGGACCCATAGGCTGAATTACCTTGTTGACAGCTCTTAGATCTGTCACCATTCTCCATTTACCAGATTTCTTTTTTACAACAAACACAGGAGAATTCCAAGGGCTGGTTGATTCTTCAATATGGTTAGCATCTAGTTGCTCTTGTACCAGCTATTCCAAAGCCTGTAACTTATCTTCAGCTAGAGGCCACTGCTTGATCCATATTGGCTTCTCAGTTGGCCATTTTAAAGGTAGGGCTGTTGGTACCTCTAAAGGTTTGCTATTGGCTGTGTGTTCTTGAACAGCCTGAATGGCTGGTGACCTTTTTCCATAATACCTCATTATATCCTTCCCAGAATTGTGAGTTCCTGGAACTACAGGAATGTTAATCTGGGTCTTCCATTGCTGTAGCAGGTCACGGTCCCATAAATTTATTGCAATATTTGCTATATATGGCCTCAATCTTCCTATTTGCCCTACAGGCCCTAAGCATTCCACCCATCTTGTGCTTTGTTTTACATGAGATGGGGTTCCAATTCCCAGGAACTGAACATCTACCTCATGAAGAGGCCAATTCGGATGCCAAGATTCTGGAGTAATTATACTTATATCCGCACCTGTGTCTAATAAGCCTTCAATAAAAATGCCATTTATACAGACTCTTAGCTTTGGTCTTTGATTGTTAATATACGTTTGCCAAAATATACGTTTACTCTGTCCTCCTGAATTTTTTGACTCATTCTCCATGTGTAATTCATCATTTAGACCAGTATTACTTTTTACGGCAGACATTGGAGTTTTTAATTTTCTTGGTTAGACACATTTTCGACTGTAACTGGGAATGACTGGGCCACTTTTGGCTTGGGGGCCTGCAAGAGGCCCCTCAAGGAGTTTCCCGATGGTATCGGGTTGCCTTATCTGTCTGTTGTTGACTTGCATTCATTGGACCAATGTCGGCCTTTACCGCATCTCCTGCATATACCAGAAGGCTGAGGTCTCCTACTTTGGTCATTCCCAGAGGAGATATTATTCCTAGAATTTCTTTGCCTGCAATCCCTTTTCAGATGTCCTAATTTGCCACAATTAAAACACCTGGTAGTTTGATGTCTCCTCATAGCTTTGGAAATCGCTTCTACTACCCAGGATTCATCATTATAGCTAAACATCTCAACATACATTGTATGCTGTATCCATTCTTCCATTGGTGCTGATCTAGATCTTAAAGGCCCAATTACATTCTTTTTACATTCATTATTTGCATTTTCAAAAGCTAGAGATTCAAGAAGTATTCGTCTAGCTTCTGGGTCTGTTACCCCTATGTCCAGAGCCTTAATTAATCTTTGAACAAAGTCAGCAAAGGGTTCTCTCTGTCCCTGCCTAACCCTGGTATATGATTCGACACTTTTTGCTGGATCTTGTATTCTATTCAAAGCATTCAAGGCTGCTTTGTGACATAAGGACAGCACTTCTTCGTCATAAAGAGCTTGGACCTGTGGATCAGCATATGCTCCTACACCAAGAATTTGATCTTGGGAAACCTCCACACCTTTTGCTCTTCCTTGCTGTTCCATATGTTTGGATTTTTCTCTGAAATAAATTCCAAACATCAAGAAAGGTCCATCATCTAAAACTGCAGACACTAGCTGAGAGAAATCATGGGGGGTAGCTCTGACATTAGAAGCCCAAGTCCTTATCATTTCCTTAACAAATGCAGAGTGCAAGCCAAAATTAACGACAGCTTGCTTAATTTCTTTTAAATCATTCATTGCTATTGGTGTCCATCTAGCTTCTTTAACTCCCTTTGAGCCTTTAGAAGTTGACCCTTTGTCAGAATAAATTACAGGGTATGTTGTTAGAACCCTGGGTAAGCCAGTTTTAACAGCTGGTGGTGGCATTGTATCCTGTCCTTGTGCCTTCTTACTCTGTTCACCAGCTCCAATAATTTCTTCAATCATTTCTAATCTTTTTATCATTGTATCCCTTAAATCCTGAATCTCCTGACCTACCCGTGTTTCTAGTAATTTCACTAAGGTATCAGTTTTTTGGTTTCCATTCTGGAGGTTCATTCTATCTGTTACCTTATCAAAACTTTGTGGTAACGTCTGAACGTCAAATTCAACAGCCTGTACCCTTTCAGGTAACTTCCTAGTACCCTTGGACATGGAGTCAATTTTGTCTATCATAGTATCCACTTGTTCAGATAACTCCTGATTTTCAATAATTTTAATCCTTTCAACTAGTTGTTCAACATTAGTCCGTAAAAATCATATCTTTCTTAATGATAAAATATTGAAAAGAAAACTGAAACCTAGTAACAAGTAAATTAATATATTCCCATAGTCATATAAACCTTGCATGACATAATCCATTGTATTAATAAAGAAAACAGTAAAATTGGCGTTGGAAACAAAAACTGCCATATTATCTCTTGTCTAGTTGGTGGCGCTGTTGCCAAGTTGCAACTAGAACCACTGCAAAGGTGACTTAAACAGGTCCTGTTTCAGTGTCTGCCTTAGTATTTGTTAAAAACTAGGAAATATAAGTTGCTCAAGAAAGAAAATTTAATTAGATCAATTCCATACATGGAACCAGAAACCCAGAATCCAGGGGTAGAAAAGAGCAACCCGGAAGCCGTGTATGCCTCCACATGACCGAGTCGTTCTGATTCACACCACTAAAGCACCGCACATACAAGGGAAATTTAAAAACAACTCAGAAAAGAGCAAACCAGGCTTGTAGAGATTGTCCTGAGCCTGTGGAGCTTGGGAGGCATGGGGTTTAATTTAACTGCTGGCTCCACACACTGGGCACAGGCTGCAGCTGAGGGAGTTCTCGTGACTAGCCGAGCTGGTAGCAAGCAGTTGAGTGGGGGGAAGGGGGGGCTCTACAACCAAATGTTGGGCGCCGAATGAAGGCGTAAGTCACAGAAAATCCCACACCAGTTTGGAATTATGATTAATAGAATGGTTATTTATTCAAAGGAGAAAAAACTTACAGATTACCGTCCCAGACAACAGCCCCTCTGCGCGAACAGGAAAGGAGTCCAGGAGCCAGAAACGGAGCCAGAAGCCAAAGAGGGAGTGGAGGACAGCCGCTGCTTTTTTTAAAGAGAGAGAGACCACGCCCCAATGGGCTGGTAACTCAGCGGCGATTGGCTGAAGGAGCGGAAGGAACTCCCACAGCATGAGCCTATAATTCGTGATCCTAGAGAAGCTAAATAAGAAGGTAAACCCAAAGAAATCATATAGCTATTCTCCTGGATATTTGAAGTAGATAAGATTGCCAGTAAAAATTTGGGTACAAGGGGGTGGGAGGTGTGGTGGATGTAAGGGGAGAAGGGTAGAAAGAAGGGTGAAGGGAAAGATTGGGGAGAGCATGGGGGAATGTGATGGGTAGGATGGAAGAAGGGTGGATATGGGAGCAGAGAAGTAAATATCTTAATTAAGGGACTCATTTTAGGATTTGCAAGAGACTTGATACTAGAGGGGTTTCCAGGTCCAAGGAGATGTCCCCTACTTGTTTCTTGGGCAGCAGAAGAGAGGGTGCCTGAACTGGCCTTGTCCCTTAGCCACACTGATGAATATCTTGCATATCACCATAGAACCTCCATCTGGTGATGGATGGAGATAGAGGCAGAGACCCACATTGGAGTACTGGACTGAGCTCCCAAGGTCCAAATGAGGAACAGAAGGAGGGAGAACATGAGCAAGGAAGTCAGGATCACAAGGGGTGCGTCCACCCACTGAGATGATGAGACTGATCTAATGGGAGCTCACCAAGGCCAGCTGGGACTGGGAGTGACAAAGCTTGTGATCAAACGGGACTCTCTGAATGTGGCTGTCAATGATTGCTGACTGAGAAGCCAAGAACTATGGCACTGGGTTTGATTCTACTGCAAGGACTAGCTTTGTGGAAGCCTGGTTTTTTGGATGTTCACCTTCATAGTCCTGGATGGAGGGGGGAGGATATTGGATTTCCCACATGGCAGGGAACCTTGACTGCTCTTAGGACTGGAGAGGGTGGGGAAAGGGGAGTGGGGACAGTGGGAGTGAAATAGGAGGTAGGGAGGAGGTGAATTTATTAATAAATAAAAAATAAAATAAAATAAAAACTTATAGGAAACTCAGCTGTGTTAGAAGCAAATAAAGGTTTAATGTTCTTGATTATCATGTAAATAAAAATCAAAACTCATCCAAGTTCTATCTTATATCTGTTAGAATGACTAAGACTGAGAACACAATTGACAGTTTTTGTTGATTAGGATGTGGAATAAAATAAACCCTTACCTATTGTTCATGGAAGTGCAATGTACAGCCACTAGGAAAATCAGTGTTGCAGTTCCTGATAAAGATGAGAATTGGTATATCTCAGGACACAGCTTTACCACACTTGGGCATAAACCCAAAGGATGCTTCTTTCTACCCCAAGGAAAATTTCTCAACCATGCTCTTTGCTACTCTATTAATAACTGAAAATGGAAACAACAAAAGAAAGCCAAAGATGTCCCTGATCTGACTTAAGATTCACTTCACAAAGTGGAACACATACCCAACACTGCTTAGGTTATCAAGAACTAGAGACTATATATCCCAGAGACATAGTTTGAAACAAAATATTAATGGTCTTTAAAACAAAGAAACAAAATGTAGTTATAAAATGACTTCTAATGATATTGAGCCTTATTGAGCCATCATCAAAGGAACTTCCACATGCAGGAATGGGAATACATACAGAAAACCACAATGATAGCCTATGCTGGAGAGGATGTGGGGTGAGAGGAACACTCATCCATTGTTGGTGGGAATGCAAACTCGTGCAGCCACTGTGGAAATCGGTGTGGCGGTTTCTCAGGAAACTGGGAGTCAACTTCCCTCAGGACCCAGCAATTCCATTCTTGGGAATATACCCTAGAGATTCCCTAGCATACTACAAAAGCATTTGTTCAACTATGTTCATAGCTGCACTATTTGTAATAGCCAGAACCTGGAAACAGCCTAGGTGCCCCTCAATAGAAGAATGGTTAAAAAAGGTGTGGAACATATACACATTAGAGATTTACTCAGCAGTAAAAAATAATGACATCTTGAATTTTGCATGCAAATGGATGGACATAGAAAACGCTTTACTGAGTGAGGTAAGCCAGACCCAAAAAGAGGAACACGGTATGTATTCACTCATAAGTGGATTCTAACCATAATTTAAAGGTCTTTGAGCCTATTATTCGTGATCCTAGAGAAGCTAAATAAGAAGACGAACCTGATGAAGATTATTTAGCTATCCGCCAGGAGGTAGGAAATAGTCAAGAGTCCCAGGTAACCTTGGGTGCATGGGGGGGGGTGGTGGGAGGGTTGTTGGAAGGGGAGACAGTTAGAGAGAAGGGAGTAGGGGAGGAATGAGGAAAGCTCGGTTGACCGGGATGGGGGGAAGGGAGGAAGGATGAATATGGGAGCAGGGAAGAATATATTTCAACTAAGGGAGTCATTTTAGGGTTTATAGGAAACCTGATTATATATGGGATTCCAGGTCCAAGGAGAGATCCCCAGATTGTTCTCTGGACAGATGAGAGGGTACCTGAACTGGACTTGGCCCATAACCATACTGATGAATATTTTGCTTATCACCATAGATCCTTCATCTGGCGATGAATGGCGATACAGACGGAGACCCACATTGGAGCACCGGACTGAGCTCCCCAAGGTCCAAATGAGGAGCAGAAGGACGAAGAAAATGACGAAGGACTGCGAGGGATGCTATCACCCACTGATACAAGGGGTCGGATCTAATGAGAATTTACCAAGGGCAGTTGGACTGGGACTGAAGGAGCACGCGATCCAACCAGATTCTCTGAATGTGGCTGGCCCGGGGTCTTTCTGAGAAGCCATTGACAATGACACTGGGACTAGTTTCCTCTGCATATACTGGATTTTTGGGATCTAGTCTGTTTGGATACTCACCTTCCTGGACCTGGAGGGAGGGGGGAGGAACTTGAACTTCCCACAGGGCTGCAAACCCTGACTACCCTTAGGGACAAAGAGGGAGGAGGAGAGGGAGGGGGGGAGTGGGAGGGTGTTGGGAAGAGGGGCGTAAATGGAAACTTTTATAATTTAATAAAATTATTTTAAAAAAAAAAGAAAGAAAAAAGAAACCCACACCATACATTAGGCAGAAGAGCAGACCTCGGAACACTCATCACTAAGTAGGCTGTCCTACATTAAATCTCTTCCCTAGGAGCTCATGGAAAGAGCTGTGAAACAGGAGCCAGAAGTGGTGCAAGTGCCAGAGGGGAGGAAACACACCAGGTGAAGAAGACCCTCTAAATCAAGTGATCAAAACTCATATGAACTCACAGAGACTGAACAGAATGCACAGGGTCTGTGTAGTTCTGCACCAGGTTCTCTACTAACATATTATGGCTTTCAAATTAGTGTTTTATGGGACTTCTGGATATGTGAATAAATGGGTCTCTGATTCCTGTAACTTCCCTTCAGCTCTGTTCCTTCACTACACTTTGATGGGGTTTTGGAAACCTATTCCTCATACAAAGTTGTCTTGCCTAAGCCTTAACAAGAGGTGAGGAGCTTAATCCTACCACAACTTGATATGCCTTGTTTTGTTGACACCCAAGGGAGGTCTGCCCCATTCTGAACATGATTATAAATCCCTTTTGGCCAGTTTCTCAATTTATAGAGCATGTGTTCTTGTCAGTGATCGGTGTGTTTAATTTGATCTTCAGATTTTCAACTCTCCCAGGCCACAGGCAAACAGTCAGACTTCTGTGACACAAATGGAGACTGGTATAGTGATTTGTTTTGAGTCTCTATCTGACAAAGAATCAAAACTAATATTCATACAAAGAGTATCATTATAATTCTTAGAGAACAAAGGAAACCATTAAAAAATGAACTAGGACTTTTGTTGCCATAGGAGGCAGTCATGTTTTTTTTCTCAGTTACTTTTGTCAACCAAAACACTCATACCTTACTTAATGATTGGGGCTTTGTCTATTGGCTAGAAGAAATACAGTACTAATTCATCCCTTTTAGCAACTAAGGGGGTTTTCAGCAGACCCAAGTCTTCCTAACACGACTAAATATCTAACATGCCAAACGTGACTAGACGTTTATTTATTATAGACAACTAACTACTAACCTGTTTGTGTTAATTATCCTAAATAGTTCGCAATAATAACTTTCAAGTATTATATATTTACCCTGTTAAAATGCTACATAGGTTCAATGTCTTGAACAAAAATTAAAACATACATATATTACAACAAAATATCCTTAAATTTGTATCAATATTCAAAAATCCATACTAATGTAAAATATTTGACTAATAGTTGCTTTTTTTAGTTTAAATTAGATACAATAATCTGCCCTTTCAAAGTATCACTCCTATATCCCCCTTTTCCTATTCAGAAAGACATCCCTGAATCTAACCTCCTTTGCTTAGGTTTTCCCTGACCATGACCAGTAGCAACTTGCAACCAATCCCCCTTTAATGATAACAAACTTATATCATTTATGAAAAATTATCCAGCCCACTTCTTTGAAATGTAGATATCATGCTTTCTCTACATCTTTCTGTTGTCTGGGCAATAGCATATTTAGGGGACTCTGAGAAAATTGAGATAATTATCGAGTCCTGGGAGAGCTAGCTATATTATTTTTTGTTTAATCTTATGTGATTGGAAAGTGTAGAGCTTATCTGAAGTCCTGGATGAAGTAGTCTATGAGACTGAACCACCTCAGATAAGTGCCTTGATACTGTCCTGAGCAGTTTGTAGTTCAAAGCTGAATTTTTTGGGGTGTTTGTCAGCTTAATGGCATTACCAGAATCCAGGTGGAATAGTTATAGTTGGGCTGCTCCCTTTCTGGGACTTCAAACATTGCTTTTACGAATGTTCATAGTTCAATACTTACATTAAAGAACCACAACCTATTAAATACACCTAGGGTAAACAGGCTTAGTCCCTAGTTACATGCTTCAGACTCAAGCCTGAAATCATGTACAGGAAGTTAGATGATTCCTATTTATAGAATTAGATAGTAAATTATATTATAATATCATGACAGTATATATAAGGAATACAATAAATATTATAAATTATGACAATATTCATAACTCAAAAAAGTTTTTAAGAGTTCAAATAAAAGCCAAAGATTAAAAGATTAGTGGTAGTAGAATAGTTTCTTAATCTTGGTTTTCTTTAGTTCTATATCAGTTATCTCTTCTGACATATGACAGAGGTTTGAACATGTTTTGGCTTATATAAGGAGAGAGCCACACTCCAGCTCCAAAACCATCTTAAATTTTAATTTAACTGGTCTGCAAAAAGCCATCTGCCTTAAATGTCTGTAGAGAAGAACAGAAGCAAACATTGTGAAAAATTTATCTAATTTTATGCTATTGGAAATGAGCTATACCACTTGAAAAAATTGCTATTTTTCTTCAAATATCTTTTGTGGATAATCCTCTTCTTTTTCTTCTTTTTCATCTCCTCCTCCTCCCTCTCCTTCTTCATGAGTTTCTTTTGTCCAGTGTTCCTCAGATTCTTTAGTTGGATTCTTTTATTCTCCTAGAAAGTTAAAACAAAATATTTCCTCAACCTTAACATAGAGGAGCTTTATTTATCAGGAAAAGAAAGGCATTTGTTTGTCTTATAAGTTTATTTGGAATGAATTATTGCCTCTTCTAATCAAGAGGTCACTCATGTTAGAATTTTATCATTATCAATTTTGATGGCATCCATAGGTTTTCTTCTCCTATGGAAGTGTAAGCAAAATCACTTACCCAACATAACATATACACTGGTTTCCATTCGGAGGTCAACACATCCATAAATAATGCAGGCTGATTTAATTGAACAATTTTTCCAACTATCAAATGTCTATTCAGTAGCCATTCCTTTTACTTTAGCATTCAAAAATTTAAAGTTAAGAAAGCAGTGTATAATCTATCTCTGGGGGTCTTTATTACCCCTTTCTGTTTATTAGCCATATTTTAAAGAACAATTATAACTTTCTATAACTGCTTGTTTTGTAGGAATGTGTGGTATAATTATAATATGCTTTATGTTAGAATATGTAAAAACTGTTTCTTTTTCCTAGAGAGATATGCTGGAGCATTGTCAATCCTAATTTGTAATGGTGAATCAATCCCACACCAATTATGTTTTAAGGGGGTATTTATTTTGGGGGGTAAAACTTACATACACCATAAATCGTCAGGAAGGGAGCCTAGTGGCTGGAGCAGGAGCCAGAACCAAGCACCAGAACCAAGAGGCCCAAGCCGAGACCTGTGGCTCTTTTTAAAAGAGAAATATACCACGCCCCAGTGGGCTGGTATTTCAGCGGCTCTTGGCTTACTAAGTGGAAGGCACTCCCGCCGCACTGATGGCTCGTGCTTCAGCGACTATTGGCTGAAGCAGCAGAAGGTGCTCCCTTAGCACCTCCCCTTTTTGTTTAAGTAAGAGAGTTCTAAGCCTACTATGAAATTATATACAGTAAGTACAAACCTACACAATTATATACAATAAGTACAAATATCCTATTCTAACTAGCTAAAGTCTTGTATAATAAATATCTTGGCCAAGCCATGAGAGAAAAGTAGATACATATCTAGTCTTCAACCCCATAGAAGATCCAAGAAGGGAAATAATGTTACCTGAGTAATTAGGAAGTGCAATCAAAGAATTTCCAAAACATGCAACAAATCACAGAGACAACTGGCTACCTGGGCAATCACCAAAGACCTGTTTGCAGCGTTAAAGCAACCAACTTTGATTAAGGCCTAGAATAACTGACAGATTATTTTTAACAGGCAAGACATTTTTCAAAACCATCTTACCCTGTCTTGGCAAGATTTAACAGTTCTGTTTAACCATTTCTGGATTTTATCCGTTTCCAGATTTTAACAGGCAAGAGATTTTTCAAAACCGTCTTACCCTGTCTTGGCAAGATTTGACAGTTCTGTTTATCCATTTTCAGATACCGTGTATTTGTCAGTAGTTGAGGTATGGGCAGTTCCTTACCCAGAGGCCAGTTTTGTCACGAAAACAAGCTCCAAGTGGAGTGTCTTTGGTGCTCAACAATCTCTTGGGAATAGATCAGTGTTGCCAGGAGTGATTGTATCTCACTACACAGAACTCTAAGATTAAATTAAATGCCATTTTCTACAGCTCTTCGAAGAGGTTGAAGACTATTTATATATAATCTCTATGTATCTAAAGAACCTGATTAGTCTAACCATAAATATGACAGACATAGATGACTATTGATCTACAATTCTTAACATGTATCTAACTTAAATACTAAGAGAATAAACAACTTTGCAATAAATGAGGACAATGACCTCCAAATGTAAACAATAAATATCAATACATAAACAATATATGAGTATCTTAATCAGAGGTAGAAATGTACACTGCAATATGGTATACATATATCAATACAATATATATCAATACATAAGAAATATTTTAAACAGGTAGAAGCATGCATACATACAATATTCAATATATGCCGATGTAATTATCTATAAACAATAACTCACAAATACCATTATTATCTATCCAATTATCCCCACCTTTTTTTTCAAAAAGATCCCTGAGCTTATAAAATTCCTTTCTCAACTCTCAACAGTATACTAATTATAATCAATCTCTAAATATTGTTCCTAAACCTGAGGACAAACTTTGCTGAGAGAGGGGACATCGTCCTCTAGAATTACTTCCAGCTGTCATGGGGGTGAGGTTCTTTTGGAGGATCCTGTGAAAGTAAAATGATGGTTAAATTTCAAAATCAATGTCTTTTAAAATTGCAAACAGTCTCTGAGTATTTTGTGGAGGTCTGGCCAGAATGTTCAAGATGTGCTCCATTTCAGCTAACCAAGTTGGAATCATCTGTGCAGCTGATACCCGGAACAGGACTTGTAGTAGCACTATCAGTATCATGACGTCATATCAACCGAGTGGAGTTGTTGTTATGGGGGTCCCATCTTCTTCCTGGAAACTTCAAAAGTCAGTGCACGAAAAACTCATTGCTCATTGTGGAAAACTTAAACATTAATTATATAGACATATACAAACATATATTCAATGAAAGGTATGATAGACATATTCAATAAAAAGTATGATAGATATGAAGAAAAGCAAAGATGTTTTCTAAACTCATATTTCTTTCTGTCTCATATCATGGCTCTTGACATAAAACAGAAACTCCAGAAACTCTGGGTTTTTTCTCTTAACAACTGGCTTGGAATTAGAGAGGGACCAAGACAAGAGTCCAACTCCAAAACCAGCTCTATAAATTCAGAAATATGATTTAGTATATTCCAGAGCTTCATACTCACAGAACCTATTCAGTTTTCTTGATAATCCATATTGGGTAGTTATTTTTCCATCTGTCAGTATTCAAACATCCAGGGTCCTTTGAATTTTTCAAAGATGAGTGTTTTCCTGTGGAGATAAGAACAGAACCCTGCCCCCATTTTATGTTTTTCTTACCACCTGTATGGTCATCATCATTTTAGATGATGTCATTTCTCCTTTCCAAGGAGTTTCTTCTCTTCAGATCTAACCTTTATTAATTTTGATGGTATCCACAATTTTTCTTCTCCTGTGGAAACAAGAGCAAAACCCCTTCCCCAATGCAGCACATCTTCTGGCTTCCATTGTGAGGTCAGCACATCCTTGAAATTTATTGGTTGATATAATTCAGCAGATTTTCCAATATCCAATGTCTTTCTGCAGCCGTTGTCCCCTTCTCATTAGCATTGAGAAAATTCAAGGTTAATAAAGCATTATGTAACCTATTCCTGGGGATATTTTCCACCCCCTTCTGTTTGTTCAACATATCTTTTATAGTTTGATTTGATCTTTCTATAACTGCTTGACACATAGGATTGTATGGTATACCTGTAACATGCTTAATATTATAATAGGCAAAAAATTGTGTCATTTTCCTAGAAACATAAGCTGGACCATTATTCGTCTTTATCTGTGTAGGTATACCCATGATGGCCATAACTTCTAATAAATGAGTGATTACTGAATCAGCTTTTTCGAGCTTAAAGCAGTTGCCCATTGGAAACCTGAGTATGTGTCAATGGTGTGATGTACATATTTTAATTTGCCAAATTCTGAAAAGTGAAAAACATCCATCTGCCAAATTTTATTCCTTTTAATACCCTTTGGATTAGTCCCTGCAGGCAATAGTGTTTGGTTATAAAAAGAGCAAGTAGGGCATTTCTTTACAATCTCCTTAGCTTGTTGCCATGTAATAAAAAACTCTTTTTTCAAGCCTTTGCTATTGACACGATGTTTTTTATGAACAGATGTCTGCAGCACACTACCAATCAATAAGTGTTCAATATCTGCATTACCTTGTGCTAGAGGACCTGGCAGACCCATTTGGGATCGGATATGCTTTATATACATAGGGCAGAGCCTGTTACTGATAATGTCCTGTACCTGGATAAACAATGAGGTCAGTTCTGTATCAGCAGGTAAAAATTCAGCAGTTTCAATGTGCAAAATAACTCTTTCTCTATATTGTGAGTCAGTAGTTATATTAAGAGGTTTTATAAAATCCGTAAGAACCATAAAGATGGCATATAAATCTGCCTTTTGTACAGAATCATAAAGACTTTGTTCCACTTTATTCAATTCTTCTGATTTGTAACCTGCTTTCCCTGATTTATTAGCATCGGTATAAAATCTATGGGCTCCAAATATTGGAGCATCATGGACAATTCGAGGGAGGATCCAAGAAGTTCTCTTTAAAAAGTTTTGTCTCTTGCTTTTGGGGTAATTGTTATTGATTTCTCCCAAAAAAATAGCACAAGCTCTTTGCCATGGATCATTGTCTTCCCACAACTTTTTTTTTATCTCATCAGCAGTGAAAGGCACTATAATTTCTGCTGGGTCTATACGTGCTAATTGACGAAGTCTCAATTTTCCTTTTATAATAAATTCAGAGACTTTTTCCACATAAGTTTTTAATTTTTTTACTTGGTTTGTGTGGTAAAAAGATCCATTTTAAAATAGCATCTTCCCTCTGCGTTAAAATTCTCGTAGGAGAAATTCTGGAAGGCAATATGACTAGAATGCAACTAAGATTTGGAGCCATCCTATCTACATGTGCCTCCTGTAATTTTTCCTCAACCATCTTCAGTTCCTTTTCTGCTTCAGCTGTTAACTCTCTGGAACTATTCAAATATTTGTCACCACCTAAGGTTTTGTTTAAATGAATTATTAGTTCAGGTGTTATCCCAACAACTGGTCGTAGACTGGAAATGTCTCCTAATCTTTGAAAGTCATTAAGAGTTCGTAACTGGTCTCTCCTGATTTGTGCCTTTTGAGTCTTAATTCTTTGTAAACCTATTTTATAACCTAAATAATTAACAGAATCTCCTCTCTGAATTTTTTTCAGGAGCAATTTGCAATCCCCATTTAGGTAATACTATTTTTACTTCTTCAAACAGCCTTTCTAAAATGTCTTTGTTTTGATCAGATATCAGGATATCATCCATATAGTGTTATATTATGGACTTAGGAAATTGTTTGTGTATAATTTTCAATGATTGGCTTACAAAATCTTGGCACAGTGTGGGAGAGTTTAACATTCCCTGTGGGAGGACGGTCCACTGGTACATCCTTGCAGGCTGAGAGTTATTATAAGTAGACACTGTGAAAGCAAATTTTTCTTTATCTTTTTCCTGTAATGGAATAGTGAAGAAACAATCTTTCAGACCAATAACTATAAGAGGCCATCCCTTTGGTAACAGGGACGGCAGAAGAATTCCAGATTGCAGAGGGCCCATAGGTTGAATAACCTTGTTGATAGCTCTAAAATCTGTCACCATTCTCCATTTACCAATTTTTTTCCTAACAACAAATACAGGAGAGTTCCAAGGGCTGGTAGATTCTTCTATATGTCCAGCATCTAATTGTTCTTGTACCAGCTGTTCTAAAGCCTGTAACCTTTTCTCAGCTAAAGGTCACTGTTTAGTCCATATTGGTTTATCAGTCAACCATTGTAGAGGCAAGGCTGTTGGTACCGCTGAAGGGCCATCAATTGTGTTGTGTTCTTGTATAGCTCTAATGACTGGTTTCTACCATCTGTAATATCTTGTAATATTGTCCTCAGAAATATAGGCTCTGGAAGCATCAGGAATGTTAATTTGGGTATTCCATTGCTTCAATAGGTCACGGTCCCATAAATTTTCTGCAATATTGGCTACATATGGCCTTAATTTTCCTATTTGTCCATCTGTACCTATACAATTGACCCATCTCGTGCTTTGTCTTACTCAAGATAGGGTTCCAATTCCTAAGAACTGAATATCTACCTCCTGAAGAGGCCAATGCAAATGCCAAGATTCTGGAGTAATGATACTTACATCTGCACCTGTGTCCAGTATGCCAGTAATAAATTTGCCATTTACACACACTCTTAGCTGTGGTCTTCGTTCATTTATAGAAGTCTGCCAGAATATCCATTTACTTTGTCCTCTTAGATTTCTTGATTCATTCACCACATTTATCTCATCCTTCAGGCCGTTATTGCATTTAACAGCAGGCATGGGGCATTCTAATTTCCCTGAAGAGGCATGTTCTCTGCATTGGTCAGAAATGACTGAACCACATTTGCCATGGGGGCTTTTGAGAGGCCCCCCTATTGAGTTTTCCGATGGCAACGGGTTGCCCTCTTTATTTCTTGTTGACCTACACTCATTCGTCCAATGCCTGCCCTTTCCACATCACCTATATAATCCTGAAGGCTGAGTCCTCCTCTTCCTGTTATTTCTAGAGGAGACATTATTCCTGGAATTCCATTGTCTGCAGTCCCTTTTCATGTGCCCCATTTTGCCACAATGAAAGCATTTTGTAATCTGATGTCTCCTTTTACCTTTGGGAATTGCTTCTTGCACCCATGTTTCATTGCCATAATTAAGTGTATCAATATTCATTGTATGCAAAACCCATTCATTCAAAGGTGCTGATCTGATCTTTAAAGGCCCCAGGATCCATTTGCATTCTACATTGGCATTCTCATAAGCCAGTAATATAAATTACTATATTTTTTGCTTCTGGATCAGGTATCCCTATTTGTACAGCCTTAGTTAGTTTTTGTAAAAAGTCACTAAAGGGTTCTCTCTGACCCTGTTTGACCCTGATATACGATTCTACTCTCTGACCTGAGTCTTGAACCCTGTCCCAGGCCCTTAGAGCTGCTGTAGCACATATGGATAAAATGTTTTTATCATAAAGAGCTTGTTCCTGAGGATCAGAGTAAAGTCCTTCACCTAGAATTTGATCTAGATAAACCTCAATTCCTTTTGCTGATTCTTGTTGTTGTAAAAGTCTGGTCTTTTGTTTGAATAGACATTTGAAATGCCATAAAGGTCCGTTCTCGAGTACAGCTGACGTGAGTTGGTTCCAATCTTGAGAGGTGGCCCTACTGCTCAGAACCCAGGATTTTAACATCTCCCTAACAAAGGATGAATGTAGTCCATAATTCACAATTGCTTATTTAAATTCTTTCAGATCATTCATACGTACAGGCTCCCATGTATGTTCTTTAATGACCTTAGGGATTTTGGAGCCAGTTATCTTTGCTGATGTTATTACTGGAAAGGCAGGTATAACTCTATGTAGACTGAGAGTTTTTTGAGGTGAATGTTGCCTTTCTACCTTTTGCTCCTGTTCATCAGAGTCTATGATTTCCTCAATCTTATTAAATCTGCTCACCATTGCCTTCTGTAAGTCCTGAATCTCCTGTCCAGTATTATGCTCCAAAGCCATCATTAACGATTCTAAGGTATGGAGCTTGTCCGTTAGAGATACCAAATCCTCCTTGGACATAATCCTCATGGCATGTACTATGCCTTCTTGTATGGAAATCCTGTCAATTAATCTATCATACCCTTTTGATAAAGTCCGATTTTCACATTCAATGGTTATAATCCTCTCAGCTAATGTTTCAGCACTTACAGTCATGGACTGGAGGTTATGAGTCATTTTGATTGTCTCCTCCTCCAGAGCAGTAAAGCTCCCTTCTAAAGAAGCAATAGCAGACTGTACCTTCTTGATATTTTGGTCAGTCAACTGAGTCATTTCAGACAAAGATCTAGTCTCCTCCTTGAGAACTCCAAACTCTGATCTAGTCTCCTGCTTGAAAACTCCAAACTCTGATCTAGTCTCCTCCTTGAAATCTCCAAACTCTTTTTGGATAGTAATATTTTCTGACATGTTCAATCAAAAGAAATTGTGTTTATTTATTTGTTTCCAACGAAAAAGAAAAGTCTTACCTGTAATGACCCTTGCCTGCCAGTAAGTGGCAGGGGCACACCTGAATCCACGTGGCAATGGCGCTGACCTGGAAAGATTCTGAAATATATATATAGTCAAATCCAGAGGTTTCTTTCAGGCTAGCAGCACAAGCCAAACTCAGCCAGGGCTGCAGGGAATGCACTGCCTGAGTGGGAGTAGAGTTGCCACTTGCCCTAGTTCCGCAGTGTTTGCAGAAGCAGGAAATTCCCCCGTCTGATTGTATTGAACGGAGCTGGGATCCAGTGCTGGCTTTACTGTAAAGACCTTGGGGCCGCCAAGGTGCTGTGTGCACTCAGGCTGCTAGGGCCGCGCCACAAGGTGGGAAAAAGGGTCCACGTCCAAGCGCCAAATAATGGCGAAAAAATCCCATATAAATTATGTTTTAAGAGGGTATTTATATTGGGGGGTAAAACTTATATACTCCATAAACCGTCAGGAAGGGAGCCTAGTCGCTGGAGCAGGAGCCAGGAGCAGGAGCCAGAACCAAGCGCTGGAACCAAGAGGCCAGAGCCAAGAACTGTGGCTCTTTTTAAAAGAGAAATATACCACGACCCAGTGGGCTGGTATTTAAGCAGTTATTGGCTGACAGAGTGGAAGGCGTTCCCGCAACACTGTGGGCTCATGCTTCAGTGACTATTGGCTGAAGCAGTGGAAGGTACTCCCGCAGAAAATTTGTACAGGTATCCCCTAAAGTCCATTACTTCTAATAATTTATAATTATAGAATCAGCATTTTCAGAACTTGAAGCAGTCACCCATTGAAATTCTGCCTATATATCTATTGCATGATGGACATACTTTAATTTTCCAAACTTTACAAAATGGGATACATGAATTTGCCAAATTTTATTTCTTTCAATACATTTTGGGTTAGTTCCTATAGAAAATGAAGCTTGATTATACAAAAACATGTAGGGCATTCCCTTATAATACCCTTGACTTGTTACTAGTGATAGAAAAATCTTTCTCCAAACCTTTGCTATTAACATGGTATTTCTTATAAATTTCTGAGGCTTCTATCACATTTCCTACTATTATCTGATCAATACCATCATTGCCTTGTGCTAGGGATCCCCGTAGACATGTATGAAATCTGATATGTGTTATATATAAGGGATGTTTTTTGTTTCTGATTATGTATTTTATTTGATTAAATATAAAAGTTAATTCTGAATCATCTGAAATAAGTTCAGTGGTATTGATATATAAAACAACTCTATATTTTGAGAGTCTGTTACTATATAAGAGGCTCTGGAGAATCAATCCATGAATATAGCATATAATTCTGACTTTAAACCTTGCTTTCCTGATTTATTTGCTTCAATAAAGAATACATGGGCTGCAGAAATTGATGTTCTCCATACAATGTGAAGAGGGAAATGAGTTTTTTTTTGTAAACTGAATTCTTTTGCTTTGGGGATACTTGTTGCTAATCTCTACCAAGAAATTACTACAAGCTCTTTGTCAGTTTTTATTTTCTTCTCATAATGAAGCAATTCTAGCCTTATTAAAAGGTATGACTATTTCTATTTGGTCTATTTCTGTTCATTGACAAAGACTTAATTTTCCTTTCAGTATCAATTCAGAAACATTTTCTACATAGGTCTTTAATTTTATACTCTGTGTAACAAAAATATCCATTCTACAATATTATCTATTTACATTAGAATTCCTGAAGGATTATGCATAGCAAGTAGCATAGCCATGATGAAAATCAATCTCTAAATACAAATGAGCCACATGTGTATCTTGATATTTCTTTTCTACCAAAGCTAATTCTTCTTCAGCATTAGCTGATAATTTTCTTGGACTATTTAGGTTCTTATCACATTTTAATGTTTGAAATAAATTACTTAGTTCTAGAGTTGCCAATTCAATTGTGGACCATAACCAATTAATATCTCCCAATAAGTTTTGAAAATCATTAAGAGTTCATAATTGATCTCTCCTGATTTGTACTTTCTAGGGGTAAATTTTTTTAAAACAATCTTATATAATAAGTAATTAATAGAATCTCCTTTTTGTGTTTCTGAGGATAAATTGTAATCACCAAAAGGGCAAAAAAACCCCATTTACCTCTTCAAACATTTTTTTAAGATATCTGTATCTGAATCAGTTAGTAGGATTCCATATATTGACAAATTACAAAATGAGGAACCTGTTTAAAATTATTTCCAATTGCTGTTGTACAAAATATTGACACAGTGGTGGGTCTCTTTAGCACCTTTTGTGAAAGAATATTCCATTTATACCTTTTAACAGATTTGGAATTTTAAGCAGGCATTATGAAGGCAAATATTTCTCTATCCTATTCTTGTAAATGTATAGTAAATGAATCTGTCTTTTAAATCAATCACCATAAAAACCATACTTCAGCTAGTAAAGAATTCAAGGAAATTGCAGGATATTAATATCCCATTGACTGATCACCTTACTAATAGCTCTTAAATCTCTTACCATTTTCTTTTTTCCAGATTTCTTTTCAATAGCAAATATAGAAGAATGCCAAGGACTTCACTATGTAAGTTTTTAGTTCACTAGCTGTTCAAATGCCTAATTTTTCTGATGCCAAAGATCATTGTTCCACCTGGACATGTTTATCAGTTAACTATTTTAAATGTAGGACTGCTGGTACCATTGAAAGATCAGGAGCTTCTGTGCCTTGATTATGTAAAACCTGGTTGATAGGTGAATGTCCTTGATAACACCTTTTAATATTTTTCTCTCATGCATACTTTAGTTTATGGTTGGTTTCTAAGATTGGAGGAATATTAACCTGTTTTTTCTATTTCTGTCACAAATCACATTCCCATAAGTTCACTGTTATCTTTGCTACATATGGCTTTAATTTCCCTACTTATTCTTATGATCCTATACATTTGAACCCCCTTTTAATTTGTTTTACCTGAGATAAGGTTTCATTCACTACAAGTTGAATATTTAATTCCTAAAGAAGACCAATCTAAATGCAAAGAAGTTGATATAGTTATTGTTTCATTTATACCTGTATCTAGTAAAACTTTAATTACATTGCCATTTATTCAAAGTTTTAGCTTTGGGTTTTGATCATTTATAAAAGTTTGCCAAAATACTTGTTCTATGTGTCTCTCCTAAGACGTTTCCTAATAGCAAAGGATTACATTGTCTGTCTCTTGTCAATCAGAATTCATTAGTTCAATGCTGGTCTTTTCCATTCTTTATGCATATTTCAGATGCAACATTTTGTTTGAATTACTACCAGAGAAAACATTGTTTCTAGGAATACCTTGCCTCCAATCACTTTTCTGATATCCTGGCTTACCACAGTTAATTTTAAGCACTATATAATTTTGGAAAATATCTGAGACCTCTTTTTTGATTCTTCAACCTTGTTCCATGCATCCAAAGCTGTCATACAGCATACACCCAAGATATGATCATCAAATATAGTCTGTCTTTTCAAAACAGCAAATTAGGCTTCACCAGAAGCTGTTTTTGAGAAAATTTCTTATCTCTAGGCCTACTTCATTGTTCTATAACTCTACTTTCCTCTCATCACATTATCTACTGTATCTGAAGACCACAACTTGTCTTATGGTTATTTCCTAAGTCTCAGAACACATAATTGAAAAAGTTACACTAAGCAAATGTCATAATTAACATGTTCACATAACTTTTCTGGAAATTGCTTGAACTGCATTTATATAGCAAGTGTTAAAGCATAAGTAATATAAAACCACTAGAAGATTGCAGAAGTTGGTGACACAATTAAGGTCTTAAAAGATGGATAGGTATGTAACAGTCCCCATGTATTACTGAACTCATCTGATAAGCATCTACAGAAACACAATGGCCCTTGGAATATAACAAATGATTGCTAAGCATGTTTACTCTGCAGTTGACTCAAATTAACACCTATTATGTGAGCTATTTCACATTTGTCTTTAAACTTCATTTGTCTAGAAATTACCACTCATTCTTGTACTTGTCTCACAGATATATTAATAACAAATTATTTGTTTCATTCTTGTCAAGGAATAGTAAGAAAAGTTATTTTGATTTCTCCACTAAGCATTTACACTTGGGCGATTATGTTTCAGGAAACTTCATCATTTTCCCAGTGTAGAAAATTTTGCACAGTTCTATTACATTATGAAATTTTGATATATAAACTTAGTGATAAATATGAAAAACTTCAGTAGACTTATGAGTAAGACACACATAATGTCATGTACAAAAGTAGAAATAATGTAGAAAGTCAATTCAAGAAATTTTCAAAGGTCTTTAATATCAATGAGTTTTTTAGAAATATAATAGTATGGAGTATATTGACATAGTTCTTCCATTGTTAAGGATAAATTGTTATATATGTCCTTTTATTCAAAATAAAAGATTCACAACATCTGTGTCTTCTTCAGATTGTGTGGGACAATATATTCTTCATTGAAATTTTTTCATTGAGACCATATATCTAATGATCTGAACTTTTTAATTCTGAGTTGGAAGCAATAACAGCAGACCACTCTATAGCAGAATATTCTATACAACCTACAAAGCATCATGTTGCATAACAGAAAAGAATATTATTTGTGAATGTATGCACATTAGCAAAATTAACTTCAAAAAAGAGAAAAAATACAGAAATGAAGTTAGTAATAAAAACATTCAAATGAAGACAATTCCAGAGATAGGGAATACTAGTGCTAAATTCTCCCAATACATAGCTCATAGTAATATCTGAGTTGAAAGAAAATAATAAGCTAATGATTTGCTTTAGATTTTTAGGACTGCTGAAAAAAAACACAACAAATATGGAAACATCTTAGATCACATCCTGAAAGGTATATTTTAATGGACTTAACAAACATAGTCAATTTGACAGTTGGGGAGTTCTGCAGAAATGGAAATAGAAAGAGTTTAAGAGACAGAGAGGGTAGAGAATATCAAGAAAATAAGACCTTCTACACATAGGAGGTCTTAACACATCTGAACTCATAAAACTTGCACAGGGTCTTTAATAGTCTGTATCCAAAGGATTCTTGTAGCTGAAATAATTATACACAAACTTTCTTCCATAATAAAGGAGCTATGTTCATTAAAGTACCACTTGCAAATAAAAAAAATAACCTTATCAAAGGAAGTCTCACCAGGGAAGCAAACCACAGTTAAGAGTAGGTTGTATGCCCAGTAGTAGATGGCCATTGCAAACTGAATTCAATGGCTTTCTTTTTTCAAATGCTGTGTTGGGGCATTTTTTAACTTTGCAGGATCTTGGCATATATACTATGGTTACCAGTTTTGTGGTTTTATGGGATTTCTGTGTTTGCAAATGCATGTGTTTGCAACTATACATGTTTCTTCTGTTTATTTGACTGTTGATATTCTGTTTTTTTAAAAAATTCTGATTCATTTGTTTGCTTTTACTTTAACTTATTTTATTTATTTTTATTATTTCTTAGAAACGAAAAGTATGTGGATCTGGATAGAAGGGTAGGTAGAAAGAAAGTGAGAAGAATTAAGGGGGAAAACAGAGCATGTTACATAGCAAAATGTATTTACTAGAAGATTGTAGAAGCTGATCCCACCATTGAGATCTTAAAAGATGATTGGCTATGTAACTTCACTGTATAGTATTTAGCTCATCCTCTTATTCTTTGCAGAAAACAATGGCTCTTGGAATTTAACAGTGAATTACTAAGCTTAACTTACATCAGCAGTGGACTCAAATCTTTGATGTGAGCTATGGTTTCATCATTCTAGCAGTTAACACACATTCTAGTATTTGATTCACAGCTGTATTGATAGTAAATGATTTTGTTAATTCCTGCCAATGATAGAAAAAGAAGCTATTTTTAATTTGCCCTGGAATGCTTCCACAATGTCCTGTTTAGCAGCAGCATCAACTTTTACACGTGGGTGATTATGTCTCAGGGAACTCAATAATTCTCCACATTCACAAAATTTTATACAGATCTGTTACATCATGATATTTGGTAACTGAACTTAGAGTGATGTAGATGTGAAAATTCAGCAGACTTAGTAGTAAGGCATAGAGTGGCAGGTTGAATAAAGTAAGTTCAAAAAACTTTAAAATGTTCTTCTATCTCAGTGAATTTTTTAGAAATACAAATGTACGGGACATGTTGATATAGCTCTTTAAAGGTATTGATAAATTGTTTTATCAGGCCTTTCTTGCAAAACAAAAAGATTAATAACAACTCTGTGTCCTCTGAAGGTTGTGGAGGAAGTATATTCCTTATTTAGGTTTGTTCTGTGAAACTAACTGTCAAATTATCTGAAATTTGCAATTTTGAGTAGACACAAGACTAACTGGTGGCTGTATAATAGAACCTGCACAGCACCATGTTAGATAACAGAAAAAATAGAAATTCACCATGTTGCAGAACAGAAAAAATACAATTTTCTGACTATACAATGTGTGTGAGAGTATGTGTATATATGAATTATGGATGTATGTCTATTGACAAAACTAACTTCAGAAAAGAGAAAACAAGTATGAAAAATAAGTTAGCTATAAAGCACATTCAATTAAAGATAATTCCAGGGACAGAAAATTTTAATGATAAATTTTCTCAATCTATAGTAAATTTGCATTATTCTTATGGCTACTGAAATAAAATTCAGAAAACATTGAAACACCCTAGAGGACATTCCTAGAAATATATTTCAATGAGAATGAAGACTCTAGTGAAGTGAAAAAGAGAAAGCAAAAAGAAATAATTGCATATATTAATAATGATAAGAAGACTCTTTTTCAAACATCAAATTCAAAAAAATAAAATATTTGTATTGATATATTACACTTCTAAATATAAAGTTTTCTGATTCTTGAAAGAAAATGATATGCAGGAGCATGATTAGAAGTCAGATCTTGAACTAATATTAGTAAATACAATTAAACACAAGCATAAGACCTGATAAAAATGAATTTTAATCATCTATACCACAAAACATATAATGTTATAATCATAATGATTATTTTTCCTTCAAAACTATTTTCATAAATGCTCTCTTTACCTCCTTGTTTCTCAGGCTGTATACTAGAGGGTTCAACATAGGGATGATCATGGTATAGAACACAGACACTATTTTGTCAGTGTCCATTGCATGTCTAGAGCTGGGCTGCAAATACATGAAGATGATAGTTCCATAGAAAATAGAAACTGCAGTGAAGTGGGAGGCACAAGTAGATAAAGCTTTCTGATGCCCTGCTCTTGAGTGCATCTTAAAGATCATTATAAAAATTATAATATAGGACACTAATATTATTATGAGAGCAAAAAAGATATTGAAGCTGGCTAGAAAAATAAGAACCAGCTCATTTATGTGTCTATCAGAGCAAGAAAGAGCCATGACTGCTGGCATATCACAGAAAAAATGATGAACCACATTAGACTTACAGAAGAAGAGACTGAATGTATCTCCAGTGTAGACGGAGACATTCAAGAAACCAAGAACGTAGCAGCCCATGATCAGACACACACACACACTTGTATTCATGGAGGAAGCATAGTGTAGGGGCTTACACACTGCTGCATAGCGATCATAGGCCATGGAAGCCAACAAGAAATTTTCCACAGTAGCAAAAGCTGCGAAAAAGAACATCTGAGCAGCACAGTCATTGTAAGACATGATCTTGTCTCCTATTAGGAGACCAGACATGACTTTGGGAGTAACAGCTGAAGAGTAGCCAAAATCAACCAGGGACAAGTTACCAAGGAAGTAGTACATGGGGGTATGAAGCCGAGAATCCAAGAAAATCAACAGAATCATCCCCAGGTTACCAATCAGAGTAACGGTGTATATGAGAAGGAAAGTGATAAAGAGGGGAAGCTGCAGGCCTGGGTCACTGGTCAGTCCCATGAGGATGAACTGTGTTACTTCTGTCCTGTTTCTCATCATTGTCATCTTCCAGTCACTTGATGTTCTGTGGCAATGAGAAAGAAAAGGAAATTACAATAAAGAACTTGAAATTGAGAAATATAAACTCAAGATATAGACATTCATATTATTAATAATTTGTTTGCAAAGATTCTCTACCAAAGTCTAGACTTTGAATTATAATTTCATGTGTTTGCTACATATATGGTCACATGCTAATAAATCTAAAAAGTAATACATATAATTTAAAAGTGATATTTATAAGTGTGCAGAGAGTGAAAAACTTTGGAGAACCTACTCCTAAAAAGGGTGTTTTTATTAAACCTCTCCTCACAGAGCTGAAGGACCTATGTAGAAGATGTAGAAAGATTGTAAGACCCAGAAGAGATGGGTTGCTTTAGGGAAACAGTATCTTCCACAGACAACAAGACTGATATACATGTGAACTCACAGAGACTGTGGCAGCATTCAGAAGTTACAGCCAGAAGGGCCCCAAAATGAAGATGGGACAGAAGACGCAAGCATAACCTTCTAACCAAGGCACAATCTATGAATGGCACAAACTGGAAAATAAAAAGTTACTTTTCTCTGATGAAGTCTCCAGAGGAGGTACCATTTACAGGAGGAATTAGCCTATACAGAAAGAACACCATGGTCTTTGTGAGATTTTTCTCAAATATGTGTTCTATTGCTTTTTGATTGTTTAGTTTGATTTTCCTTTTGTGAGTTTTTTTTAAAAGGAGGAAGAGAGAGAGAGAGAGAGAGAGAGAGAGAGAGAGAGAGAGAAGACATAAAGTTGGTTGGGTAGAGAGGATCTAGGAATAGTTAAGGAAGGAAAACTATCAAAATACATTGCATAAAATATAAATAAAATGAAAAATGTTTTGCCCATATTCTAATTAATTCTTAAGAAAGAAAGAAATTAACAACAAATAAATATATCTTCAACTTCACCTCTGAATTCAATTAAGTTCAATAGTTAACATTTGTCACCTGCCAACAACTGATTTAAATAGTTAGATTGATCTTATTATCTCTTCTCAATGATATGAATTCAGAGAAAACACTAAAACAAAACTCTGTTCATTCATTCATGTGTATTTTATCACTTTAATAATGATTTTTTCCTTTTCTTTGTTATTTTTATGTTTTATGTTTTGTGTTTATTTTGTTATCTCCTGTGATATAAAACCATATTCTAAATATAATAGATGAACATACTCTTAATATAAAACAACAGTGTCATTCATACCAGTTCTTTAAATCTCAGCTTTGCATATCACATGAGAGCAATCAATAAACTACCTATAGTGAAAACATCTATACTCACTTAGAACTTAGCTTTAGGAAACTGCTGAACATATTTTCACTTTTCAACAACTCGGAATGGATACATCTGTCCTGATTTGACATAAATTATACTTCTTAACTTACCCTTTCCAATTTTCTTGAGGAGAAAAATTTAATCACCCAGATCAGTCAATCTCATATAAAGTTGCAATGGAATGATGCTTATATACAATTACAAGCACATGCTTTCCTAACTGTATTTAAAAGATTTTAAGTTCTCTGTGCTGAGAACATAGAAGAATGAATATTAATATGGACCAATGTCTAAGTTAGCCATAATTTATTTCTGCTTTATTGGTAATATCATGAAAATGTTGCCTCTGCCACATATTTTGTAGAGTACAGCTGTAAAGCTGAATAAGAGATATCAGTGAAAATCTCAAGATGATTTTTACAATTTACAACTATATCAGTCTAATGTTTATCTTTGAATATTTTCTCTCACCGTTTCTGAAGCTCCTATCTAATCTTCTGGTCCTCTGTTAACTATTATCACTAAAAAAAATTTGGTCATTGAAGCATGGCCTTAGGTTCATTCCTTCAAAACTGCAGTATGAACTTGTATTTGTGTTTTATAGACTCCCATATGCAGATATGGAGGTAATTATACAGACCTAGCAAGTGCTAGAGACTTCTCCCAGGAGTCTATCTATAGCTTCTGCCCCAACATTATGTGGAGGAAGCAATTAAATGACCCGTGGGAATCACACGGGTTACTCTAATATGCACACATAATTTTGTTTTACTTATATTAAATTGTTGTCAAATTTAAATTTAGTAACAAATCTTTTTATTTTCTTTTCTCTTGGGTGCATTCTATATCAAGAAATCTTTGGAAATAGTTTTAATGGGTACTTTATTTTATTTATTTTTATTTTTATTGAAAAGAGTTTCTTCTCTTAAAGAACATATCCTAAACAGTTTTCTCTATATTAAATAAGTATGCAAAGTAATGTGCTTTTTATTATAGCATTTTACAACTTTGTTCCGGTTGGCCCACTTTTGTCAGTCCATTATTCCACCACCTTCTGCCCCTGCATGCTGGCACCATTCCTTTCCCCCAGCAATGCTCCTTCCTCAGAAAATACTTTCCTCCCTTGACACCTATATTGCTCTTCAATTCTCGGATTTAATTTTTGCCAACAAGAGATATATTCATGCTTTTAGTTATACATGGCCATAAGAAACTTTCAAACATTTCCAAAAACACAAATTTGTTAAAGGAATAAACTTCCTCCAGTCAAAAATTATATACAAGCAGAGAGAGATAAATATATAGGCAAACACACACAGACACACACACACACACACACACACACACACAGGACACACACAGTACATTGAAACCACTTAAGGTCAAATATACTGTCAGATGCTCAAGAAACACACAGCTTCTTACAGTCATAGGGGAAAGATTCATAGATAGGATAATAGAGATTTTTTATCAGTAACCGTGGAAGCCATAAATAGTATGATAGCATGAAGCTTTAAAAAGGACACAAACCATCTTTGAAAACAGATGAATGAAAAGAGACATGGTGAGAATGATTCTTGAGAGCTGACACTAATAATGTTCTTTACTATTAAATGTCAGTGAAGCAATCAATTCCAAATGTATTTTTTCAGCTTCCATAACTGTATGGAATGAATTACAAACAACAGATGTCTCTTTCTTTCTGACTTTCTGATATCTATGCACAAAAACACACAAACACACACACGCTCACACACACACACCATATACAATTACTTAATTTTTATGTCTGTAATTCTCAAATAACAGCATGGGCTCACCATAGGATCTAGACATTCAATATCTTTCTTATTCCAGTGTCTGCTAGTATTCCAACATATAATCAGATCACTTTTAAGTTGTTTCCCTAATAATTTTTCTGAGTCATGTGTCAATAGCTATACATTTCTAACCACACTGTAGGAAGATACATAGAGATACGTTTTAGGATAAACAGTGTAATCCAGATGACTTTACCTAAGTCCTTAACTGATTCATAAAAGCAGTCCCATTTGGGGATGCAAACAAAAGTGGTGTGGGAGAATTATGTGTCTTCTGTCATTCATGTATTTTAATAAAGCCCTGATTGGCCAGGCAGGAAGTATAGGCGGTCAACCAAACAGGAAATAGAGGCAGGGTGATTAGAACAGGAGAAGGCTAGGAAGGAGGAAGCGCATTCCTCCATTCCTGCCCAGACCACCAAAGAGGCAACATGTGAGCTGCCATGCTGAGAAAGGTACTGAGCCATGTGGCTAACATAGATAATAATAATGGGTTAATATAAGTTACAAGAACTAATAAGAAGCCTGAGCTAATGAGCCAATCAGCGTAATAACTTATAGAGACATCTGTGTGATTGATTTTCTCTGGGACTTGCCAACTGTGGGGTACCAGGTGGGGACAGATACCCCAATAAGCCGGCCACTGATGTTGCAAATGGCACCCAGATGTGAATAACTGAATCCACAGAAAGCCTGAGAAAACTTGGGAAAGAATAGAGTCAAGCATATTTTCTTGGAAGCAGCAATTTCTTGGGTCTGCTCTGCTTACTAAAGGCAAGCAAGCACTCTCGTCTAAGAGAGGCTTCCTGACTCAGCTTTACCTGCAAAACTTGCAGCTCTTTTAATAGGTCCTGCCACGAAACGCTTAAACGATGTTGATGAAAAGTTGAAGCATACTTTTCAGTTTTCAGCCATAGCAGGAAAAAAGCTACACCGTTTTTAAAATGTTGGATTTTTGGGCAATTCTGCCAGGGCAAACTCTGACTCTTTCAGGCAGGCAGTGCGACTGAGTGTGGTGGGTGAGCAGAATGCTACAGCTTGCTTGCTGGCAGGGACCTTGAAACGCCATAGAGTTGTGGCAGTGAACACAGCTCTGGCTGGTATCTCAGTCATGAAGCTGGAAAGCTAAGGAATGGGCTGGATCTAACTGTCAAAGCTACGGCTTTAGTCCTACCCATTGAAGACTCCGTGTGGTCAGAAAAAGAGAAATATATAGAGAGATTCAAAGAGGAATAAAACCTCTAAATGGTTTACAGTGTCTTAAAAATATATGCAGGCTAAAGGTTAAAGTCATTAAAAATAAAAAAGAAAGAAAGAGAGAAGTTGGGTGTGGTGGCACACACCTTTAATCCCAATGCCTGGGAGGCAGAGATAGGTTGACCTCTGTGACTTCAAGGGACAGAGGTAGATTGACCTCTGTGACTTCAAGGAGTGGTAGCACAGGCCTTTAATCCCAATGCCTGGGAGGCAGAGAGAGACAGATCTCTTGAGTTCAAGGTGTGGTAGCATACACCTTTAATTCCAGCACTGGGGAGGCAGAGACAGGAGGATCTCTGTGACTTCAAGGACAGCCTGGTCTACAGAGTTATTCCAGGACAAATATATACAGAGAACCTGTCTCAAAAAGTAAAAGTAAAAATAAAAGAAATAGAGGTTAAAATAAAGCTGCATAAAAATGGAAAATACACAGAGAATCTTGATACTGTGTGCTATTATGCTCTCTTTGAATTGTTTGAATTCTGAGGAAGGAGCAACAGCTGCTAAAAGACTTTTGTTTATAAATGCTGCTGAACTAACCCAAGATAGGTATTTTAAAAATACCTTGGCTTCAGAACTGAAGTCAAAATGCATGTTACTTTGAAGAAGAGATTTTGTTTTTGTTTCCACAGAAAATGAGAGACTGTGGATTCATTCTGAGTTAAGAAAAATCAGGTTCAATAAAGGAAGACAACCTGAGAAATCTCTGATAGGAACAGATGGCCCAGATGACAGAGTTCTACATCCAGAACAGATTCAAGACTGCTGCCTGAGATGATCAAGACTCACAGGATACTCCAGTTAGGACTTGATTATAACTCTAAATTTTCTTTAAGTCCCCATAAAATTATCAGCGCCCTCAACCAGCAGGAAGTAGCCTGAAATACTACGCCCACATTCCCAACAAATGGACTATGGGTATTTTCCTTTGTTTAAAAAAAAAGAGGGAAATGGTGCAGGAAAATTATGTGTATTCTGTCAATCATGTATTTTAATAAAGCTCTGATTGGCCAGGCAGGAAGTATAGGCAAGTCAACCAGACAGGAAACAGAGATGGGGTGATTAGAACAGGAGAAGGCTAGGAAGGAGGAAGTGCATTCCTCCATTACTGCCCAGACCACCAAAGAGGCAACATGTGAGCTGCCATGCTGAGAAAGGTACTGAGCCGTGTGGCTAACATAGTTAATAATGATGGATTAATATAAGTTACAAGGACTTATAAGAAGCCTGAGCTAATGAGCCAATCAGCTTTATAACTTATAGAGATCTCTGTGTGATTGATTTTCTCTGGGGCTTGCCGACTGTGGGTTACCGGGTGGGGACAGATACCCCAACAAGCCAGCCCCTCATGCTACACAAAAGCACTGTGTTTTCTGAATTAGAATGTGGGTCTTTTCATGAGTTATTAATTATTGAACATGTAACAGTTTTATATATTAATATTCTGTATTGCCTTCTATACTTGTCCACCAATCAAAAATGCTTTAAAATTAAATAATAATTAGCACAGAAGCTAAAGATGGTATCAAGAAAGGGTTTAATGAAGCTTACAGTTTCTGGGGGTAAATCCTTGACCATCTTGACAGAAACATGTCAGCAGGCTGACACCATACTTGGGCAGTAGCTAGTAACTTACATCAGATCTACAATCATAAAGCATAGAGAAATAACCTACTGAGAATAATGTGGGCTATTGAAACTTCAAATCCCACACCCCAGAACACACATACTCCAGCAAGGCCACATCTCCAAATCCTACCCAAACAGTCCTATCAACTGGAGAAAAAGCATTTAACTATATGATCAACACATGATCCCATTCTCATTCAAATCATCAAACATTACATATACAGAAATTGATGAAGAAAAGGACTTGAGATTAAAGCAGGCCTGTAAGTGATGTGAAGCACCCACATAGGTAAAAGAAACATTACTTGAACTCAAAGCACACATCAAACGCCACACACTAATAGTAGACTTCAACACTCCTCTCTCACCAATGGACAGGTCAACCAGACAGACACCTAACAGAGAAATAAGAGAATTAAGGGAGGTAATGAATCAAATGGACTTAACAGACATCTATAGAACATCCCACCCAAATAGGAAAGAATATACCTTCTCAGCATCTCATGGAACCTTCTCGAAAATTTACTCAGGAACAAAGCAAACTTCCACAGATACAAAAAAAATTTAGTAACCACCTGTGTCTCATTGGATGAGTATGGAATAAAGTTAGAATTAAATAACAATTCTACCCCCAGAAAGCCTACAAACTCATGGAAACTGAACAGTCAAATACTGAACAACACTTGGGTCAGGGAAGAAATATAAATAAATAAATTAAAGTCTTCCTTGAATTCAATGAAAACATATCCAAACCTATGGGACACTGTGAAAGCAGTGGTAAGAGGAAAGTTCATACACTAAGTGCCCACATTTAAAAAAAAACAGAGAAAGCTCACATTAGACACTTAACAGCACAGCTGAAAGTTCTAGAAAAAAGAAAAATCAGACTCACCCAGGAGAAGTAGAAGACTGGAAATAATCAAACTGAGGGCTGAAATCAACAAAATATAAACACAGAAAACAATCCAAAGAATCAATGAAACAAAGATCTGGTTCTTTGAGAAAATCAACAAGATTGACAAGCCCCTACCCAAACTAATCAAAGGCGGAGAGAGAAAATGCAAATTAACAAGGTCAGAAATGAAAAGGGGGACATAACAACAGATACTGAGGAAATTCAGAGAATCATTAGGTCTTACTACAAAGGCCTATATGCCACAAAGTTGGAAAATGCAAAAGAAATGGACTTATTTTTAGATAAATACAATATACCAAAAATAAATCATGACCAGGTATGCAATTTAAATAGACCTATAAGTTGGGAGGAAATAGAAGCTGTCATAAAATACCTCCCAACCAACAAAAGCACAGGACCAGATGGTTTTAATACAGAATTTTACCAGAGATTCCAAGAAGAGCTGATACCTATACCCCTGAAGGTGTTTCATATAATAGAAACAGAGGAATCATTGCCAAACTCTTTTTATGAAGCCACAGTCACCCTGATACCAAAACAACACAAAGACCCAACCAAGATAGAGAATTGCAGACCAATCTCGCTCATGAACATCGATGCAAAAATTCTCAATAAAATACTGGCAAAACAAATCCAAGAACAGGTCATAAAAATAATCCATTACGATCAAGTAGGCTTCATCCCAGAGATGCAGGGCTGTTTCAACATACAAAAATCTATCAAAAAAAAATCATATAAATAAACAGAAAGAAAATAAGCAAATGATCATTTCATTAGATGCTGAAAAAGCATTCAACAAAATTCAACACTCCTTTATTATAAAGGTCTTGGCGAGCGTAGAGATATCTAAATACAATAAAAGCAATATACAGCAAACCAACAACTAATATCAAATTAAATGGAGAGAAACTCAAAGCCATTACACTAGAATCAGGAACAAGACAAGGCTCTCCACTTTCACCATATCTCTTAAACATAGTGCTTGAAGTTCTAGCAATTGCAATAATATAAGGAGATCAAGGGAATTCGAATTGGAAAGGAAGAAGTCAAACTTTTGTTATTTGCAGATAATATAATAGTGTACATCAGTGACCCCAAAAATTCTACCAAAGAACTCCTACAGCTGATAAATACCTTCAGTGATATAGCAGGATACAAGATCAACTCCAAAAAGTATGTAGCCCTTCTATACACAAAAGATAGAGAAGCAAAGAGGGAAATCAGATAAACTTCATTTTTCAAAATAGTTACAAATAGCATAAAGTATCTTGGGGTTACACTAACCAAGGAAGTGAAAGATCTATTTGACAGGAACTTTAAGGCTTTGAAGAAAAAATTGAAGAGGATACCAGAAAATGGAAGGATCTCCCATGCTCTTAGATGGATAGGATCATCATAGTAAAAATGGCAGTTCTACCAAAGGCGATCTATAAATTCAATGCAATCCCCATCAAAATCCCAACAAAATTCTTCATAGACCTTGAGAGAACAATAATCAACTTTATATGGAAAAACAAAAAGCCCAAGGTAGCCAAAACAATCCTATACAATAAAGGAACTTCTGGACCCATTACCATTCCTGACTTCAAAATCTATTATAGAGCTACAGTAATGAAAACAGCTTGGTATTGGCATAAAAACAGAGACATTGATCAATGGAATCGAATTGAAGACCCGGATATTAACCCACAAACCTATGAACACCTGATTTTAGACAAGGGAGCTAAAAGTATTCAGTGGAAGAAAGAAAGCATCTTCGACAAATGGTGTTGGCATAACTGGATGTCAACATGTAGATATTTTTTATATACTATATTCTGATTAAAGTTTAACTCCTCTACTTCTGCCAACATTCTCCCCACCTTGGAGACATTCATTACCTCTATATTTTACAACTTTTTTCTTTTATATTTTATTGTTTTTATTGAGCTACATATTTTTCTCTGCTCCCCTTCATTTCTTTCCGCTCTTCTTCTACCTTCTTCCATGGTCCCCATGGTCCTAATTTAAGCAGGAGATTGTGTCTTTTTCTATGTCTCATGTAATTCAGATCCATGTATGTCTGTCTTAGGGTTCTCATGCCATCTATATTCTCTAATATTGTGAATTTTAGGCTGTTTTTTTTGCTTTGTATCTAAAAGCCACTAATGAGTGACTATATATAATATTTGTCTTTCTGAGTCTGGGATACCTCACTCTATATGATGTTTTCTAGATCCACCCATTTGCCCGAAAAGATGCCATTATTTTTTTCTACTCTGTATTACTCCATTTTGTAAATATACCACATTTTCCTTATCCATTCTTCAGTAAAGGGGCATTTAGGTTGTTTCCAGGTTCTGACTATGATAAACAATGTTGCTATGAACATAGCTGAGCATATGCCTTCTGTTACGATTGAGCATCCTTTGGGTATATACCCCAAAGTGGTATTACTGTGTCTTGAGGTAGGTTGTTTCCTAAATTTCTGAGAAATCACTGTACTGATATCCAAAGGGGCTATATAAGTTTGATTTCCAACAGCAATGCAGGAGTGTTCCATTTATCCCACATCCTCTACATCATAAATTGTCATCAGTCTTTTTGATTTTGGTCATTCTGTCAGGTGTAAAATGGAACCTCAGAGTTGTTTTGATTTGCTTTCCTCTAATGGATAAGAATGTTGAGCATTTTTAAGTGTCTTTCAGCAATTTAGATTTCTCTTTTGAGCGTTCTCTGATTAGGACTGCATTCCATTTTTTATTGAATAATTTGATCTGTTGATGGTCAGTTTCTTGAGTTCTTTGTATATTTTGGAGATCAGCTCTCTATCTGATGTGGGGTTGGTGAAGATCTTGACTAGGACCTTCTGGCTTTCACTGTTTCCATTTAGAGTCAGATCTGCCTTTATAAGTTACTTGGCCTATTTCCTTTGCTGTTATTAATATTCTTTCTTTATTCTCTATGTTTATTGTTTTGATTATTATGTTGTAGTGAGACTTTTTTTAATCCAGTCTATTTGGTGTTCTATAAGCTTCTTGTGTCTTCATTTGCATATCTTTCTTTAGGTTGGGAATATTTTCTTCTATGATTCTTTTTAATATATTTTCTCTGTCTTTGAACTGGAGTTCTTTTACTTCTATACCTATTATTCTTATGTTTAGTCTTTTCCTGGTGTCCCATATTTCCTGGATATTTTGAGATAAGCTTTTGTTAGTTTAATGCTTTCTTTGGCCAATGAGTCTATTTCCTCTACTGTATGTTCAACACTGAGGTTCTCTCTTCCATCTCTTATATTCTGCTGTTTATGCTTGTGATTGTGCTCCTGATTATTTTCTCGGAATTTCTGTTTCTATAATTCCCTCAGTGCATTTTTAATTGTCTCTAAGGTGTCCAAGTCTTTAATCATTTCGTTCACCTCTCTAATAGCTTTTCTTGGTTTTCTTAAGGAATTTTTTTGATTTGTTCCCAATGTTTGTTTGTCTTTTCCTTCATTTCTTTGAGAGAATTTTTCATTTTCTCTTTCAGGACCTCAAACATTCTCCTAAAGTGATTTTTAGGGCATTTTTTTCTGCTTCATCTATGTTTGGTTGCTTAAGTATGGCTGTTGTAGGGCTAATAGTTTTTATTTGTGTCGTGTTTCTCTTTGTGGGACTGAGTGTGTTCTAACCATGTCTAACCATCTCTTCCTCTGATTGGTGTAGTTGGGGCTGTCTGTGACTCTAGTGATCAATCTTCCAGGTGCCAGTGAATCCAAGGTTCAGATGGTTGCTCCTTATGTGCAGTCAGGGCCATTGTTTCTGTAACCACAGAGGTCACTTGGTGTTCATGGAGGTTTCTCAGCACTCCGTAGGGTTGCTCTGCAATAACAGGGGTACACATGGAGATTGCTTGCTTGGAGCTGCTTCTGCCATGGTCACTGCCTTGGGTTTGCTCTGGCACAGGTTGCTGGATCAGGCCTACTTTGTAGGAGGTCACTGGTTTGGGCCTGCTCTAGTGGAGACCACTGCTTCAGGCCTGCTATCTCAAAAGTCACTGATTCACACCCAGTCCCATAGAGGCCTCTGGCCTGGGACATCTCCCTCAATAGTGGCTCCCTTGTACCTGCTCCTATGGATGTCACTGCCTTGGGCCTGCTCTGGTGGGGATCACTGGTTCGTGCTTGCTCTGGTGTAGGTCACTGGCTCAGGACGGCTTCTATAGATGTCCCTAGTCTGGGCCTACTCCTTCAGAGCTTCCTGAGTCATGCCTGGAACCACAGAGGTCTCTGGCTTGAACCTGTTCCATCAGTGGTCCTCTCCCCTCCCTCCAGGTCTAGGAAGGTGAGATCCAAAAATACTAGGATCCCAAAAAGTCAGTACATGCAGACGAAACAAGACTCAGTGCCATTATCAATGGCTTCTCAGTCACCCCCATGTCAGCCAATTTCAGAGAATCCGGTTTGATCACATGCTCATTCAGTCCCAGTATAGCTGGCCTTGGTGAGCTCTTATTAGATCAGTCCCCTTGTATCAGTGGGTGAGTTCACCCCTTGCGGTCCTAACTTCCTTGTTCATGTTCTCCATCCTACTGCTCCTAATTTGGATCTTGGGGGCCCAGTCCAGTGCTCCAACGTGTGTCTTTGTCTCTATCTCCATCCATCGCCAGATGAAGGTTCTATTGTGATATGCAAAATATTCATCAGTATGGTTATGGGCCAAGGCCAGTTCAGGCACCCTCTCCTCTGCTGCCCAGGTCTAAAGGTATACAATGGAAGAAGGAAAGCTTCTTTAACAAATGGTGCTGGCATAACTGGATGTCAACCTGTAGTAAAATGAAAGTAGATCCATATCTATCACCATGCACAAAACTCAAGTCCAAATGGATTAAAGACCTCAACATTAATCTGACCACTTTGAACCTGATAGAAGAGAAAGTGATAAGTACTCTACAAGATATAGGCACAGGAGGCCTCTTCCTATGTAGAACCCCAGTAGCGTAGACAATAAGAGAATCAATGAATAAATGGGACCTCCTGAAACTGAGAAGCTTCTGTAAAGCAAAGGACACTGTCAGTAAGACAAAAAGGCTACCTTCTGACTGAAAGAAGATCTTTACCAACCCCTCATCAGACAAAGGTCTGATCTCCAAAATAAACAAAGAACTCACGAAACGAGACACTAAAACTCTAATTAACCCAATTAAAAAATGGGGTACTGAACTGAACAGAGAATTCACAACAGATGATCTTCGAATGGCCAAAAGGCACTTAAGGTCATGCTCAACCTCCCTAGCGATCAGGGAAATCCAAATCAAATTAACTTTGAGATACCATCTTATACCTGTCAGAATAGCTAAACTCAAAAATACCAATGATAGCCTATGCTGGAGAGGATGTGGAGTGAAGGGAACACTCATCCATTGTTGGTGGGAATGCAAACTTGTGCATCCACTGTGGAAATCAGTGTGGTGGTTTCTCAGGAAACTGGGAGTCAACCTCCCTCAGGACCCAGCAATTCCACTATTGGGAATATACCCAAGAGATGCCCTATAATACTACAAGTATGTGTACATTTTAGAAAGCATTTACAGTAGTTATTCTCTACACAGCTTTGGAAATATCTTTAGTGTCAATTGTCCCTCGCCACATTTACTCCCTTTGCTCTCATTCCAATCTCCCAGTTAATTCTTTCTTCTGGTTTTCTCTTTATTATTTTTTAACTCTATATTCTATTGATCTTTCCCTCCCCACTCCCTGGATATTTACCAGCTTCCTTACCTCCATGGTTGTAATAAATGAAATACACAAATCTAAAGCTTAAAAGAGGATATGTGCTATAAAAGAGACAATTCTTGTTTTTCTAAATCTGGGTTACCTCACTCAGGATGACTGTTTCTAACTTCATCTCTTTACCTCAAATTTCATTTTTCTTAACAAATAAATAATACTCTATTATGTAAATGAACTACACTTTCAACACATATTCATTATCTGGTGGATATCTAGAATGCTTTCACTTCCTAGCAATTATGAATACAACATCAGTGAACATTGATAAACAAGCATCCCTGTAGTAAGAGTCCTTTGAAAATATGCCCAGGAGAAGTATGGCTGGATCTCATGGTAGATCTATTTTTAGCTTTTTGAGAAAATTGCACGCTGATTTTCATAATAAATATTCCAGTTCGCACTGCCAACACCAATGAGTAAGTGTTCATTTTCTGCTGCATCATTGCCAGTATCCACTGTTATTTTTCATTTATCTTGACCATTCTGAAAAGTATAAAATGAAATCTCAAAATAATTTAAATTTGCATTTTCCTGATGGCCAAAAATGTTGAACATGTCTTTAAATATTTCTTAATTATTAATGTTTCATCTTTTGAGAACTCTGTTTAGTTCTAAACCTCAGTTTTAAAAAGAGTGGAAGTGTTTTGATGATAACATTTTGTTGTTGCTGCTGCTCTTGTTTTATATTCTATCTACTAACTTTTTGTCAGATATATAATTGGTGAACTTCATGTTCCGTATATTGGTGAACTTCATGTTTACATATCAATTTGACATCAGATGTTTAGAAGAAGGGTGAAATCAAACTTTAACTACTAAATAAAGCAACGTCAATATATTTGTCCAGACCTTTGTATGAATTACAGTTCTACTTAAAATGTTTATTATTCAAGCTTGTCAGTTATTGTGGATAAAAATCTGCTAGTAGTCAGTATGTAATCATCAAGTAAGACGTGTAGTATGACCTAGTTATAATTATAGGTATAATTTCTCAGATGGTACTCTAAAGTTTTCAAATTCACTAAGCTGAGAAAAATTGAATTATCAATAATAGAATGAACTAATTTCCAAGTTTGTAATATATGCTCTTTTTTTCTCTCTATTTAGTTTGATGTTGACTTTTGGCTTGCTGTATTTTGCCTTTATTATGCTTATGTATGTTCCTTGTATCACTTATTTCTCCAGAATTATCATGAAGAGTGTTGGATTTTGTCGAAGGCTTTTTTTTTGGCATCTGTGATGATCATGAGGGTTTTTTCCACTTTGTTTATTTGGTGGAATATATTGAAGCATTTTCCTATGTTGAACCATTCTTGCATCTCTGGGATGAAGCAGACTTGATCATGGTGAATAATTCTTCTGATGTGTTCTTAGATTCGGTTTACAGGACTTTATATTATTTTTGTATCAATGTTCGTGAGTGAGATTGAGCTATAATTCTCTTTCTTAATAATGTTTTTGTGTGAGTTGGTTATCAGGGTAATTGTAGTCTTGTACAATAAGTTTGTCTTTTTGAATTGTGTGGTGAAAACTTGAGAAGCATTGGTAGTAATTCTTCTTTGAAAATCTTGTAGAATTCTATCCTGAACTAATCTTGTCCTGTGCTCTTTTTTGTTGGGAAACTTTTGATGATTGTTTCTATTTTTCAGTGGTTATAGGTCTACTTAATTTGATTATCTGGTCTTGATTTAATTTTGGTAAGTGATATTATTCCAGAAAACTTTCTATTTCTTTAAGTTTTCCAATTTTATGGAGTATGGGTTGTCAACATATCACCTGTTAAAAATCTGAATTGCCTTCATATCTGTTGTTATGATCCCCTTTTTTGTTTCTGATTTTGTTAATTTGGATAGACTTTCTTTGCCTTTTGTGTATTTTTATACCTGGATGAAATGTTCTATAGATGTCTGTTAAGTCCATTTATTTTTCTGTTAATATTTTGTCTTACATACCTCTCTAGTGGTGAGAGTGGGGTGTTGAAGTCTCCCACTATTAGTGTGTAGAGTTTAGTGTATGAATTAAGATTTAGTAGTGTTTCTTTTATATATGAGGGTTGTCTTGTATATGTGCATAGATGTTCAGTATTGAGATTTCCTCTTGATAAATTTTTCCTAGGACAAATATGAAATGTACCTTTTGTCTCTTTTAATTGGTTTTAGTTTGAAGAATATTTTATTAGATATTAGGATAGATAAATCAGCCTGTGTCTTAGGTTCATTTGACTGGAAAATTTCTTCCCAACCCTTACTCTGAGACGATATCTGTCTTTGAGTTTGAGGTGTGTTTCTTGTATGCAGCAGAAGGATGGATTCTGTTTTTGTATCCAATCTGTTAGACTGTGTCTTTTATAGGTGATTTGATTCTACTTATATAATGAGATATTAATGACCAGTGATTGCTAGTTCCTGTTATTTTAGTATTCATTGTTTGTGTTGTTATTGTGTCTGTGTTTCTCTTCTTTGGGATTTACTGCTCCGAGATCTTCTATTGTCTCTATTTTTGTGGATATAGCTAACATCTTTGGGTTGGAGTTTTCCTTCTAGTACTTTGTGTATGCCTGGGCTAGTGGCGAGGTATTGGTTAAATCTGGTTCTGTCATGATAAATCTTGTTTTATCTGTCTATGGTGATTGTAAGTTTTACTAGGCATAGTCTGGGCTGGCATCCATGGTCTCTTAATGTTTCAATAATGCTTTGCCGGGACCTTCTGGCTTTCATTATTTCCATTAAAAAGTCTAGTATAATTCTGATAGGTTTGTGTTTATATGTTACTTGGCATTTTCCTTTGAAGCTCTTAGTATTCTTTCTTTATTATGTATGTTTAGTGTTTTGATTATTATGTGCTGAGAAGACTTTTTTGGGTCCAGTCTCCTTGGTGTTCTATAAGCTTCTTTTGTCTTCATAAGTATATCTTTCTTTAGGTTGAGGAAGTTTTCTTCTGTGATTTTGTTTAATATATTTTCTGTTCTTTTGAATTGGACTTCTTCTCCCTGCTCCATTCTTAATATTCGTAGGTTTGGCCTGTTCATGGTGTCCCATATTTCCTGGATATTTTGTGTTAAGCTTTTGTTCAATTTAACATTTTTTTCTTTTGTGTCTTCAACACTTGAGATTTTCTCTTTAATCTCTTGTATTCTGCTTGAATTTGTGGTGCCTGACCATTTTCCCTCAGGTGTTTTTTGTCTCTATTTTGGTTTTTCAAATCTTGATTTGTTTATTTTACCTTTCTGATTGCTTTTTCTTGGTTTTCTTTTAGGGATTTCTTCCAATTTTTTGATTGTCTTTTCTTTCATTTCTTTGAGAAAATTTTTTCATTTCATCTTTAAGGGCCTCAAACATTCTCCTAAAGTTAATTTTAGGACATTTTTTTCTGCTTCTTCTGTACTGAGGTGTTCAAGTCTTGCTGTCTTAGTTTTTGTGGGTATTGTGTTGCTCTTTTTGGTTTTGAGTGTGCTATTACCTTGTCTACCCATCTTTTCCTCTGTTTGGTGTAGTTGGGGCTGTTTCTCTGGTTATCATTCATTCAGGTGCCAGTAGAGCCAAAGCTCAGATGATTGTTCCTCTTGGTGGAATCGAGCCCAAAGTTCCAGTCACTTCAGAGGTCACTTGGAGTTCCCAGAGGTCACTTGGCACTCTGAGAAATCATTATGTAATCCTGAAAGTCATTAGTCCTACTCCCACAGAGATTGCTTGCTTGGGCCCATTTCCACAGAGATCACTTGCTCAGGCATACTCCCCTGGACTCCACCTGCTCCTGTGGAGGTTACTGGCCTACTACCTGTTGTAATCTTAGGGAAACACAAGATGAGGTTCATCTATAGTTCTGGTTTAAGATAAGGTACAGACCATCCTGACTGTGTGATAACAGCACATCTATATTTAGGAGAAACACAGATAAATTTTGGGACCCACCCAAAAATCTACTCTTCATTTATGCTAAAATAATAGTTCCTAGGATAGTACCCACAGTCAGAGTGATCTTTCTCTTTCAAATGATACTTTCTAGAAATAACTTCATAGATAAACTGAAGGTGTGTTTCCATTGGGATTCTAAATGCAGAGAGGTTGCCAGTGAAGACTAAGTACCCTAATGACATAAAAAGTACAAATAAAATAATTAAAAGGAACTATTGCTAATGGATTTTTTAGAAAAAATTAAAAGTATTTTCATTTAAATACTACATTTTTTAGTAAACAAATAAACAACAAAAAATGCTGTTACAGAGAGAAGGGTAACTTCAGAAACCAGAATTAGTATGGGTTTTAATGATATAAGTAGTGCGTTAAATGACTCAATAAGTAACACTCTAATACTGTGTGTCATCCTTAGTCATCAGAGAAATTCAAATCCAAACCAGTCTGAGATTCCACCTTATACCTGTAAGAATGGCCAAGTTCAAAAAGACTAATGACAACTTATACTGGTGAGGTTGTGGGGTAAATGGAACAGTCCTGCATTTCTGGTGGGAGTGAAAGCTGGTACATTCCCTTTGGATATCAATATGATTATTTCTCAGAAAATTAGTAAACAACCTTCCTCTAGACCCAGCTATATCACTTTTGGGTATATATTCAAAGGATGTTCAATTGTACCACAAGGACATGTGCTCAACTATGTTCATAGGAACATTGTTTGTCATAGCCAGAACCTGGAAACAACCTAAATGCCCCTTGACTGAAGAATAGATAAGGAAAATGTGGTACATTTACACAATGGAGTACTACACAGAAGAAAAAAATAATTACATCTTGAAAATTGCAGGCAAATGGGTGGAGCTAGAAAACATAATTAGTGAGGTAACCCAGACCCAGAAAGACAATTACCATATGTACTCACTCATAAGTGGTCTTTAAATATAATTCAAAGACAACCCGCCTACAAATCACAATCTCAGACAAACTTTACACAATGAGAACCCAAAGAGAGACATACATAGATCAAATCTACATGGGAAGTATAAAAAGAAAAGATCACCTGAGTAAATTGAAAGCATGGGGACCATGGAAGAGGGTTGAAGGAGAGGGAAGAGGAAGGGAAGAGAGCAGAGAATAATGTATAGCTCAATAAAATCAATAAAAAAATCAAAAAAGAAAAAAGGAATTATCTGAGTAGAGTAAAGAAATAAAAAGAATATTCCTCAAAGAAGTCACACAGCTCTTGGTGTGTCTGTGTGTGTGTTTGTGAGTGTGTGTGTGTGTGTGTGTGTGTGTGTGTGTGTGTGTATTTTAAGTGAATTTAGCCTACATGGGGCCATAATGATCTCTCCAGAATGGACTGTCTAACAAAACCACAGGGCTGGACATGGAAAATCTCCTTTTAAGCTCTCAATTAGGGATTTCAAGAGATTCTTTCAAACACTATAAGCTATTGCTGTTTCCTAGAATGTGAAAATAAGACCTTATTGATGAAGGTACCATATACTTCAGATACAGAACTTGCACAAATAAAGCTGGTGGTGACCTGGAAGCCTGCTCTCTAAGGACAAGCTTTTATAGTATCAGAAGGTACTATGTAAGCTGCCAAGGAAGATCAAATTGAAAGACATATGTAATTTTGTAATACTGACACAAGTATTTTGGGAGCAACCAACATACTCTCAGTAGACTTAAGGTCTACTCAAAAGGAGGAAACTTACAACAGATACTGTAAAGTCAGTCAAGAATCTATGGTTGGAGAGATCATAGAACCACAGGAGAACTTACTGCTTCTGATTGTCTAATCAATGTAGCTTCCAACTCTGCTCCAAAATACTTATCCTGATACCCAAAGGTAACTGTATCTTACTCATTATCAAAAATACTGCTTCTTGCATAAAAGAGAGGTTACTACAGAGATTCATAATTTACATAGTTACTACAGAGATTCATAGTGTTCCAGCACTAACTGGAACATCTGTAACATCCTGGAATTTTGAGAACTATTACTTTATGAATAGAATAATAAATTACACATGGAGACAAAATCTTGTAGGTTGATTTTATATACCAATGAACTCCTTGAACACTAAAAATAAAATTATGAACATTATATTTTAATCACATGTGAGAAGTTACCTATGAAGGCCAGAAGGAACCAACAGATCCTCCGAAGGTCAAGTTACAGGAGGCTTTGAGCTACCCAATATTGGTGGCAGTAACCAAACTCATGTCCTCTGCAAGAACAGTGGACATTCTTTAACTGATGAGCTACCTTTACATCCCTCATTATCTCAATACTATTATATTGATGGTACTCTATTTACTTTGGCAAACATGGTAGTATATATATTTTACTATAAACTTTGAACAATCACAGTTAATTGTATGGTTTATATATAAAAATATTTGGGAATGCAAAAACAAATATAAATATTTTAAAAGTTCATATATAATGTTTTATGCATTGGAAGTGGTTCTTGTTCAAGGTATGTCTTGCCATTTATGATACATTACTAAAAAAATTACAGGGTTAAAAATGGTCTGATGCATCAAAAGAATTCCAGAATATCACTTTGCCTAAAAGTAAAGAATGATAAATAAGTATACTGAATAAAACTGTTTCAGTGAATTAGAGCACACACACATACACATACGTATGCTTGTGTGTGTGTGTGTGTGTGTGTATGCATGTGTGTGTGGTCTCTGAACGCATAGTATATTGATCTAGAAAGTAATATTATGCCCAATTAACTATCATAGTTGATAATTCAAAGCTTCAGCATATGTGTACATTTATTCCAAAGTTTGTTGTTTTATTCAACCACTTAACATATATTTACTGAGAAGCTATTATGAAACTCATAAGGTTGACAGTGTAAAGAATTCCATGTAATCATTTCTGATCTAAGCTTGAACATTTATAGTAATATTCTTCTATGTTTATAATGTTTTTATTCTCTAAAATATTCTTATAAATTATTCTTCTAAAATTAAAGTATGAATACATTTTTGTATGAAATGACTCAGACAAACAGAAATTAGCCATTTATATGACATATTAGACTTATAAATCTTATCATTGATACATACCATCAAAACAAGCACTTTCTTTTAATAATTTATCACATTTACTTAATTAGAAATTTATTTCTATTCTGTTGACACTTCAATGAATTGGATCATGGACACTTATCTAAATTATATATTTTTTATTCATAAAAGTTTATCAATTTATAAAAGTTTCCATTTCTGCCCGTCCTCCCAACACCCTCCCACTCCTCCCACTCCCTCTCCTCCTCCCTCTCCATCCCTAAGAGAAGTCAGGGTTTCCTGCCCTGTGGGAAGTTCAAGTTCCTCCCCCCTCCCTCCATGTCCAGGAAGGTGAGCATCCAAACAGACTGGATCCCAAAAATCCAGTATATGCAGAGGAAACAAGTCCCAGGGTCACTGTCAATGGCTTTTCAGAATGACCCCGTGCCAGCCACATTCAGAGAATCCGGCCACATTCAGAGAGTCTGGATGGATCACGTGCTCGTTCAGTCCCAGTCCAACTGGCCTTTGTGAACTCTCATTAGATCAGTCCCCTTGTATCAGTGGGTTAACGCACTCCTCACGGTCCTGCCTTTCAGACTTCATTATAAAGGGGATCCCAGGTCCAAAGAGAGATCCCCAGATTGTTCTCTGGACAGAGGAGAGGGTGCCTGAACCGGCCTTGGCCCATAACAATACTGATGAATATTTTGCATATCACCATAGAACCTTCATCTGGTGATGGATGGAGATAGAGACAGAGACCCACATTGGAACACTGGACTTAACTCCCTATGTCCAAACAAGAAGCAGAAGGAAAGAGAACGTGAGCAAAGAAGGCAAGACCAGAGGGAACCTTCACCCGTGGATGGATAGAAATTGAGACAGAGAGCCACATTGGAGCACTGAACTGAGCTCCCAAGGTCTAAATGAGGAGCAGAAGAAGGGAGAACATGAACAATAAATTATATTTTTTAAAAACTTACTTTATCAATATTAGAATTTTCAGAGGCTACCCTCACAGAGAAGCATCATGCTGTCTATTTGGGCATCCAGTAATGCATTCAAATTAGCCTGTGAAATAGCTTCTACAGTAACCATATTATATTTAACTCTATAAAATCAGCATCTCCCTATGTGTCTGTGTCATGTGAGACCTGTATAAATTTGGTCACTTCATGGATTTCTTCAAGTATTTGTCTTAATTTTTATTGATATGTGACAAATATACCAGTAAGATGAGTGACTATTTCAGTGTGGAATGATGGTTTTTGGATTTTGACCTCTAGAAACATTAGCTACTGTATTTCAGTTATGTCTTTGTAGGTATATCATGTCCTGTTTTAGCAGAAATCAGTCATTGCATATACCAAAACAATCACCTTAGAACTTCAAAATGGACCACAAATGTAACTCAACAGATAAAGAAGATCAGAGAAAAGTAAATCTATGGTTGGCATTCCAAATAGTGTAGAAATAAAAATTTCTTAAAGATTAGTTTCTTTCCAAAATATGAATGTGTTCTTTAGCTTTAATAATACATTCTTGATCTCTTTGTTTCTAAGACTGTAGACCACAGGGTTTAACATTGGAATAACTGTGGTGTAGAACACAGATGCAATTTTGTCTGTGTCCATGGAATGACTGGAGCTTGGATGTAAATACATGAAGATGACTGTCCCATAAAAAATAGAGACTGCAGTAAAATGGGAGGCACAGGTAGATACATCCTTGTGTTGTCCTGCAGCTGTGCGCATTCGTAGGATGGTAATAAAAATGAATATGTAAGATATCCAGATGACTATGATAGCAAAAAAGATATTGAAGCTCACAGCATAAACAAGAAGCAGCTCGTTAATATGTCTACCTGAACAAGAAAGAACCATAACTGCAGGAATATCACAAATAAGATGGAATACATTGGATTCACAGGAGAGACTGAATGCATCTCCAGTGTAGATGGAAACATCTAGGAAACCTAGGATATAGCAGCCTATGACCAGCCATGCACACACACTTGTAGTCATGGTGGTGGAATAGTGTAGAGGCTTAGACACTGATGAATAATGATCATATGCCATTGAGGCTAGCAAGAAGTTTTCCACACTGGCAAAGGCATTGAAACAGAACATCTGTGTAGCACAGTCATTGTAGGACATGACATTCCTCCCTATAAGAAGTCCAGTCATCACTGTTGGAGTAACAGCTGAAGAATAACAAAAATCCACCAGAGACAGGTTACCTAGAAAAAAGTACATGGGAGTGTGAAGCTGAGAGTCCAGGACAATCATCAGAATCATCCCCTGGTTGCCCACCATGGTGATGGTGTAGATAAACAGAAAGGTGATGAAAAGGGGAAGCTGCAGATCTGGGTCATTAGTGAGTCCTAACAGGAAGAAATATGACACTTCTGTCCTGTTCTCCATCCAGCTCATTTGAGATCACTGAGTTCTCTGTGGCATAAAACAAGAGGAAAAGAACAATAAAAGAAAATGATATGAAAAGTGTAAATTATGTCTAGAAGCCATTGAGGTATGACTTGTGCCTTAAACTTTTTCAAACAAAGCCCAGATTTCAGAATCAAGTTGACTGCACTAATTATATAGTATTATTTTTTCTACAAATTGAGGAATCCTAATAGATAATATACAGAATTTTAAATTTTATAAATTGAGACCTTGACAATTTAATAATTTAATAGGAATTACTTGTTTGGCTGAATCTTTTGCCAAGTAATCTCTCTTGAACTCAAGACAGTTGATACTCCCATATAGCTAATCTAAGAAATGTTTGAACATTTTTGAAGTGTGTTTACTGCCTTTTCTAAAGAATATATAAATTTGCTTGTCACTTTTATGTAAATTATAAGGTATAGGAGGTTGAGCAACTTATTCTAGTTACTAAACTATTGCTTGGCACTATTTTATTTGGACTCTTGCCAACCATTAAATGATTCTGTGTCTGTTAATTCTCAGTTTGAAATGAATTTAAAACACATCCAACCACCTGAATTCATAAATATTGTTTTGTCACCATTCATGGAAGTCAGTATCTATATTTTCATAGTGAATTAATAAAGTAACTGATCAAGTAGTAATTTCATATTTTCACCGTATAGTTTCCTCTCATTGCAAATAAAAAAACAAAAACAAAACAAAACTCCAAAGGAAAATGATCCTTCTCTTAAAATCAAAAATTTCTTAATGACTTCACAGCAGAAAAACTCTGAATGGCCAAAAGACACTTAAGGTCATGCTCAACATCCTTAGCGATCAGGGAAATGCAAATCAAAACAACTATGAGATACCATTTTACACCGGTCAGATTAGCTAAAGTCAAAAACACCAATGATAGCCTATTCTGGAGAGAATGTGGAGAGAGGGGAACTCTCATCCATTGTTGGTGGGAATGCAAACTTGTGCAGCCACTGTGGAAATCAGTGTGGCGGTTCCTCAGGAAACTGGGAGTCAATCTCCCTCAAGACCCAGCAATTCCACTCTTGGGAATATACCCAAGAGATGCTCTATCATACCATAAAAGCATTTGTTCAACTATGTTCATAGCAACACTATTTGTAATAGCCAGAACCTGGAAACAACCTAGGTGCCCCTCAATAGAAGAATGGTGTGGAACATATATACACTAGAGTTTTACTTAGCGGTAAAAAACAATGACATCTTGAATTTTGCATGCAAATGGATGGACATAGAAAACACTTTACTGAGTGAGGTAAGCCAGACCCAAAAAGAGAAATATCGTATGTATTCACTCCTAAGTGGATTCTAGTCATAGTTAAAGGTCTTTGAGCCTATTATTCGAGATCCTAGAGAAGCTAAATAAGAAGGTGAACCTGAAGAAAATCATGTACTTATCCTCCTGGAGATTGGAAATAGACATGAGTCCCAGGTAACCTCGGGTGCATGGGGGGGGTGGGAGGGTTGTTGGAAGGGGAGAGGGTTAGAGAGAAGGGAGTAGGGGAGGAATGGGGAAAACTCGGGGGACTGAGATGGAGGGAGGGAGGAAGGATGGATATGGGATCAGGGAAGAATATATCTCAACTAAGGGAGTCATTTTAGGGTTTACAAGAGACTAGATTATAAATGGGATCCCAGGTCCAAGGAGAGATCCCCAGATTGTTCTCTGGACAGAGGAGAGGGTGCTTGAACCGGCCTTGGCCTATAACCATACTGATGAAGATTTTGCTTATCACCATAGATCCTTCATCCGACGATGGATGGCGATACAGACGGAAACCCACACTGGAGTACCGGACTGAGCCCCCCAAGGTGCAAATGAGGAGCAGAAGGAGGAAGAACATGAAAAAAAACTCAGGACCGCGAGGGATGCGATCACCCACTGATACAAGGGGACTGATATAATGAGCGTTCACCAAGGCCAGTTGGACTGGGACTGAACAAGCATGTGATCCAACCAGATTTTCTGAATGTGATCGGATTCTCTGAATGTGGCTGGCCCGGAGCCTTTCTGAAAAACCATTGACAATGACTTGGGACTTGTTTCCTCTGCATATACTGGATTTTTGGGATCCAGTCTGTTTAGATACTCACCTTCCTGGACTTGGAGGGAGGGGGGAGGAACTTGAACTTCCCACGGGGCTGGAAGCCCTGACTTCTCCTAGGGATGGAGAGGGAGGAGGAGGGGGAGTAGGAGGGTGTTGGGAGGAGGGGCGGAAATGGAAACTTTCATAATTTAATAAACTTTGAAAAAAAATTTCTTAATGAATTTAGAATTTCTTAATTAGACTAGCTTGTGATACATAAAATATTATCACATAGCAAAAGTCAAACAAACAAGAAGATAGTGATGGCTCATCTTTATCATTTCAAGACAGATTTTCACCATCACCAATATCTTTATATGTTGAGATTTCATAGTTACATCATAAACTTATGAATTTATTGAGGTGTTTAACTCTTATGCACAGTAGTTTTGGAGGGATAGTTGGAATTATGGGAATCAGTTCAACCCGAAAATATAGTTTTTCTGAGTGAATGAATCAAGTGGTTTGGCAGAGACAGGATTTTCACTACTAAAAAAGACAAATATTCGGGTATTGCTTACTATATAGGAGTCACTGTAGCCTCATTTCTCTGAAAATCATTTTCCATCCACAGAATAAAGACAGTCACCTTTATGCAAAACCCAATTTTAATTCAGTACATAAAACACATATGAAAGGAGTGTGCTAGATGCCATCATGCTAGTATTAGGATGGGGCCAGGGACTTCACATTAGTTAGAGCAAGGCAAATACTAAATTTAGTGCAGGGCTTCACTTGCATGTCAGTTTTGAAGTATAGAAACTTCTTTCTCGATTTTGTCTTTTCTCCCACATTCCAGCCACTGAACATTTCTATGCTCTCTAGGGTTTCTCTGCCTTTACTCAAAGAATAGCATTCTCCTTGGTATTTACATTTAGAATATGCTAATTTTTCCTTAAAGTCTGTATTTCACTTTAGCAAGCGCCATGACCTCTTAAAATCCATTCTTTATTTTATTAGTCTTGTAAAATAGGCTAAATCACAGATCAGTGGTTAATTTTATTTACTACAGATCTGTTTATTTCAAAGCTCTATAATTTTAAAAACAATTATTTGAAACTGTACTTCTACAACAAAAATATTATTTCAAATATTCTTTCTGTTTTGAAAAACCTGGTAGGACATCTATCCCAAATTGAATACTATTATTTACCCCCATCGTTATCAACAATCTTTAACAAGTTCAAATACTTGCCTGTCCTTGAAGATATCATGGTACCCAATTTTAACACAAATGATCACAATTAGCATTTGTTACAAACATTAGTGAAGGAGTTGTTTATAAATGCCCCCCTCTGTGTGTGTGTGTGTGTGTGTGTGTGTGTGTGTGTGTGTGTGTGTATGTGCTAGGTATTACTATATACATTAGCAAGGAAACTTAGGCTTTCAGAAGTTACACAAGAACTATAGGATAGGATCCAGGTTCAAAATGTTAAACAACTTTCCAAAAGTAAGCATGAGATTAAAATAACTTTGAAATTAAGTTTGATGTTTATTAGTTCATAATTTACTATGACCCTTTACAGCTTAGCAAAGTCTCCTTCTACCTTTCTCATTTTTATCTGTTTTAACTCCCAATGAGATGAAAGGTTATATAGAGCATAAAACCATTATCAGTCTGCCTGGATTTAGTGGTTGAAGGAATCATAACTTATAAAATAAACTAATAAATTCTCCATGATATACACTAAGGCTTTTGTGTCCTACTCTCATCTCAGTGTTTTTAAAAAAATAGTCTTGAACATCTCATTTTCATATAACTTATACAGGATGCAGGCAGCCTATAGTTGTATGAATTTCACTTCCCATTTAAGTGAAAACATAATATAGAAGCGAACATTCTGGGAAAATCAAAACAACAAACAATAAAGAATAATATTAAAGTCATAAGATTAGCTACATAATATTTCCAAAATTCTATTATAGGTACTCCAACTTCTCTAATACAAATAAAATTGGCAGGAGAACACAAGCATGGATCAAGTTTCAAATCAACATGAATTCTTTCAATTTTGTTGTTCTGGTAAGAATCACTTACCTACTGTTTATTTTTCAAAATGGGTATGATACAGTTTCTTCTCTTATACAATGCAGTATTTTGACAAGTAATACGGAGTCGATAGCTATTTACAAAGACGGTGTAATTTAAATATCAGTAACTTAGCAATGAGTATGAGGAATGTACATTACATATATATTTAGAAAATATCTTAATGAATCTCATTATTTCTCCTAAACATTATACACTGATAGTAGAAAAGTCCATCAATATAACTTTTATATTTGGAAATTTCTTTGATACTAGTTAAAAGTCCACAGCAAGACTTCAGGTAAGTAGAAGGCATTTTTTTTTTTATTCACAGGGAATAAACTAAGATGATTAATGATGTCCAATGAGTCATTATCTGCAGGATGTCTTTTCTAAACTATGTGATTTGGAGTCATGTTGTGATTTTTGAGGCCTGGGCAAGGGGAATTTGAGAGATTTACACAGATTTGGTGAACTCTGGAGATTTCCCCATGAGATAACTTGAAGAATTCTTACCCAAATTTTCTAGGGAAGAGACAATTAACCTGCCTGCAGAAACCAAAAATGTTGTTATATTTTTAAAATTAAGGTTTTTAACTGATAAATGAAATTATGTAAATTAATGAGGAAACATGAGACCTTTCTTTTCCCTGTTTTATGTTTTATTAAATCTGTTCTTTGACAAACTAAGTATTGTATATTATGCATTCTTATTACTCTCACTACATTCTAACTTGTCTTCCTTCACCTTATGACTCCCAAAAATTTCCTTTTCACATTCATGACATTGAGGATTCATTGAGTTTGACCAGGACTATGTGTGTACCCTTAAGTTTGAAACTATCCAGTGGTGCCTGCTGGACTCACTATTGGGTACACAACTGAAGAATATGATGGTCTATCCACCAGAATCCAGCAATAACCAATAGTTCAGGGAAGGATAGAGTTCTATGAGAAACTCCTCTAGCCATACAGACATTGAAAGGTCCAGTTCAGGGCAAAAAAGTTAAGGAAGCCACAACTATTGTAAGATCACAACTGCAATGGTTATGCCATATTCTGAAGATACTTTCCAGATCTCTCTCTCTTTTTTTTTTTTTTGTACTCACATACTTTCTGCCTCTTTCTCTGTGAGGTTCTCTGAGCCTTTGAGTGAGTGAAATAAATGCCCTCTTTAGAGATGAAAGGTCAATGTCATTTATTCTTAGCAACTTCAGCAATCATAAGTCTCCTTATTCAGCATCATTCATAGCAAAAGGAAGCTTCCATGATTAAGGAAGTGAGTAGCATTTTTCTAGGGTTAAGGCTGAGGTGTAGTATTTTTCTACTGTTGTAAAAATAAAAATTTAGGAAGTGATTTGTCACCATATCAGTTTAGCATATCATTTATGTAACTATTGAAGCACCTACCTTTCTTATAATACATTATTGTCTTGTCTGATCTTGTCTGATAAGTGAATTTGAGCAACATACATTATATTCTTATAGAAACTGACTTAATGAACACATTATTTGGCACAATTAATACACAGTGATAGTAGACATGACCATCAATATAATCTTTATATATAGAATTCTCTTTGATGCTAGGTAAAAGTTCACAGCAAATACTTAGGTAAGTAGAAGGAATTTATGTACTCATTGTGAATAACACCAAGATGCGGGTCCAATGGCTCATACCCTGCAGGATATCTTTTCTAAACAAGTTGATTTGGAGTCAGAGTTTGATTTAGAGGTCAGTATAAAGGAACTTGAGAGAATTATACAGATTGGATGACCTCTGGAGTTTTCCCCCATGAGACTACTTGCAGAATTCTTATATGTTTTTCTAGGAAAGAAGCAATTAACCTGACTTACAGCAATCAAAATTGTTACATTTAAAAAAATTTATTTTTTTTACCTGATAAATGAAATTATGTGAATTAGTGAGGAACCATGCAATCCTTGTTTTTTCGCTTACAACTTTTATTACTTTCATCCTTTAATAATCTCATTTTGTATATTATGCATTCTTATTATTCTCACCATATTCTAGTTTATTTTCCTTACACATTCTGCTCTCCAATAAGTTTATTTCACACTATCATGACCTCAGGGACTCATTGAGTTTTACAATGACTATGTATATGGCTTTGGTTTGGAACTATCCCTTGGTATCTGGTGGACCAACCAGCGTATACACAACTGAAGAATATGACATTCTCTCCCTCAGAATCAAACAATGGCCAATAGTTCTGGGATGTAAAGAATCTTGCAATCCCCTCCTCTAGCCATACTGACTTACAAAAACCCAATTCAGTGCTATCAAGTTCAGGAAGTTGCTGCTGCACAATCGAAATTGCTGTGTCATACCCTGAGGACAACAATTTGTAATCATTTCACTATTTTCTGGCACTCACTCACTTTCTGCCACCTCCTCCTCTGTAATGCTTGCTGATCCTTTGAGTGAGTGGCATGAATGTCCCCTTTATAGCTGAAAACCTGTTACTTATTCTTAGCAAGTTGAGCAGTCAAGTGTTTCCTTACTCACCACCATAGCAAAAAAATTCCTCTTATTAAAGCAGAGAATAGCATTTTTACACAGTAAAAACTAAGGTATACTATTTTCTACTGATATAAACATAAATATTTATAAAGCAGTTTGCCAGGATTTCCATTTAACTAAACAACAGTAGTAGGGTCCTGACAACAACTCTCATGGTACAGGACTTTCTTAGTCATATTTTTCCTTTTTAGTGGCAGTAGTACTCATGAATTTCCTCTTATATACTAGACTTCAAATACAGAGGACTGTTAGCTATTCCCATAATAGTCAATCTACTGTTGTACTAATGATTCCAACTTTTCTGAGAGGTTGGTATTGTAATTCATAAACCTCACACTTGGGGCAAAACCATTGAAGACTTTTTTCTCTTAACAATCTGCATGGACCTTTTGACACCTTCTGGAATTGTTAAATCTCAGTTCCTGACTAATTTCTTTATAGCTTGCAACAAATGTGAATGTTGTCTTCAGCTACAAGGTCTTATGAACTATTTACACTGAGTAACCAAGGTGAATTACAAGTTTTAATTTGTAATTAAATTGTTTTAATTTAAAACATTTGTTTTAAATTGTTTAAAACATTTTTTATTGCATTGTTTTAAGGCCTCTACAGTCTAATACACCAATAAGTAACAAGTCAATATTTTACAGTCAACACTGAGATTTTTGTAACTCAATAGTATTTAGGGGCAACACAGGATATCTTCCCACTTACGTATCTTATTTTTATCTTATATGCTTTCATTTCGTTATAAGCAATTAGATTTTTACACTGACCCGGGCGTATAACAGCAAATGGTTGCAGATTGTTCTTAGGAATTGTGCTGGTTTAGTACATTAGAGCTTGCAGGCTTTCTTCCAATAACAATTAACTGACTATCTGGGTATATGTAGTTATACCAAAGAGCTCCATAAGAGCACAGAATAGAGTATAACAAAGATTAATTTATGGGGAATAAGTTCACAGTAAGGATGGCCATCTGCAGTCCTCTGTGTGCAATAGGAACTGGAACCGAATACGTCTGCAAAAAATGCTGCACATGCATTTCATCTGCCTTTATAGGGTTACTATGCGATGTGATGCAGAGGCATCACCCCTGGATACAATTCTTGGCTGTTGCTATGCTTTGGGAAAAGAGAGGGTAAAGTAGAAGAAAGCAGGATAAATAACACTCATTAACTAATTTAAAGAATGAGGTAGCTTCCTTTACCCTGAATTTTGACTCTATACAGGAGAACAGTCAAGGGATTAAATAACGATGAGAAATGATGTTGTTAAGATTAAGACTGTTTATTTCAAGTAGCTCTTTTAAAAATATATCCTCATATTCTTGTCATTACATAAAATTATAGCTATGTTCATCTGACTGTCCCTATGAGTTGAGCACAGTTAAATGAACACAAAGTAGACACATAACAAATCCATGTTACATTTTATTCTGGAAAATTTCCGACCCCCAATTGTATGAGTTTTCACAAGACATGTATGAGTATGTATTCTCTTCAATGGGTTACTTTATGTAATTTATTACATTGATGTGTTGATGTGACAGAGGGTGTGTTGAATAAAAAGAATGAATATGATAATATAGTCAACTATTGTTTTCAACAACTTGACACAAAGCTATCTTAAACATTTTATTTGTATTTCACTCTTCTGAAAAAGGTGTTACGTTTTTGACAGCCTACATATTATACTGAGGTAAAACTTTCACTTCAAGTTCTTGAATGCAGTGAAGGGTAGGTAAGTAGGATGTGGTGTAAATGTTAAGATGAAAGGAAAGAATTAAGAAGTTTTGTAACTGAAAACTTTAAAATCATAGGTATAAAGATTATTTTGACTTTAAAACAATTTTTGTGAATGCACTTTTTACCTCCTTATTCCTTAAGCTGTAGACAAGAGGGTTCAACATTGGAATGACCATTGTGTAAAACACAGATGAAATTTTGTCTATGTCCATGGAGTGACTAGAACTGGGCTGCACATACATGAATATGACTGTCCCATAGAAAATGGAGACAGCTGTGAAATGGGATGCACAAGTAGAGAGAGCTTTGCGATATCCTGTAGCAGAGTGCATCTTTAGTATGTTGGTGAAAATAAACGTGTCGGATATTAAGATGAATATAAGAGCACAAAAGATATTGAGGCTGGCTGCATAAATAAGAACTAGTTCATTGACACTTCTTTCAGAACAAGATACAATCATAACTGCTAGAACATCACAAAAAAAATGATGTACCACATTGGACTCACAGAAAGAAAGACTGAATACATCCACAATGGAGATGGAAGCATTCAAGATACCACAGATATAACAGCCAGTGATGAGACATGTACACACACTTGTTGTCATGTTGGTGGCATAGTGCAGGGGTTTACACACTGCTACATAGCGATCATAGGCCATTGAGACCAAAAGGTAGTTCTCCACATTGGCAAAGGTTGAAAAAAAGAACATCTGAGAGGCACAGGCGTTGTAGGACATGATCATGTCTCTTGTAATGAATCCAACTATGACCTTCGGAGTAATTGTTGAAGAGAAACAAAAGTCCACTAAGGACAAGTTACTGATAAAAATGTACATTGGAGTATGAAGCCGAGAGTCCAAAAGAATTAACAGAAACATCCCTAGGTTCCCAAACAGGGTGATGGTGTAGATAAGGAGGAAGGTGATGAAGAAAGGAAGCTGTAGATGTGGGTTACTGGTGATTCCCAACAAGATAAACCATGTCACTTCTGTTCTGTTCTCCATTAATGATATCATTTAACCAACAAAAAGCCTTAAACAATATTTTAAAAATATATAATAAGTGTCTGGAGAGAAGGCTATGCTGGTAGAAGCACTGAGTTTCTATTTCAATAAACTCAGCATATACATGACAGCTCAGCTCACAACTATGTGAAACTTCAGTACCAGGAGATTTTAAACTGTCTTACAGCCTCAATAAGCATGAGGCACACGTTATGCCTATACATACATGTAAGTAAATAGCTCATACTCATGGGGTTAATTTTTAAGGTGTTTCCCCAACACTTATTTATCTATGTATTTTTATGTACATAAGTTCTCTTTCTTCATACACTTGACAAGAGGGCATCGAAACCCATAAAAGATGGTTGTGAAATACCATGTGATTGCTGGGAATTGAACTCAGCAGCTAGTGCTCTTAAACTCTTAGCCAAATCTCCAGACCAAGGATTACTATTTCTTAAACTTTTAAGAATAGCGTAAATAAAAGAATTGATATCTGTGGAATCTTAACTGATTTTCTGTGATAAATAAAAGTACATATATTTGTTAACTACATGTAGACAGTTTTGCAACTGTGTAAAATGTTTGTTTTAAAAATATCTATGTGCCAATTCACATTTTCTTGCCTCTATAAAACTAAATTGTGTGTCTCTACCAAGAGCTAATATGAAATCAGCCTCTTCTTTGTCAATAGAATAATGACTTTGATACTGTGTTAATTACAAATAAATTTTGTGACACAAGAGATTTAAATTTTTTGAACATTTGAATAACATAATTAGCAGTTTATGTTCTGGAGCTGGACAAACTTTTCAGTCATTGCAAGCTAATAATATAAACTAGTTCAACCTAATTGTAATGAATAATTGTATTCTTTTGTTTAATCACAGTGAACTGAGTGGTACAGTGTGTGGTAATTTCATCTTGGTCACAGTTATAACTGTTCTCATTAATGATCAAGCAAACTAGTAATCCCTAAATGTGAAATGTTTTTTACTAAATACCAGAAGTTTGTTAATCAAGTGATGAGATTAAATTGCACTTTAATTCATTCCACTTACATTCTCATGATTTTAACACAGCACAACTAGAAACACTAATAAGGATATATCCAGAAACATGACGTTATGATTAGCTCAAAGAAGGCTTTATCTTGAGTTAATATTGTTCAATATTTAACACACTAGATTTGTTGAGCTTAAAGGTATTTCAGGATCCTATTCAACCACATAAACGGTTTGGAATAAAAACTATTGTTAATGAAAAAACAGAGAACTTAAGTTCTTGAAAGATATACATAACAGATCATCCAGATTACCTAAAAAGAACTTAACTCTTCTAAAAACCACATTGTCATCCTTAAAATTAAGACTGTAATGAGGCTTAATAGAGTATTATTGTAAAAATAAAGTAGTATATCAGAGGCAAGAAAATACTGGCTGTTAAACATGCCTAACTACCAATCTTGTTGTCATTGCTATGTGATAATAGCATGAAGAACTTTAATTATCATTAAGTCTTGAGAATTCTCTATCCAAACGATCATTTGTACATTTGCGGCCCCTGTGCCTGTATCTTCTCATGAATCTTGGTTTGTTTATTTCTTAGGATATCAATACTGGTCATACATTCTCATGGGCACCATTATTTTCAAAAGGTTTTGTTTTTACCCATTACTTGAGACAAAATATTTTTCTTCTCTAAATTTTTAGTTTTACTTTCTCAGCATATTATACCACAGCAATAGCAGAGACCTTGGAGACCAAACTTCCAGTTTGGGTGTCATATTATTTCATAAACGTTCTTACAGTCTAAGAACACTTAAAAATCTTGTTTTGTTTGGCATATTTGGAAGAATATCTACTCTAACTGTTATTTCCTATAATCATTTTCTTGATAGTTTTGGACACTTGAATTATCTACATATAGCTAAGAAATATTTTAGTTGCCAATTTTATCTCATATGATAACCCTCAGTGTTGACATATTATTTGCAAATAGAGTGTGTGCATAAATTATAATTGAAAATATTATTTCTTACTTTATTAGTAGGACAACTTAATATCTTATTATTTACATAGTTATCTCAATTTTTTGAAGCAATATGAAAAACACTCAGGGTGTAGAAGTTAAGATTACATCCAACAGGGTGTCTGACCTCATGGCAAAAGTGTTGAAATGTGATTGAGAGAATATTCATTTATTTCTAAGCACTCATTAGTGTGAAGAAAGATTATTTTTTCTTCCAGGTATGTTTGTGTCTTTCGTGATTTTTTATCTCCAAGTAAATCAAACATATACTGAACAAAATAAAATTACAACAGCAAAATTACATTTTATATTCTTTTTAAGAAGAAAAACTTATTATATGAATCATTAAATCTCCAGTAGTATTTTGACATCTTTGTTTAAATTCTACAGTTTCAAACTAGTTTTATAAGAGTAACCTTTAGCCTCTGAACTGTTTTATCCCTCAAAACTATTTTTAAACAACTGTTCTCAAGAAACTCATAGTAACTATACACAGACCACTTCTTTTCTGGGAATTTTACTTCTCACTATTATGGCTAGGAAATGTAGGTAACCTGTCTCTAGTAGTGATGTATTTTCTATGGGATGGTCACTCCAAAACATTAAAAATCCACTATGCAATATTTCACAAACCCTCTTAAAAGAACATGCTAGAGAGTGATCAATATTTCAATATTATCTAAAGAAAGAGAGGAGGACAGAACTTCTTCACAGACCATGTTCTGAATTCAACATGCATTTCTCTCATTCCCTTGGAAGAGTCATTTACCTCCTTATTAGGAATACATACTACAAGAAACTAGACAAGATTGTTTCTCTCCCAGAGTTCACAGGTAGTATCTGTATATAAAAATACAGAAGTCTGTAAGGAAACCCATGACTATTTTGCCAGATAATAGTTAATCAATCTGATGGTTATCTTTGAATTTTTCCTCCCCTGACTTGAAGGCTCATCGCTGATTTCAGGTTTGTTCAAAGACCTGCATGTGTTAACAATAACTACCATTTAGAAAATAAATAGCATCTAATGAATGAAACTATACAATATGTCCCTTGGTCTGCCACATTGGGATTTCAGAGGCCAGTGCATAGAGATATAGAGAATTATAGACACCCACAGGCCTCTGGAGAGGTCTCCCAGAGTGAATGTGAAGATCTTCATCCTGTCTTCTTAGGGAATAGCAATTAACAGACCTTGGAGACCAAAGTGATTTCTGTTTCTTAGAAGGTATTTTTTCTTGAAAAATGGATAAATAAAAACACAAAATCTGTACATATTAATAAGATACCATGCAATGTTTCTATACATGATCTATTTTTTAAAAGTTAAGCATTCTTCATAAGCACCATTTCTTCATAATAAAATCTTTCAAAATTATCCCTTCTAGCATTTTTTTTTACACTTCTTCTGGTCTTTCCAGAAACATAATACATTATTGTTATCTATAATAAACCTTGTTTCCAGTAATACATTTCAACTTCTAGTTCCCAGGTAACTGCACCTTGATAATATATATATATCCTTGACCATTTTTTCTGTGTTGTCCCTTATAATACTCTACAGAATTTTGTGAAATATATTTTACAAAAGTGTCTAGTTATTTCTACTAACAAATGGCCAAATTTTTATTTTTTGTTACATTGATGTGTTACTTATTCTATTATTTGTTTATTTGTGTTGTTTGATTATAGAAACCAGAATAAATTGCAAAAATCAATTTTTTCCCACATGTAGGTTCCAGGATTTGAACTCAGATCATCAGGCATGCAAACAAGCTTCTTTACCCACTGAACAATCTCACATGTGCCTGTTTATCAATCATGTATTATTGAGTTGTATAATTATATTTTTATTTGGAAATTAATCCTATTTTGGGTATACAAATTTGTCTCTTTTTTCTATTTTAAAAATGTTTCCTATTGTTGTGTTTACTATTTTATTTATCTAGCATAATTTTTCTGCCTTGAGACAATCATATTTTTTCTTTGTTTCTACTCTTTTGTCCTCTAATTTTTTAAATTTTATTTAGAGACATTAAAACTAGATTTAGCAACACTGTCATCCAAGGGAACATAACTAGTAATTTCCTGAGCTATGTTTTTTTATTAGATAAGATAATTTTGATTTTATTTCTTAAAATGACTACAACATATAGTATAAATGAAAGCAAATATACATATTGTTTTTTTAAAAAAATTTCCACATCCTCCCCTCCCCCAACTCCTCCACCCCCTCCTTCTCCAGGCCACAGAGCAGTCATGGTTCCCTACCCTATGGGAAGTCCAATATCCTCCCCTTTCCCGCCAGGTCCAGGAAGGTGAGCATCCAAACAGGCAAGACTCCCACAAAGCCCGTCCATGCAGTAGAATCAAAGCCCAGCGCCATTGTTCTTGGCTTCTCAGTCAGCATCCACCGTCAGGCACATTCAGAGAGTCTGATTTGATCACATGCTCCAGTCCCAGTCCAGCTGGCCTTGGTGATCTTCCATTAGATCTGTCCCACCATCTCAGTGGGTGAACACACCCCACGCGGTCCTGATTTCCTTGCTCATGTTCTCTCTCCTTCTGCTCCTCATTAGGACCTTGGGAGCTCAGTCCAGTGCTCCAATGTGGGTCTCTGTCTCTATCTCCATCCATCACCAAATAAACGTTCTGTGGTAATATGCAAGATATTCATTAGTGTGGCAATAGGTCAAGGCCAGTTCTGGCACCCTTTCCTCTGTTGCTCAAGGAACAAGCTGGGGACATCTCCTTGAATACCTGGGAACCCCTCTAGAGTCAAGTCTCTACTCAGCGGTAAAAAAAAACAATGACATCTTGAATTTTTCATGCAAATGGATGGAAATAGAAAACACTTTACTGAGTGAGGTAACCCAGCCCCAAAAAGAGGAATATGGTATGTACTCACTCATAAGTGAATTCTAGTCATAAATAAAGGACATTAAGCCTATCATTCGTGGTCCTAGAGAAGCTAAATAAGAAGGTGACTCTAAAGAAAAACATATAGTTATCCTCCTGGATATTGGAAATTGAAAAAATTGCCGACCAGGGGTTGGGAGCACGCGGGTGAGGGTGAGGAGGGGATAAAGGGAGATGGGAGAGAGAAAGGAAAAGGGGAGGATAGGAAGAGCTTGAGGGAATGGGATGGTTGGGATGAAGGAGGGGTGGATGTGGGAGCAGGAAAGTATATATCTTAATTAAAGGAGCCATTTTAGGGTTGTTTCTACTTTTTAATGTTTTCTGTGTGGTCATCTGCAAAGCAAAGCAAGAAGAAAAATCCTCCAACCATTATAATGCAATGTTTCTAAGTGTCTTACCTTAGTATCTTCATAGTAAGTGTCTTTCATTTAAGTCATTCATTTATATTGAAGACATTCTTGTATCTGGCAAGGTGGGGTGTTTTAATCTTTATGTTTTGGTTCCTAGATGATAACATTTATTGAAGACATTCCCTTGTTCCAGTGTATTCTCTTAGGAAATTTTCAAGAATTACTTAGCTATGTATACATGGTTTCATTTCTATAATCTCTGTTTTATTAATCTTTGATCCAGATCCAATATATATATATATATATATATATATATATATATATATATATATATATATATATACACATATATGTTATATAAATATATAATATATTTAATTTAATTGATTTAATTTCTAAATACCTTGTTGAGGAATTTTTATCTACACTCGTCAGAGATGTAGAGCTACCACTTTCCCTTTCTCTGTTCCCTCTTTTAGTTTCAATTCCTGTTGCTGTAATAGAATGTCCTTACAAAGTAACTTAAAGGTTAGATAGTTAATTTAGGTCACAAGCCCAGGTAATAGTTCATTGATTATTGGAGCCAGTGAATTCAAGCCCTAAAAACCTGAAGGAGCATTTCACATTAATCAAAGTCAAGAATAGAAAACAATGAATTAGAAATTCATACTTAAGCTCAGCTCACTTTCTCCACTCTTACAAAATTCAGGATCCCTTGCCCAGGGAAAGATCCCACTCACAGTGCACAGGCCTTCCACTAAATCAAGACAATTGCCATCAGTCATTCATAGGTCAGTCTAATCTAGACGATCCTTCACTGAGACTCCCTTCCCAGGTGATTCCAGTTTCTTTCAAATTGCCAAAATTAGCCATCACATATTCTTACCTGATTTTGGCAACAAGTTAAAGCTAGTTTCATAGAATTATTTGAATTAATTTCTTACCTCATCTATAGTGTTTTACTTAATATACAATTAAAATGTATTAAATAAAGAAAAAATTAAAATATAATTAAATAAAATTACCCCCTTTCTTTCTTCTCTCTAGCCCTTCTTATATACCCCAAATCCAAATGAATCAATGATCTCAACATAAAATCATATATAATTAAGCTGCTAGAACAGAAATTGGAAATTAGCCTTGAACTTATTGGCTCAGGAGACAATTTCCTGAAGAGGGCAATGATGGTGCAGGCACTAATCACAGCAGTTAATAAGTGCAATTTCATGAAACTGAAAAGTTTCTGCATGAATAAGGACACTTGCTGACAAAGCAGCATCCTACAGAATTGGAAAATATTTTTATCAATTCTACATCTGATTGAGGACTGATGTCTAAAGTATATAAAATAATCCATTTTAAGATGAAGTAGAGATCTAAACAAGGAATTCTTAATACAGGAAACTCAACTTTCTGAGAAGCAAATAAAGGTTTAATATTCTTGCCTATCATGTACATAAAAATCAAAACTCATCAAAGTTCTATCTTATATCTGTTAGAATGACAAAGGTTAATATCACAATTGACAGTTTATATTGATGAGGATGTGGATAAGATAAGCCCTTACTTGTTGTTCATGGAAGTGCAATGTACAACCACTAGCAAAATCAATGTTGCAGTTTCTAAGATGAGAATTGGTCTATCTCAGGACACCGCTCTACCACACTCGGGGATAAACCCAAAGGATGCTTCTTCCTACCCCAAGGACAATTTCTCAATCATGCTCTTTGTTACTCTATTAATAGCCAAAAATGGAAACAACGAAAGGAAGCCAAAGACGTCTGTCAACAAAAGAAATCCAAAGAGAATGTATGGTTACAAAATAGTGTCTTATATAGATGTCAAATAAAAAACATGAAATCTGTAGGCAAATGAATAAAGCTAGAAAAAAAATCATGAGTTAGGTAACACAGACCCACGAAGATAAATATTGTGTGATTCACTTATATGTGAATATTACCAGCTAAATAATAGATAAAAAAGCTGCAATCCAGAGACACAAAGAGGTTAAGAATGGAGGAACGAACTAGAGGAGGACTCATGGGTCTCTCTGGCATAGGAAAATAGAACAGATTATATGAACGAATCAAGGGCAGAGGAAAGAGGAACAAAAAGGAAAGTTTAGGTGGGGAGAGAGAGGGAAGATGGGGTTGAAATAAAGAATGCAGGTATGGACAGCTAGAACTGAGAGGCATTTGAGAGGTATTATGTAAAAATAGTGCAGTGGAAACCGCTTAAAATATATGAAGGTAACTTTAACGGATTCCCCCAAAAATGGAGAAGACAGCTTGCTATCTCTTCATAACAAATGAATCTTCTAGTACCATGATTGGGTGACAACAAATTTAGTTGCTGGCCAAAGGGATTCCATTGAAACTGTCAAACAATGTGGGTTGCTGTCAGTCAGGAAAAAAGGTTGCTCTCTACAAACCAACAGCAACACCCCATTGCTGAAGACAACATCTACACAACACACAGAATGTGGAAATATCAAACTGGTTCCTACATAGAACTTTCACGCCTATATTCTACTGTCCTCCATACAGAAAGGTACTCTGAAGGCTACCAAAAGAAACATGTAATCACCAACCCAACCACAAAATTCTTTTTGTACAGTGTACTCCTGCCTGCAAAATTTGCCAGGTCAATGATGGAAAAAAGTGTTTGGGAAAAACTGACCACAATTGATCTGATTTAAGATTCACTTCACAAAGTGGAACACACACCCAACACTGCTTATGTTATCAAGAACCAGAGACTATATATCCCAGAGACATAGTTTGAAACAAAATATTAATGGTCTTTAAAACAAAGAAACAAAATATAGTTATAAAATGACTTCTAATGATATTGAGCCTTATTGAGCCATCATCAAAGGAATTTCCTCATGCAGGAATAGGAATACAAACAGAAACCCACACCATACATTAGGCAGAAGAGCAGACCTCAAAACACTCATCACTAAGTAGGTTGTCCTACATTAAATCTATTCCCTTGGAGCTCATGGAAAGAGCTGTGAAACAGGAGCCAGAAATGGTGCAAGTGCCAGAGGGGACAGAACTCACCAGGTGAAGAAGACCCTCTAAATCAAGTGATCAAAGCTCATAAGGACTCACAAAGACTGAACAAAATACACAGGGTCTGTGTAGTTCTGCACCAGGTCCTCTACCAACATATTATGGCTTTCTAATTAGTATTTTATGGGACTTCTGGATGTGTGAACAAATGGGTCTCTGGTTCTTGTAACTTCCCTTCAGCTCTATTCCTTCACTATGCTTTGGTGAGGTTTTGGAAACCTATTCCTCATATAGAGTTGTCTTGCCTAAGCCTTAACAAGAGGTGAGGAACTTAATCCTACCACAGCTTGATATGCTTTGCTTTGTTGACACCCAAGGGAAGCCTGCCCCATAAATCTCTTTTGAACAGTTTCTCAATTTATAGAGCATGTGTTCTTGTCAGTGACCTGTGTGCTTGATTTGATCTTCAGATTTTCAACTCTCCCAGGCCACAGGCAAACAAACAGTCAGACTTCTGTGCCACAAATGGAGACTGGTATAGTGATTTGTTTTGAGTCCCTATCTGACAAAGAATCAAAACTAATATACAAAACAAAGAATATCATTATAATTCCTAGAGAACAATGAAAGCCATTAAAAGATGAACTAGGAATTTTGTTGCTATAGGAGGCAGTCGTGTTTTTTTTTTCTCAGTTACTTTTGTCAACCAAACACTCATAGCTTACTTAATGATTGGGGCTTTGTCTATTGGCTAGAGGAAATACAGTACTAATTCATCCCTTTTAGCAACTAAAGGGGTTTTCAGCAGACCCAAGCATTCCTAACATGACTAAATATCTAACATGCCAAACGTGACTAGAAGTTTGTTTATTATAGATAACTAACTACTAACCTGTTTGTGTTAATTATCCTAAATAGTTTGCAATAATAACTTTCAAGTATTATATATTTACATTGTTAAAATGCTACATAGGTTCAATGTCTTGAACAAAAATTAAAACATACATACATTACAACAAAATATCCTTAAATTTGTATCAATATTCAAAAATCCATACTAATGTAAAATATTTGACTAATAGTTGCTTTTTTAGTTTAAATTAGATACAATAATCTGCCCTTTCAAAGTATCACTCCTATATCCCCCTTTTCCTATTCAGAAAGAGATTCCTGAATCTAACCTCTTTTGCTTAGGTTTTCCCTGACCATGACCAGTAGCAACTTGCAACCAATCCCCCTTTAATGATAACAAACTTATATAATTTATGAAAAATCATCCAGCCCACTTCTTTGAAATGTAGATATCATGCTTTCTCTACATCTTTCTGTTGTCTGGGCAATAGCATATTTAGGGGACTCTGAGAAAATTGAGATAATTATCAAGTCCTGGGAGAGCTACCTATATTATTTTTTGTTTAATCTTATGTGATTGGAAAGTGTAGAGCTTATCTGAAGTCCTGGATGAAGTAGTCCATGAGACTGAACCACCTCAGATAAGTGCCTTGATACTGTCCTGAGCAGTTTGTAGTTCAAAGCTGGATTTTTGGGGGTGTTTGTCAGCTTAATGGCATTACCAGAATCCAGGAGGAATAGTTATAGAGGGCAGCTCCCTTTTTGGGACTTCAAACATTGCTTTTAGGAATGTCCATAGTTCACTACTTACATTAAAGAACCACAACCTATTAAATACACCTAGGGCAAACAGGCTTAGTCCCTAGTTACTTGCTTTAGACTCAAGCCTGAAATCATTTACAGGAAGCTAGAGGATGCCTATTTATAGAATTAGATAGTAAATTATATGATAATATCATGACAGTATATATAAGGAATACAATAAATATTATAAATTATGACAATATTCATAACTCAAAAAGAGTTTGTAGGGGTTCAAATAAAAACCAAAGATTAAAAGATTAGTGGTAGTAGAATAATTTCTTAATCTTGGTTTTCTTCAGTTCTATAACAGTTGGCTCTTCTGACATATGACAGATGTTTGGACATGTTTTGGATTATAGAAGGAGAGAGCCACAGTCCAGCACCAAAACCATCTTTAATTTTAATTTAACTGGGTCTGCAAAAAGTCATCTGCCCTATATGACTGTAGAGAAGAAAAGAAGCAAACATTGTGAAAGATTTATCTAATTTTATGCTGTTGGAAATGAGCTATACCATTTGAAAAATTTACTCTTTTTCATCAAACATCTTTTGTGGATAATCCTCTTCTTTTTCTTCTTCTTCTCCTCCTCCTCCTCCTTCTCGTTCTTCAAGAGTTTCATTTGTCCAGTGTTCTTCAGATTTTTTAGTTGGATTCTTTTATTCTCCTGGAAAGACAAAAACAAAACATTTCCTCAAACTTACATGGAGTAGCTTTCCTTAGTCAGTAAATCAAAGGCATTTGTTAGTCTTATAAGTTTGGAACGAATTATTGCATCTTCTAATCAAGAGGTCTCTCATGTTAGAATTTAATCTTTACCAATTTTGATGGTATCCATAGGTTTTCTTCTCCTATGGAAGTGGAAACAAAATCACTTGCCCAACGTAACATATACACAGATTTCCATTCGAAGGTCAACACATCCATAAATAATGCAGGCTGATTTAATTGAACAATTTTTCCAACTGTCAAATATCTATTCAGTTGCCATTCCTTTTACTTTAGCATCCAAAAATTTAGTTTAAAAAGCAGTGTATAATCTGTCTCTGGGGGTTTTTATTACCCCTTTTCTATTTATTAGCCATATTTTAAAGAACAATTATAACTTTCTATAACTGCTTGTTTTGTAGGATTGTGTGGAATAATTGTAATATGCTTTATGTTAGAATATGTAAAAACTGTTTCATTTTCCTAGAGAAATATGCTGGAGCATTGTCAATCTTAATTTGTATAGGTATCCCCTAAAGTTCATTACTTCTAATAATTTATAATTATAGAATCAGCATTTTCAGAACTTGAAGCAGTCACCCATTGAAATTCTGCTTATATATCTGTTGCATGATGGACATACTTTAATTTTCCAAACTTTACAAAATGGGATACATGAATTTGCCAAATTTTATTTCTTTCAATACATTTTGGGTTAGTTCCTACAGGAAATGAAGCTTGATTATACAAAAACAAGTAGGGCATTCCCTTATAATATCCTTGACTTGTTACTGAGTGATAGAAAAATCTTTGTCCAAACCTTTGCTATTAACATGGTATTTCTTATAAATTTCTGAGGTTTCTATCACGTTTCCTACTGTTATCTGATCAATACCATGATTGCCTTGTGCTAGGGATCCCCCTAGACATGTATGAAATCTGATATGTGTTATATATAAGGGATGTTTTTTGTTTCTGATTATGTATTTTATTTGATTAAATATAAAAGTTAATTCTGAATCATCTGAAATAAGTTCAGTAGTATTGATATATAAAACAACTCTATATTTTGAGAGTCTGTTACTATATAAGAGGCTCTGGAGAATCAATCCATGAATATAGCATATAATTCTGACTTTTAAACCTTGCTATCCTGATTTATTTACTTCAATATAGAATACAAGGGCTTTAGAAATTGATGTTCCCCATACAATGTCAAGAGGGAAATGAGTTCTATTTGTAAACTGAATTCTTTGCTTTAGGGATACTGGTTGCTAATCTCTATCATGAAATTACTACAAGCTTTTTGCCAGTTTTTATTTTCTTCTCATAATGAAACAATTATAGCCTTATTAAAAGGTATGAATATTTCTATTTGGTCTATTTCTGTTAATTGACAAAGTCTTAATTTTCCTTTCAGAATCAATTCAGAAACATTTTCTACATAGGTCCTTAATTTTATACTCTGTGTAACAAAAAATCCATTCTACAATATTATCTATTTATATTAGAATTCCTGAAGGATTATGCATAGAAGGTAGTATGACCACTATGAAATTCAATCTCTAAATACAAATGATCCACATGTGTAAATTGATATTTCTATTCTATCAAAGTCAATTCTTCTTCAGCATCAGCTATAATTTTCTTGGACTATTTAGGTTCTTATCACATTTTAGTCTTTGAAATAAATTACTTAGTTCTAGAGTTACCAATTCAATTGTGGACCATAGCCAATTAATATCACCCAACAAGTTTTGAAAATCATTAAGGGTTCATAATTGATCTCTCCTGATTTGTACTTTCTGAGGGTAAATTTTTTAAAACAATCTTATATAATAGATAATTAATAGAATCTCCTTTTTGTATTTCTGGGGATAAATTGTAATCACCAAAAAGGCAAAAAATAAACCCATTTACCACTTCAAACATTTTTTAAGATATCTGTATCTGAATCAGTTAGTAGGTTTCCATATAATGGCAAATTACAAATTGAGGAAACTGTTTCAAATTATATCCAATTGCTGTTGTACAAAATATTGATACACTGGTGGGGCTCTTTTGCACCTTTTTTGGAAGAATATTCCATTGACACCTTTCAACATGTTGGGAATTCTAAGTAGGCATTATGAAGGCAAATATTTCTCTATCCTATTCCTGTAAAGGTATAGTAAATGAAACCGTCTTTTAAATCAATCACCATAAAAGACCATACTTTAGCTAGTAAAGAAGTCAAGTAAATTGTAGGCTATTAATATCTCATTGACTGATCACCTTATTAATAGCTCTTAAATTTGTTACCATTTTCTTTTTTCCAGATTTCTTTTCAATAGCAAATATAGAAGAATGCCAAGGACTTCAATATGTAAGTTTTTAGTTTACCAGCTGTTCATATGCTTAATTTTTCTGATGCCAAAGATCATTGTTCCACCTGGACATGTTTATCAGTTAACTATTTTAAATGTAGGACTGCTGGTACCATTGAAAGATCAGGAGCTTCTGTACCTTGATTATGTAAAACCTGGTTGATAGGTGACTGTCCTTGATAATGCCTTCTAATATTTTTCTCTGCTGCATACTTTAGTTTATGGTTGGTTTATAAGATTGGAGGAATATTAATCTATTTCTTCAATTTCTGTAACAAATCACATTCCCATAAGTTCACTGTTATCTTTGCTACATATGGCTTTAATTTCCCTACCTGTCCTTATGATCCTATACATTTGAACCCCCTTTTAATTTGTTTTACCTGAGATAAGGTTTCATTCACTACAAGTTGAATATTTATTTCCTGAAGAAGGCCAATCTAAATGCAAAGAAGTTGATATAGTTATTGTTTCATTCATACCTGTATCTAGTTAAACCTTAATTACATTGCCATTTATTCAAAGTTTTAGCTTTGGGTTTTGATCATTTATCAAAGTTTGCAAAATATTTGTTCTATGTGTCTCTCCTAAGACGTTTCCTAATAGCAAAGGGTTACATTATCTGTCTCTTGTCTATCAGAATTCATTAGTTCAATGCTGTTTTTTTCCATTCTTTATGCATATTCCAGAAGGATGTAACATTTTGTTTGAATCACCATCAGAGAAAACATTGTTTCTAGGAATGCCTTGCCTCTAATACCTTTTTCTGATGCCCTAGTTTACCACAATTAATTATGAGCACTCTATAATTTTGGAAAATTTCTGAGACCTCTTTTTTGATTCTTCAACCCTGTTCCAAGCATCCAAAGCTGTCATACAGCATGCACCCAAGATATGATCATCAAATAAAGTCTGTCTTTTCAAAGCAGCAAACTCTGCTTCACCAGAAGCTGTTTTTGAAAAAATTTCTTACCTCTAGGCCTACTTCATTGTTCTATGACTCTACCTTCCTCTCATCATGTTATCTACTGTATCTGAGGACCACACCATGTCTTATGGTTATTTCCTAAGTCTCAGAACACATAATTGAAAAAGTTACACTAAGCAAAGGTCATAATTAACATGTTCACATAACTTTTCTGGAAATTGCTTGAACTGCATCTATATAGCAAGTGTTAAAGCATAAGCAATATAAAACCACTAGAATATTGCAGAAGTTGGTGACACATTAAGGTCTTAAAAGATGAATAGTATGAAACACACCTCATGTATATAGAACTCATCAGATTAGCCTCTACAGAAACACAATGGCCCGTGGAATTTAACAATGAATTTTTAGGCATGTTTACTCTGCAGTTGACTCAAATTAACACCTATTATGTGAGCTATAACTTCATTTTTCTAGTAATTATCACTCATTCTTGTACTTGCTTCACAGATATATTTATAACAAATCATTTGTTTCTTTCTTCTCAGGGAATACTAAGAAAAGTTATTTTGATTTCTCCACTAAGCATTTACACTTGGGCAATTATGTTTCAGGAAACCTCATCATTTTCCCAATGTAGAAAATTTTGCACAGTTCTATTACATTATGAAAATTTGATAAATAAACTTAGTGATAAATATGAAAAACTTCAGTAGACTTATGAGTAAGACACACATAATGCCGTGTACAAAAGTAGAAATAATATAGAAAGTCAATTCAAGAAATTTTAAAAGGTCTTCTATCTCAATGAATTTTTTAAAAATATAATAATACGGAGTATATTGACATAGTTCTTCCATTGTTAAGGATAAATTGCTATATCTGTCCTTTTATTCAAAATAAAAACGTTCATGACACCTGTGTCTTCTTCAGATTGTGTGGAACAATGTATTCTTAATTTAAGTTTTTTCATTAAGACCATATATCTAATGATCTGAACATTTTAATTCTGAGTTAGAAGCAATAACAGCAGATCACTCTATAGAAGAATATTCTAAACAACCTACAAAGCATCATGTTGCATAACAGAAAAGAATATAAATTTGTGAATATATGCACATTAGCAAAATTAACTTAAGAAAAGAGAAAAATACAGAAATCAAGTTAGTAATAAAAACATTCAAATAAAGACAATTCCAGAGATAGGGAATATTAGTGCTAAATTCTCCCAATACATATCTCATAGTAATATCTGAGTTGAAAGAAAATGATAATCTAATGATTTGCATTAGATTCTTAGGGCTGATGCAGCAAAACACAGCAAACATGGAAACATCTTATGTCACATCCTGAAAGGTATATTTTAATGAACATAACAAACACAGTCAATTTGACAGTAAAGATTAACTATCATACTATACCAGAAAAAGAAAGTAAAAAGAAATAATTGAGAATTGTTAAAAAAATGTTTGACAAATGAACTAAAAAATTAAAAATTATGTTTTTAAATATGATATTCCTTGATTCTCAGGACAAAATGATATCCAGATACACGAATAATAACTCAGATCTTGAACTAGTATGTTTAAAATACAACACAGTACATCAGAAGATCTGACAAAAATGAATTTTAATATTCTATATCATAAAAAAGTAATGTTGCAACCATAATGATTATTTTTCCTTTAGAAACATTTTCATGAATGCTCTCTTAACCTCTTTGTTTCTCAGGCTGTAAACTAGAGGATTCAGCATAGGGATGATCATTGTGTAGAACACAGATACAATTTTGTCAGTGTCCATTGCATGTTTAGAGCTGGGCTGCAAATACATGAAGATGATAGTTCCATAGAAAATAGAAACTGCAGTGAAGTGGGAAGCACAGGTGGAAATAGCCTTCTGATGACCTACTCCTGAATGCATCTTTAATATCGTTATAATAATTATAGTGTAGGATACTAATATTATTATGAGAGCAAAAAAGATAGTGAAGCTGGCTAGACAAATAAGAATCAGTTCATTTGCATGTCTATCAGAGCAAGAGAGAGCCATGACTGCAGGCATATCGCAGAAAAAATGATGAACCACACGGGAACTACAAAAGGAGAGACGGAATGTGTTTCCAGTATAGATACAGGCACTCAAAAAGCCACAGGCATAGCACCCTGCAATCAGCCATATACAAAAACCTGTAATCATGTTACTGGCATAGTGTAGGGGTTTGCACACTGCTGCATAACGATCATAGGCCATTGAGGCCAACAGATAATTTTCCACAGTAGCAAAAGCTGCAAAAGAAAACATCTGAGCAGCACAGTTATTGTAAGACATAATCTTATCTCCTACTAGGAGACCAGCCATGACTTTGGGAGTGATAGCTGAAGAGTAACCAAGATCAACAAGGGAAAGATTACACAGGAAAAAATACATGGGGGTGTGAAGCCGAGAGTCCAAGAGAATCAACAGGAACATTCCCAAGTTTCCCACCAAGGCGAAGGTGTAGATGATGAGGAAGGTGATAAAGAGGGGAAGCTGAAGGCCTGGGGCATTGGTGAGTCCTGTGAGGAAGAACTGTGTTACTTCTGTCATGTTCTTCATTATTATCATCTGACTACTTATGAATGTTGTCTGAAAATTAAAAAGAAAAATAATACAATAATAATAAACATGAAATTGATAAGTATAAATATAATATATAGATACTCATTGTGCTAACAATTTCTTTGGAAAGATTGTTTTTTTACAAAAACCTGTACCTTAACTGCCTATTTAACGTGTTAGCTACAAATTTAATTTTATGCTATTAAATCTCAAGAGATCTGATGAAGAGTACATTCAGTATAAAAGAGGTCTCTATCAGTGTGCAAAGAGTGAAAGACCTTGGTGCACCTTATCCTAAGTGGGATGTCCCCAGCAAAACTCCTGCTTACAGTGCTCAAGGGATTATGTAGAAGAGGATGTGGAAAAACTGTAAGACTTAGATAGAATGTATGACTCCAAGGAAACACTGTCTTCCAGATACAGCAGGATTGATATACATATCAACTCACAGAGGCTAAATCAGCATGCATTAATTCAATCAGATGGGCCTCAATATGGAGAGGGGAAAGTAGACACATGCCACAACTTTCAACCAAGTAGATATCTGTAAACGATGCACACTGGCAAAGAAAAAAAAATCATAGTTTTTCAAAATAGTCATACTGAGTATTTCAACCACACTCCAGAACCATTACCATAAATAGGAGTAGTTGACCTTTACAAAAGGAACTCCACGGGTTTCTGGGATTTTTGTTAATTAGGGGATAACTTTAGCATTTTTGTCCTTTTGTTTTTTTGTTTAGTTGTTTTGTTTTTCCCTTTGTATGTATTTTTAGACGGAGATAGTAATGGAGAAGACATAAAGTTGGGGGAGGATAATGATGGGTCCAGAAGTAGTGAAGGGGAAAGAAAAAGATGATCAAAATATTATACCACATGAAATATTTAAATTAGAGAGAAAAATGGCTCCTCCATATGTAAACTAATTCTTAAGCAATTAAATAAATGGACAACAAATAAATATATCTTTCAATTCACTTCTGAACTCAATAAAGCTTGACAATTCCACATTTTCCCCCTGTCAAGAACTGTTTTCAACAGTTAGATTGTATTCACTGTCTCCTCTCAATGATAAGAATTTAAAGAAAATGATAAAACAAAGGATCTCTCTGGTAATTTATTCAGGATCATTTTAACATTTAAACAAGGATCGTAACATTTTCTTCATTACATATATGTATTATGTTGTCTGTTTATTTTACAGCCTTCTATGATAGATAAACATATTTTAAATCTACATTATCAACTAATCTGTCAGTATTATTTTTCTCAGTTTTCACCTTAGCTTTGCACACCATATAAAGACATTAAGTAAATTACCTATGGTGAAAATTTCTGTAGGTATATCTCAGTTAGGACTTGTTTGTGGAAACAATGGAAAACAATATTCCGTGAATCACAGTTGGTGCATTTATCCCTGAATGACAGAATTAAACTTCTTACTGTATACCCATCATTAACAGCTGTTTTGAAAGTGAAAATTTGTTCACACAGCTCACTCTGCCTGACATTAAGTCACCGAAGGAATGTAGCCTAAATATGATCACAGGCACATGTTCTCTTAGTTGCATTCAACAAATTCTCAGTCCTCTGCAGAAAAAAAAGAATTAGATTTAACATGTATTAATGTTCTAGTTGACCATAATTTCTCTCTTCTTCATCGGTAACATCACATTTGCCACATATTTTACAGATTCTAGCTGCCAGGCTAATTAAGAGACATCAGTGAAGATCTCAAGACAAAGTTAACAATTTAAAAGTATATCAACCTAAAGTTTATCTTTGAATTTCAAAGTTTAAGAGTGTAATATTTATCTTTGTGTATTTTATCTCACCATGCTTGAGGATCCTAGTAAATCCTCTGGTCTGAAGACTTCATAGTTAATTATTACCACTGAATAAAAACATTGACTATCTAAGTAACATATGAACTTAGTTCCTTCAAAACTATGGCATCAAATTGTATTTGTGATTCAGAAACTCCTGTATGCAGATCTGGAGCAAATTATATAGTCCTGGCAAGCACTGGAGACTTCTCTCAGGAGTGTACCTTTAGTTTTTCTGCTCCTACATTGTGAGGAGAAAGAATTAAATGACCCATGGGATTTGCATTGGTTACTTTAATGTGAACACATTTTTGCCTTAATATTATTAATTGATTTTGAAATTGAAGATTTATAATGGCTCTTTTACTTTATGCTCATTTTCAGACATTCTATAACATATTTCAAGAAATAACATTGTATTATTAATGGATATTTTATTTTATTCTTATAGAAAACAGATTCTCCTCTCATACAATACATCCTGACCCAATTTCTCCTGCACTTTAAAACTGTGCAAAATTAATGTGCTTCTTGTTAGGGCATTTTGATACTTTGTTTTTGTTGGCTCTCCTCCATAGTCCTTTGTTTTACCTCAATACACCACCTTAATGCTGGCACCCTTCCTTCCCTCGGCAATGCTCCTTCTTCAGAAAATAGTTTTCTGCTTTAACACCTACATTCTCACAATCTCACTTCAATCCTAGGAATGAATTTTTGTAATAGGAAATCAATTCATGCTTTTTATTACACACGATCATAATGAATTTATAAATACATCCCCAAATACATATTTGCTAAAGAAATGGACCTCTCCCACCCAAAAGCATATGCAGCTAAGGAAGGTAAATATAGGGAAACACACACACACTACAAAGAAACGATAGAAGGTAAATATAGTGTCACAGAACCTAAAGAAACACACATCTTGCTACAACCATAGGGACAGGATTCTGAGGATAATGGAAGATTTCTCATCAGGAAACCTGGAAGCCATAGCAGTAAGTTTTATAAAAGGCAACAACCATCTTTGAAGACAGATGAGTAAAAAGATTCTTGAGAACTGACACTGAGGCTGTATTTTTTATTACATGTCAATGGTGTAATAATTCCTGGTGGATTTTTCAACATTCATAACTATATGGAGTTAATTTCAAACGACAAAGTCTCCTTTCTGCATCTCTGTCTTTCTGATATCTGTCTACACATACAGAGACACATACACAGATGCACCATGACTACACACTTTTTATCTCTTTAATTTTTGAGTGACAGCAATTTTCATTAGGATGCAAGTTATAAGAACTTATAGTTCAATTGCCAAAGTAAAATTTATTTGCCCCATCCAACCGGAGACACTACTCTGTTTACAATCAATGGTCAGGATTTTTTTTATTGATTTTTATTGAGCTCTACATTTTTCTCTGCTCCCCTCCCTGCCTTTCTCATCCCCACTTAAGCCCTCCCACAAGGTCCTATCTATGAGTATATAAGAATATAATTAGCAATCATTTTATTGATTTTTTTATGTCTCTCTGGGTCTATCCAGGTCTCTGAACTATTCAGCCTCCTGTTCCTGGATCCAGGCAATCTCAAAAATGGGCTTGCTTTCATGGTATAGACCTCAAGGTAGGTCTGTCACAGACTGCCCACTCCCATAAGTTCTGTACCTATCTTGCCCAATCACATCTTCCATACAAGGATAGATAAAAATTTGAAGGCTTTGTAGCTGGGTTTATGCTCCATTCCCAATTCTGGAATCAGTCCCTCATTCGAGAGGATGGCTGGATAGGGCTTTGATTACTCCATTATTAGGAATCCTCACTATGATCACCCTTATAGAACCCTTAGAGTTTCCTACTGGACTAGGTTTCCTTATAACCCCCCAAATGTCCTCAAATTCTAGTCATTTCTCCCCATGCTCTGTCACTCCATCCCTCCACACACCTTATCTCTCTTGTTTGCATTCACACCCACCTCTGTTCACTCACAAAATCTATTCTATTTTCCCAATCCAAAGAGATCCATGTCTGACGCATAGAGTCCTATTTGCTACTTAGCATTTCTGGGTCTGTAGCATAGGATTGTATAGCATGATTATCATTAAGTTAAGAGGTGATATCTATTTATAACTGAATACATGTCATGTTTATGCTTCTAGGTCTTAGGCTCCTCCATCAGGACGATTTTTAATCCCATCCACTTCCCTGATAATTTCATGATTTTGCCATTTTGACAGCTGAGTAATACTCCACTGTGTAAATGTACCACATCTTTTTCCATTCATTGTTTGTTTTCAGGTTCTGGATATTACAACTGCTGTGTATACAACTGAGCAAATGTCCATGTGGTATGATTGAATACTCTTTCAAAATCTGGCCAAGAGTCATATAGATGGGCTTGAAGACTCCCAGTGTTCTGAGGAAATGCTATATTGATTTCCATTGTGTCTGTACAGGTTTGCACCTTGCACTCTCACCAGCAATGGAGGAGCATTTTCCTTCCTCCACATCCTTTGCCTGCATGAGCTGTCATTTGTTTTGTTTATCTTGACCACTGTGACAGGTATAATATAGAATCTCAAAGTAGTCTGGTATGCATTTCCCTGATGGCTAAGGAATTTTAACTTTTCTTGAAGTTTTTCTACGCTATTTTGCTCCATTCTATTGAGAATTCTCTGTTTAGATCTGCACCCCATTTTTAATTGGATTATTTATTTTTTTTATTTCTATTTTCCTGAATTCTTTATATATTTCAAACGTTAGCCTTGTATCTGATGTGGAGTTGGTGAAAATCTTTGCCAATTTTGTAGGATGTGTTTTTGTGCTGTTGGTATCCTTTCCTTAGAGAAGTTTTTCAGTTTTATGAGGTCATATTTATTAATTTTTGATACTAGTTCCTGAGTGGGTTTTTTATTATTTAATTGAAATTTTACATACAAATCCGAGTCCCACTCCCTCCATTCCTCCTGCTCCCTCCACATTCCATCACACACCATCCCCCATCTGTTCCTCAGAGAGTGTAAAGCTTCCCATGGGGAGTTAACAAAGTCAATTTGAGGCAGGACCAAGTCCCTCCCCACTATATATATCTAGACTCAGAAAGCTATCCCTCCAAATAGAATGGGCTCCAAAATGACAGTTCAAGTAGTAGAAAACTCCTGGTCACACTGACAGTGGTCCCACAGACTTTTGAAGCCATATAATTGTCATACACATTCAGAGGGCCGACTTTGATCCAGTGCTGATTACCATGTTTTCAGTCTGAACTCAGTGAGCTCTGGTCAGCTATATCAGGTCAGTTGTTTCTGTGGGTATCTCCTTCATGGTCTTGACCCCTTTGCTCATATTATCATTTCTTCCTCTCTTATACTAGGTTTTGGGAGTTAGGGAAAGTGCTTTGCTGAGGATCTCTGCATTTCCTTCCTTTAGTTTCTGGATAAAAGATCTATGATGACAATTAATGTAGTCATTAAGCTTATTGCAGGCTAAGGCCACTTCAGGCACCTTCTCCACAATTGTTTAGGGTCTTAGCTGGGGTCATCCTTGTGGATCCCTGGGAATTTCTCTTAGTGTCATGTTTCTTGCAAGCCCATAATTGGGTGAAATTATTGTTACATCTATGCTCCTGTCCAATAAACCTTCAACCATAATACCTTTAGCTTTGTTTATTTATCACCCGTAGAAGTTTGCCAAAATGTTTGTTTTATAGACTCTCTGAATTTTTTTGTCTATCTATTGAAGCTGTCAAGTCATTCAGAGCAGTACGGTTTTCAACAATAGGCATTGTTTTTTAATTGCTGTGGAGGAATTTTTCCAAGTGCTAAAATGTTTGATCCCAAATTGACATTTGTACTTATGAGAGGCCCCTTAGGTGTTTCACAATAGCTAAGAGTTCATTCATCTGTCTTCATTTGTTGTTCTAAACCTGGTCTTGCCACACCTTCTGCATATTCAAGAAGTCTCTGACCTTCTGTTTGGATTGTCTAAAAAAATGCTTTCAGGAATGCCTTGTCTGCAATCCCTTTTCTAGTTAATCTTGTTTACCACAAATAAAATATCTGACCTTTCGATTTTTCTTAAAATTTTTGGAAAACACTTCTCGTATCTAAGTATTATCACATGTGAGGTCTAATATCAACTGCATTTCAGATCCATTCATCTATGGGTTCTAATCTTGTTCTTAAAAGCCTAATTAAAAACAATGGGTTTCCAAAAAGCCTGTATAAGCAGTAGGGATAAATTCTGGTGTCACTGCCAGTGGCCCTGCAGTCTACCCCAGCCATACAACTGTCACCCACATCAGAGGATGTAGTTTGGTCCTATGTTGGTTCCTTCCCTGTCTGACTGGAGTTGATGAGCTCCAGGTAGACTGTTTCAGTGGGGTGTCCCCATCATGGTCTTGACTTCTTTGCTCATATTCTCACTTCTCCTAACTCTTCAACTGGGACTTTGGGAGCTCAGTTCAGTGCTCTGCTGCAGGTCTCTGTCTCTGTTTCTATCAGTTGTTGGATGAGGTTCTATAGTAACATTTAAGATATTCATCAATCTGACTACATGACAAAGGGCAGTTCAGGTACCATCTCCCAACAACTTCTAATGTCAGAACTGTACCCTTGTTCTGCTTAGCTTGGTCACTTCCCTCCCTTTAACTCCTGACATGTATAATCATCCTTGGATGGCCTCACTGTTTCTGTTTCCTCCCACTTGCCTTCCTATTCACTTGCACACTTTTTAGCCCTGAGCAATTTAGGTCAGAATTTCCTGTTGTTCATTTATTTCTTTCCTTGGGAAATGAACTTCTTAAATGAAGGGGCAGGGCTATATATTGTTCATGTTTTACTCCTGTACATATTGTCTAAGGCATAGAGAAGAGTAGAGCTGTTTGCAGCCTCCATCAGTTATCAGAGTCAAGACACGGACAGGATGTAACAGAGAGAGAATTGAGAGGACAGAATAAGAAAGCAATTCTGATATTCTATCAGGTATTATAGACTTCTACTGTTTACCTAAGTCCTACATCTTGGAGCCCAGCAGAGAACAGAGACCAAAAAAAAGCCTAATTAACATTTGACATCATGAAGTACTATTTTTAAAAGTCAATGATTCAATCAATATTAGTCCACATACTGGGTCTGATATCATTCTATTTATAGCTGACCTCAATCTTTGTAAAAAATCTGTAAAGTCTTCTTTTGTGCCTTCTATAATTTTTATAAATGACTCAGTCCTCTATCCTGATTTTTCAAGCCTTTTCCAAGCATTCAAACATTCAAATCTGCACTATGGCTTAGGGCCAATGTGTGATTATCAAATGTGAACTGAATGTGAACTGTCTTTGTAAATCACTATATATATGATTTTTGAGAAAGAATTTCTCTGTAGCTTTGGAACCTGTCCTTAAAATAACTTTTATTGACCAGGCTGGCCTTGAACTCACAGAGATCTACCTGTCTCTGCCTCCCAAATGCTGTGTTTAAAGACATGTGTCACCACTGCCCGACTTATATATATGATTTTTTTAAAAAATCTAATCTCCACTTTAATAATTCGCAGGTGAAATGTTCCCCTTACTCCACATCCTTTCCATCATAAGTTGTCATTGGTGTTTTTGAACTTAGCCATTCTGACTGATGTAAGACGGTATCTCAGAATCATTTTGATTTGCATTTCTCTGATGGCTAAGGGTGTTGAACATTTCCTTAAGTGTCTTTTAGCCATTTGAGATTCTTCTTTTGAGAGTTCTCTGTTTAGATCTATACCCTACTTTCTAATTGGATTATTTAGAATTTTGCTAACTTCTTTATTTCTTTATATATTTTGGAAATCAGTCCTCTATCTTATGTGCAGTTGGTGAAGAACTTTTCCCATTCAGTAGGATGCTTTATAGAAACTTCTCAGTCATTGCTGATGGAAATGGAAACTTGTACAAGCACTCAAAATCGGGATGGCAGTTTATTGGAAAATTGGGAATCAGCCTGTTTCAGGAACTAGCATAAACCCAAAGGATGTTCAGTCATACTACAAGGGCATTTGTTCAACTATGTCCATAGCAGTAATAGTCAGAACCTGGAAACAACCTAGATGCCCCTCAAGTGAAGAATGGATAAAGAAAATGTGATACATTTACACAAAGGAGTACTATTCAGTGGTAAAAAGCAATGACATCTCAAAATTTGCATGCAAATAGATGGAACTAGAAAAAACTGTCCTGAGTAGGGCAACCTAGACCCAGAAAGTTGAACATAGTATGTACTCACTCATGTCTGGATACTATCTGTAAAGCAAAGGATAATGAGCCTGTAGTCCTCAACCCTAGAGAAGTTAAGTAAGAAGGTGAACCCTAAGGAAAACATATATAAATTCCCCTGGGAAGGGGAAATATACAAGATCTCCTGTCAAAATTGGGAGCATGGTGTCGGGGAGAGAAGGGAGAAGAGAAGAGGAATAGGAGGGAAGAAAGGGAGGGAAGAGGAGAACTTGTGGGAATGGAATAGTGGAGATGGAGGAAGGACAGGGGTGGAGAACAAAGAAAGATATTTTGAATGAGGGTGCCATTACAGGGCTAGCAAGATACCTGGCACTAGAGAAATTCTCAGGAATTCACAAGGCTGACCCCACCTAAGACCCTAAGCAACAGAGGAGAGGGTGGCCAAATTGTCCTTGCCCTATAGTCGGACTGATGACTATCTTAAATGTCACTATAGAATCTTCATCCAGCAACTGAAGGAAACAGAGTCAGAGACTTGCAGTGGAGCATGGGGCTGAGCTCCCAACGTGCAGTCAAAGAGTGAGACAAGTGAGAATATGAGCAAAGAAATCAAGACCACAATGAGGACAACCACTGAAACAGTATGCCTGAGCTAATGGGAACTCACCAACTCCAGCTAGTCAGGGAAAAAAAAACAGCATAGGACCAAACTAGAACCCCTGACTGTGGGTGATAGTTGTATGGCTGGTTGAAACTGTGGGGCCACTGGCAATGGCACGAGGATTTATTCTTACTGCTTGTACTGGTTTTTGGAGAATATTCTCTTTGGATGATATCTTGCACAGCCTAGATATAGGAGGGAGTGTCATGGTCCTTTTTCAAAGCAATGTACCTTACCGTCTCTGTAGAGTGGATAGGAATGAAGTGGGAAGAAAGGTAGAGGGAATAGGGGGAGGGAAGGGAGTGGAAACTGAAATTGGTATGTAAAATTTTAAAAGATACTTTTTCTTTTTTAAAAAATAAAAAAAAAAGAATTCCCAGGGGTCTCATCAGATCTGCTAATGGTCACAGAATAATACTGAGGCAAACCTTTATTGAGGTAACCAGCTGTGGACTTGGTAGTCAACTATGAGGGGGAATGGCGAGGCAGCCTAACTAGCTCCACTGGACTCAGGCAATTATATCAGGCCATGCAGGACTGGCCTGAGAGGGGCCAGGCATATGTTTTATGAAGTCAACCAAAAAGCTTGTACCAGACCATGGTGGAAGTGGGAGGGAGATGGCTGAGAAGTATACACAAGGGAAAAACAAGCAGGAGATGCCCTGCAGGATGGCTGTACATTCGTGAGCACTGGGTGCATAGCTGTTGGGATGTTGGCAATGGGGAAAAGCCCCAGTGGGACAAATCAGCGACCTACAGTGGAGGGGAAGAGGTAGTGCCATTGTTTGTTGTTGTTGTTGCTGTTTCTAAACTGATTTCATTTCTTGTGGATTTTTACTTAGTAGCAGAATGTAGGATTCTCCCTATAATTATCTGTAGTGGTAATATTAATCTATATTTTTATCAAAAGTATATAGCAATCACCATTATCTATGGCTTCAGTGTAATAGATTCTGTAATAAGGCAACAACCACTTGTGGTGTGGACTATCTGTGTGCCAGGATTATGGACATCTGGCACCCTGCTCATATTTTGCATAGGTGATTAATATCTAAATCCATAAACTTATGCTCATACAGCAAGTGATTTTCCGATGAATCATCTCCCAAGTTTTTCAGATTTTTTACTATAAGTTCATGAGATTAGGATAGTGAGACCTATACTGAACCATTTATAATATAAAGAGCCAGATCCGGCTTGAGCTCAAAGATCTGATAATGTATTTTATCATTATAAATTAACTCTGAAATTAGGATGTCTTATAGACTGAAAATGAGAGGGTAAAGGAGAAGAAAGTGGAGATAAATATAACACAATAACTATTTTAAAGAAGGAAGTACCTTGTTTTTCATAACTTTTGACTCTATCTAGGTGAGCCCTTGATGGGTTACATGATAATAAAGATTGACAGTTTTTAACTAAGGCTGATTGTTTCAAGTAACACTTTTTAAATATAGCCTAATATGCTAGTCATTAAATAAAATTTAATGTTATCCCTATTAGTTGAGAACAATTAAAAGAACATAAATGCAGACACAAAACAAATTAATGTTAAAGTTTATGTAGAATTTTTCTGATATGAATTAGTATGTTTCAATGAAAAATTTACTAATGTGTCACATCTTCAATTGGTTTCTTTATACACCTAATAACTTTGATTTTTGCTGATGTAACAGAAAAATGTTGCATAAAATGTTTGAATGTGATAATATTGTCAATTAGCATATTCATAAGTTGGCCTTAAGTTATCATAGACTTTTGAGTAAGATTTCTGTCCTGCCCAGTCCCACAGACATTCAATACCAAAGAAAACATGCAGAGGTCTACATTTATCAAAAGCTTATTGGACTTAATAGGCTTAATAGGTTCAGGCTTCTTATTAACTCTTATAACTTATATTAGCCCATAATTCTCTGTATTATTCAAATGACTTGGCACCTTTGTCAATGAAGCATCTTCATCTTGCTTCCTCTACAACTGAGTCAGGACTATAGACTCACTTTTTACTCATCCCAGAATTCTGTTCTTGTTATCCTGCCTCTACTTCCTTCCTGGTCACCCCACCTATACTTCCTGCCTGGTTACTGGCTAATTGGAGTTTTATTAAGGTACAAGTAACAAATCTTTACAAGGTACAAGATCATAGTCCCACAGCAATAGACATACTATTTTTTGCTTCACTCTTCTAAAGATGATGTTAACTTTTTCATAAACAACACACTATTAATGAGGCAAATAAGGCAAATAAAGTTCTTGAAGCCAATGTAGAGTGGGAAAACATGATTTCGTGTAGAATAAAGATGAAAGGAATGAATCCAGATATTTTGTAACCCAAAACATTACAACCAAAGCTATAAACATTATCTTGACTTTAATACAATCTTTGTGAATGCATTCTTTACCTCCTTATTCCTTAGGCTGTAGACCAAAGGGTTCAACATAGGAATAAACATGGTGTAGAAAATGGATGCTATTTTGTCTGTGTCCATGGAATGACTGGAGCTGGGCTGCAAGTACATGAATATGAGTGTCCCATAGAAAATGGAAACAGCTGTGAAGTGGGAGGTACAAGTGGAGAGAGCTTTACGATATCCTGCAACAGAGTTCATCTTTAGAATGTTTTTAAAAATGAACATGTAGGATATAAAGATAAGTATAAGAGCAAAAAAGATATTAAAGCTGGCTAAATAAATAAGAACAAGTTCATTGACATGTCGGTCAGAGCAAGAAACGATCATGACTGCTAAAACATCACAGAAAAAATGGTGGACCACATTAGACTCACAGAAAGAGAGACTTAATGCATCCACAGTATAGATGGAAGCATTCAGGAAGCCACAGATATAACAGGCAATGATGAGACATGTACACATACTTGATGTCATGGTAGTGGCATAGTGCAGAGGCTTACACACGGCTACATAGCGATCATAGGCCATTGAGACCAAAAAGTAGTTCTCCAAATCAGCAAAGGTTGCAAAAAAGAACATCTGAGAGGCACAAGCACTGTAGGACATGATCTTGTCTCCTGTAAGGAATCCAACTATGACCTTTGGAGTTACTGTTGATGAGTAACAAAAGTCCACAAAGGACAAGTTGCAGAGAAAAATGTACATAGGGTTGTGAAGCCGAGAGTCCAAAAGAATCAATAGAAACATCCCCAGGTTCCCAACAAGGGTGATGGTATAGATGAGGAGAAAAATGATGAAGAAGGGAAGCTGCAAATTTGGGTCATTTGTGATTCCCATAAGTATAAATTGTGTCACTCCTGTCCTGTTCTCCATCAATGATATCTGTTAATCAACAGAAGGCCTGAAACAATTAAATAGAATATAAGAGATTGGAGAGCAGTCAAATTCACTGGATTTCTATTCCAAAAGGCTTAGCACCTAGCTCACAGATTATGACTGTCTGTAACTCCAGTACCAAGGATCTAAAATGATCTTCTCACCTCTGTAAGTAAAAGGCAAACATTATGCACAAACACATATGAAGGAAAAGAACCCATATACATAAAATACAAGCCTTAATTTTTGTTCCAAGATTTACTTATGTTTGTATTTTTATCTACATGAGTGATCTTTCTTTATGCACGAGAAAAGGGCATAAGTGATTGGTGAAAACTGAACACAAGACCTCTCAGAAAGGAGGCAGTGCTCTTAATAGCTGAGCCATCTATCTGGTCCTAAGTTAATGTTTAATTTTTTAAAAACAATCTGTGAAAATGGAGTAATTAAGGAATTAGAATCTGTGGAACTTCAATGATTTTCTACTAAAAATCAAAAGTATATATTTTAACTATATATAGACTGCTTGGTAACTGTGTTGAAATGGTTTGTTTTAATAAATCTGTGTGCCAATTAACATTTCCTGGGATCTATAAAGCTAAGACTACTGTGCTTCCCCGACAAAATGTACTATAGAGACAGTATGCTTTCTGTTACTAAGTCTTTGATAAGTTAATACATTCATGTGAATTGTGAGACACAAGAGATGTAAAATTTCTGCATATTTAAATACCCTAATTATCAGCTTCTCTTCTAAATCCAAAGAAAGTATTTGCCCACTGTAACCTTATGATCTAAAATAATTAATCTTAATTATAATAAAGAATTATTTTTATGTTTAATCAGAGTGGACTGTGTGGTATACTGTGTAGTATTTTTTCTTGCTCACTATTTATCTGTTCTCATTAAAGATTAAAGAAGTGATTAATTCCTAACTGTAGAATGTGTCTACTGAATATTTAAAGTTATTAATGAAATTATGAGCTTTAAACATTTTAAGTCATCTTTCCACAAACATTGTAATGCTTTTAATACAGCATAACTAGATATATTGATAAGAGTACACTAGAAGCAAGAAGTTATGATTAGTTCAAGGACAGCTTTATCTTGAATCAGTATTGCCAAATGCTGTACATACTAGATTTGTTGGGCATACATATATGCAGAGAGAATGTTCCACCTCAGAAGCAATTTGGAATGAAGAAATATTGCTAACAAAATCTCAGAGAGTTCAAGTTCTTCGAAGATGTACATACTGAGATCATCTAATGACTACCTAGAAAGTACCTAGCTCCTCTAAATACCATATAGTTTTCTACAAAATGAAGACATTAATGGGGACCACTTGGGGTATTATTGGGAAAATAAAGTAGCAAAACAAAGGAAAAACTGCTTGTTGTTAAGGATAGTTTGTGAGTACTTCTGACCTTGTTATCATAACTATGTGACAATAGTTACAGTATTTTAGTTCTGGGTAAGTTTAAGTCTTCAGAAATAATTTTCCAAATTGTCTTTTCTACATATGGGACCCTAGGATTGTCTGTGCCTTGTTATCAATCTCAGTTTGATTGTATTCTTAGAATATTAGTGCTTGTCTTATAATCTCAAGTACATCATTGTTTTCAAAAGTTTAATTCTTATAATTCACAATTTTAAATAAAATATTTCTGTTTTTTAATTTTTAGGTTTTCTTTACTCAGGATATTGTCCTTCACCAAGAACAGAGATCCTAGATCCCAAGTTCCTTGATTCTGGACTTTCTTTATCTCATATACATAGTGTTCCTATAGTCTAATGATATTTAAACTATGTTTGATTGGCAATATTTAGAAAGATATGAACTCTAACTCTTATTTCCTATAATTATTTTCTTCATCCTTTGGTCATTTAATTATATATGCATTCATTGAAAAGATTCAGTTGCCAATCTGATCCTTATGTAGTAACTTTCATCATTTTCTATATTATCTACAAAAGGTAGGCTTGTCTTTGTGCATGTGTATGTGAATCTCTCTCTCTCTTTCTCTCTCTCTCTCTCTCTCTCTGTGTGTGTGTGTGTGTGTGTGTGTGTGTGTGTGTAAGTAGAACAGGAAGTATGTGTATGTATATAAAGTAGAACAGGAAGTATTATTTTGTACTTTATTAGTAGGAAAATTTAAAATGTATGAAGTTACATGGTAATCTCAATATTATAAGTAGTATCAGAAACACTCAAGGTACAACAGTTACAAATTTCTTTCAACAGTAAGATTGAACTCATGGCATGAGGGTTGAAATGTGGTTGAGTGAATATTTATTTATTTCTAACCCTTCACTAGTGAGCAGAAAGATTATTTCATTTAGTAATATATTATTTGTATTTTAATAAATAAATCTTGCCTGAAGATCAGAGGCAAAGCTAAAGCCACTAGAGGTCAGGCAATGGTGACACTCACCTTTCATCCCAAAATTGGGGAGACAGAAGCAGATGGATCTATGTGAGTTCAAGGCCACCCTGGGATACACAACATCAATGAAAAAAGTCCAGGTGGTGGTCGCCTACACGTTTAAGTCCGGTACTAGTGAGTCAGACACCTTTAATCCCAGCCCTAGAGAGGATATGAAATGAGAGGACAGACAGCCTTAGTCTGGTAACTCTGTGATTTCCCAGCTTTGGTAGAGGTAAGACTTCTCTAGAGGCTTGGCTGCTTACTTTTCTGGTCTTCAGGCAAAATTTATATATCAAAATATAAATATTATACTATTACAGTTTTATTTTCTGGGTTTGTTTTTTTGTGATTTCTTTTATCTCCAAATAAATCAAACATATAGTGAACAAAAAAAGTTACAGGAACCAAATTGCATTTTATATTCTTTCTGAGAAGAATAACTTATTATATGAATCACTACATCACCCGTAGTATTTTGAAATTTATACCTAGACTCAGAATTATAAAAATAGTTTCATAATAACTCTTAGCCTTTGACCTGTTTCAGCTCTCAAAATTATTTTTAAACATCTCTTCTCAATAAACTCATAGTTGGTATACACATCCCACTTACTTTCTGAGAAATATACTTCCCAGTAGTATGTTTATGAAATGTAGGCAGTCAGTTTTAAGTAGGGGAATATTTTACAGAGAATACTTATTCTAAAACTTTAAAAACTCACAATGCAATATTTCACAAACCCTTTTCCAGGAGCTTGCTATTAGAAAGTGATCAGTTTTCAACTCATTTAAAGCAAAAGGGAAGAACAGAACTCATGCACAGATTAAGTTCTGAATTCACCATGTGTTACTCCTTTCCTCATGGCAGAATCACTTACCTCCTTATTAGGAATACATACTACTTCAAAATCATACAAGATTACTACTCTCTCATAGTTCACAGGTTGTGTATGTACACCAAAAAAACTGAACTCTGTAAGGAAACGAATGAAGAACTTGCCAAATACAGTCAATAGGATATTTTCTCTGACTGTTTTACTTCAGCTTGCTTGAAGGCCCATTGCTAATCTTCAGATTAGCAAGAAAAGTTGCATTTTTAACAATGAGTGCATGCATTAACAATAGCTGCCATTAGGAAAATAAATGACTTCTAATGGTAATGGCATGCAGTTTTACCTCTATTGTGCCACATTGGAACTTCAGAGGCTAGTGCATTGAGATTTAGAGAGATGTACAGATACTCAGAGAGCTCTGGAGAGTTCCCAGAGAGTTTATCTCAAGATCATCAACCAGTCTTTTTAGGGAAAAAGCAATTAATCAGCCTTGGGGAGCAAACTAGTTTCTGTTTCTTAGAAGTTTAATTTACTTCTTAAAGGGCAAATGAAAAAACAAAAGCCATAAATATTAATGAGATACCTTGCAATGTTTGTATATGCAATGTTTATTGGAAAATTCAAGTTGGGTTAAGAATGCCTGTCTTCTCAAACACTATTTCTTTGTGATAAGCTTTCTGAATCCTTCCTTCTAGAATTTTCCTTTTAATTCTTTCTGCATTTTATTTTAATTCATTCTAGTATTTCCAAAAGCATAATACATTATTGGTATCTATAGTAAGCCTTGTGTCCAATAGTGTATCTCAGGTTTTTGTTTCTAACTAACTGTACTTTCCTTTAATATTCAAAGACCTTTGATGAATCTTTTATATGCTATTCCTTATAGTACTCTACAGGATGATGTATGTCACATTTTACAAATATGTCTACTTATTTCTATTGACCACTAAATAAATATTTTATTTTCTATTATACTTATGTGTTATTTGTATATTCATTTATTGTATATTCACATTATTATTATTGTGTTTGTGTGTAGAAGGTAGAATTACTTGAAGAAATCGTCTCTCTCCTTTCCTCATGTTGGTTCCAGGGTTTGAACAAAAATCATAGTCTTGGAAACAAGTTCCTTTAACTACTGGTCCCTTCATCAGTGTCTCTGTATTAATTATTTATAATTGAATTCTATAATTATTTTCTAAACTGTAAAACAACCCCTTTTAGATGGTCAAGTTTGGCTGTTTCCTATTTTGTATGTTTTTAGTTTTATTCTAGACACTATTCTCTTTGCTACAAAGATTTTTTTCCTACCTTGAGACAATCATATTTTTTATTTGTTTCTGATTGGTTATGTGTTCTGTTGGGTTATTTGTAAACAAAACAAGAAATAAATTGTACCAATTGCAATAAATGTCATCAAGTGTGTCCCCTATGCTTTCCTATAGTATTTTCATAGTTTTTCTCTTTCATTTAAGTCGTTCATTTATTTTGAAGATAGTCTTGCAGCTGGAAAGTTGATGTGGATATAGTTTTCTTCTTGTGCATACCTGGGTACCCAATATCATTGTCCCTTGTTCCAGTGAATTTTCTTGAGACATTTTTAAGCATGACTTGGCTATGGATATATGACTTTATTCTAGAATGTTTGCTTTATTAATTTTAGGACAGTTTGCATTTGATCATGGTAAACATTTTTCTAATATACTTCTTGATTTATATTCTAAGCACCTTGCTGAAAAGAAAATTGTATACACTCATGAGAGATATTGAACATCTACTTTTCTATTAGTTGTACCATGTTTCAGTTTCATTTCCTGTGGTATAATAAAATGTTCTAACCAAAACAACATAAAAGTTAGTTAACTTGGGTCTTAATTCCAGGTTATAGACCTTGATTACTGGGAATTGAAGGCTACAGAAACCTGAAGGAGCACCTCCCATTAATGAAAATCAGGAACAGATGTCAAAGAAAACAATGCCACATGCTAATGCTCCATCCACTTTCTCCACTCTTACAAAATCTAGGATCCCCTTAAAAGAGTAAGATGCCACCCACAGTGCACAGGTCTTTCAATAAATCAAGACCGTCCCCCACAGACATTCACAAGCCAGCCTAATCTAGACAATCCCTCACTCAGACATTTTTCTCTGTGACTCTAGATTCTTTCAAGTTACTGAAACTAACCACCATATATACTTTTTTCCCACAGCATAGTCTCTTTTATTTTTTTGTTTTTTATTTATTTATTAAAAATTTCCACCTCCTCCCTTCCTCCCATTTCCCTCCCACTTCCCCCACTCTCCCTCTCCTTCCCTCTTCAGTCCTAAGAGCAGTCAGGGTTCCCTGCTCTGTGGGAAATCCAAGGTCCTCCTCTGTAAGCTTCCGCACTTTTCTGTGGACACCCGAACCTCGAAACAGGCGCGCGCTTTCCTGACTCGAGCCCACTAGAACGGACGCATGTCCTAGGGGTTTGAACAGACGACACACACACAAAGAGACCGGCTCATCTGCCAAGAGCAAGTGGCAAATGGCAACTTTATTAAATTCAAGTCAGATATTTATACCAGTGGGCAACCAGGATAAAAAAGGCAAGGCCTCCTCCCAACCAGAAGCAGGAGGAGAAGATTAAAGCTTCCCGGCCCCTCGGGCAGGGTCAGCCAGGGGAGGCAGGCTAAGGGCTCACTGCTAAGACCTTGAATACAGGTGGAATCACCATAACAAAGAGAACCAGGTTCTTGCTAAATTATCCCCTCAAGCCAGAGCTGGTGCAGAGACTCCAGGAAGCCGGAGGTCACACGGCCCTGCGAATCGCCAGGAGAGAAGGGAAGAAACTTTGCTAGCTACACTCCTCCCTCCATCCAGGTCTAGGAAGGTGAGCATCCAAACTGACTAGGCTTCCACAAAGTCAGTCCATGCAATAGAATCAAAACCCAGTGCCATTATCCTAGTCTTCTCAGTCAGCCCTCATTGTCAGGCACATTCAGAGAGTTCTATTTGATCACATGCTCCTTCAGTTCCCGTCCTGCTGGCCTTGGTGAGCTCCCATTAGATCAGTCCCAATGTCTCAGAGAGTGGACACACCCCTCGCGGCGGTCCTGATTTCCTTGCTCATGTTCTGCCATTTTCTGCTCCTCATTTGGACCTTGGGAGCTCAGTCCAGTGCTCCAGTGTGGGTCTCTGTCTCTATCTCCATCCATCGCCAGATGAAAGTTCTATGGTGATCTACAAATATTCATCAGTGTGGCTATGTGATAAGACCAGTTCAGGCACCCTCTCATCTGCTGCCCAAGAAACAAGCTGGGGGACATCTCCTTGGACACCTGGGAACCCCTCTAGAGTTAAGTCTCTTGCAAACCCTAAAATGGCTCCCTTAATTAAAATATCTACTTACCTGCTCCCATACCCACCCTTCCTCCATTGCAACTATCCCATTCCCCAAAATTCTCCGCAATCCTCCCCTACTCCCTTCTCTCTCCCCATCTCCCCTTACCTCACCCCACTCCCACCCCAGTGCTTCCAACTTTTGCCTGTCAACATTGTATACTTCCAATATCCAGGAGGATAACTATATGTTTTTCTTTGGGTTCACCTTCTTATATAGCTTTATTAGGATCAGGAATTATAGGCTCAATGCCCTTTATTTATGGCTAGAATCCCCTGATGAGTGAGTACATACTATATTCCTCTTTTTTGGGTCTGGGTTACCTCACTCAGTAAAGCGATTTCTATTTCCATTCATTTACATGCAAAATTCATGATGTCATTGTTTTCTACTGCTGCGTAAAACTCCAATGTGCATATGTTCCACTCCTTCTTTATCCAATGAGTAAAACTCTAAAGTTTTTATGTGCCACACCATCTTTATCCATTCTTCGATTGAGGGGCACCTAGGTTGTTTCCAGGTTCTGGCTATTACAAATAGTGCTGCTATGAACATAGTTGAACAAATAATTTCGTAGTGTGATAGGGCATCTCTTGGGTATATTCCCACGAGTGGAATTCCTGGGTCCTGAGGGAGGTTGACTCCCAGTTTTCTGAGAAACCGGCACATTGATTTCCAAAGTGGCTGCACAAGTATGCATTCCCACCAACAGTGGATGAGTGTTCCCCTTACTCCACATCCTCTCCAGCATAGGCTATCATTGGTGATTTTGATTTTAACTATTCTGATAGGTGTAAGATGGTATCTCAATGTTGTTTTGATTTGCATTTCCCTGATTGCTAAAGAGGTTGAGCATGACCTTAAGTGTCTTTTGGTCATTCCAAGTTCTTCTGTTGAGAATTCTCTGTTCAGTTCAGTACCCCATGTTTTAATTGGGTTATTTAGAGTTTTAGTGTCTAGTTTCTCGAATTCTTTGTATATTTTGGAGATCAAACTTTACCTTTTACGATTGTCACAAATAGCATAAAGTATCTTGTGGTAACTCTAACCAAGGAAGTGAAAGATCTAATTGACAAGAAGTTTAAGGCATTTAAGAAAGACGTTAGTTGGGCATTCTCATTACTGATTTTCCCCAAGGAGTATTCTTTTGTAATTTTGTTTTGACATATTTTGGTATGTAACTTTAATTAGTCTTAAACCACTAATCCATGGATATCAACATCTTCAGTACTAGGAACTCATGAATTTGCCATCATATATACTTTTTTTATTAAAGAATTATTTAATACACTTAAAATACACCATAAGGTTATCACCTAAAGGGAAGCATATTTCATCTTGAAAAATTGTTCACATCTTTATCAAAGTGCAATCCCAAATAAGGGATATTTCATGGACTTCTAGGCATAGTTTTTACTATATTTTTGTTTTACAAATATTTGCACTGATTAAAGGTAGAAATGAAATGGTGAAAGATGAGCTAGCATATCACTATTTTTTTTAATTTGATAAGAAAACCCCAGTACTTTCAGCATTTTCATTTAGGTGCTCTGATTGAATATCTCTGTTTTTCTACAAGATATCACTTCAGGGAATTGAATTAATTCTTGTTTTTTAAGTGAAGGCGCAGAAACAAAAAACATAAAATATGACTGTTCAATGACTGGGGGGATGGATTTTATTATACATAAAAGATAACAGCCTAAGACATCTAAAAGTGTCCAGAAAAGAGACATTGTCTGTGCAACTTGAAAGACAAGGAAGAATAGCAAGAAAGAGAGAGAATAGCAGCAGTACAGGAGATATGGAAAATTGCCTTATATAAAGAACCAGCAAGTATCTGTGAAAAAGGAAACCTGAGATCTGAACAAGCCTGAGAGGTAGCATAATTAATGAGGAGTCAGGGCAGGAGAGAAGGACCAAGAAGTCAGAGTGGACTCTGAAATGCATAACAAATATATGTATGTAGGAACTGAAAGAGTCTGGAGGTCAACATGGGCTATGATATACATCCACATGTACAGACAAGAGGATTGGCAATTTTGGAAAGCAGAACCCAGTTTTCTCGCAGGTTCCCAGAAAATGCTGTTGCTCGGACTTTACCTGTCCACCAGAAATCGTCCTATAGGACAGCTTGAGCTAAGCCTCGAAAGTCAGTTCTGGACATGTGCACTGACATTTGGAGTTTGAGAAGTTGGATTTATTTATTTATTTATTTATTTATTTATTTATTTATTAAAAATTTTCATCTCTTCCACGCCTCTCTCTTTTCCCTCCCCCTTCCCACCTCCCCCTCCCTCTCTATTCTTAAGAGCAGTCAGGGTTCCCTGTCTCGTGGGAAGTCCAAGGTCCTCCCCCATCCATACAGGTCTTTAAAGGTGAACATCCAAACAAACCAGGCTTCCACAAAGTTTGACCATGCAGTAGAATTAAATCTCAATGCCATTGTCTTTGGCTTCTCAGTCAGTCTTCATTGCCAGCCACATTCAGAGTGTCCATTTTCATCACATGCTCCATCATTCCCAGGCCAGCTGGCCTTGGTGAACTCCCATTAGATCAGTCCCACCGTCTCAGTGGGTGGATGCACCCCTTGTGATCCTGACTTTCTTGCTCACATTCTCCCTCCTTCTGCTCTTCATTTGGACCTGGGGAGCTACATCCAGTGCTCCAATGTGGGACTCTGTCTCTATCTCCATCCCTCACCAGATGAAGGTTCTATGGTGATATGCAAAATATTCATCAGTATGGTTATGGGATGAGGCCAGTTCATGCACCCTCTCCTCTGCTGCCCAGGGAACAATCTTGGGATCTCTCCTTGAACCTGGGACCCCCTCTAGAATCAAGTCTCTTACAAACCCTAAAATGGCTTCCTTAGTTGAGATATTTACTTCCCTGCTCCCATATCCATCCTTCCTCCCTAGTCCAATCTAATTCCCCCAAGCTATCCCCCATCCTCCTTAATGTATTTCACAATATAGAAACAGAAGAGTCATTGCCAAACTCCTTTTATGGATTTTCTTTTTGAGCATGAGATTTTTCAAATGTGATTCAAGAATATCAAGTTTTTCAGTGAGAAAAGGAGGTGATTACCAAAGCTGGGAACCTAAATTTCATCCTCAACCCCTATGTGGTAGGAAGAGAAAGAACTGTCTCCGACAAACTATCTCTTTCCTTCAAATTAATGATGTGGCTTGCCTCACACACACAAGTGTGTATACAGACAGGATCACATGCACATACTCACATGCAGATGACAGATAGGCAGACTGATGTTGATGATAGGTAGGTAGATATAAAGATATATAGATGATAGATAGATAGATAGATAGATAGATAGATAGATAGATAGATAGATAGATAGATATAGATAGCTATAGATAGGTGATGAAAAGACAACAAATCTAATCTGAGTCAGTGAAAAGATTTGAGAAAAATGAATCTAGGTATAGCACAACTCAAATATGTAAAAATAATATTTCAAATGCATTTTGTCCTGAAAACAATCTTTCTGAATGTGTGATAATTTCATCATTTTTCTTGCTTCATAACAGAGGGTTCAGCATTTGAATGGCCATGGTGTAGAACACAGACACAGTTTTACCTCATCCGTGGCATGACTGGATCTAGGCTACAAGTATATAAAAATTACAGACCCACAGAAAATAATAACAACAAGGAAATGGGAGGCACCGGTAAAAATGGCCTTTGGATATCCTGTAGCTCAGTGCATATTGAGAATCATGGTACAAATTATTGGGTAGTATACTAACTGACTATGAGGAGGAAAAAGATAAGAATACTATGAGAACAGAAAAGAAAAGAAATCATATCATCTGACTGTCAAAACAAGAGAATACCATGACTGCAGTCTGATTAATGAAAAAGTGATGGACCACCTTCACCTTACAAATGGAGAGACTGAAAGTGACCCCAGTTTGGGCACAGGTATTCAAGAAGCCACGGGTATAACATCCTGCAACAATACATGTACACATACAGTTGTCATGGTGGTGGTATAATAGAGGGGATTACACATGCCTACAGTGTGATTGTATGCCATTGAGACCAGCAGACAATTCTCAACAGAACCAAGGTTAAAAAAAGAACTTATGAGAAGCCCATTCATTGTAGGAATTGACCTTGTCTCTTATAAGAAGCCAGGTCATGACTGTGTAGGTAATGACTGAAGAATAACAAAAAACAACTATGGACAGATTGGAATGCCTAGGCAAAACTACATGGGGGTGTAGAGTTGAGATACGACAAAATCACCAAGATCATCTAGGAGGGGGCACAGAAGGGGGATCATTCCACCTTGACTGAATGTCAGAGAGCTTAACCCTACTCCTGTGCTTTCAAAGATATTGATGAGTTGTTCGACTTAAGGAGTGGCTACAAATAAGATATCATGACTAAGGGTGTGGTTACTTGGTGTTTTGGATATTAAGATGTTCCATAGAGGTGGATCCACTCCACCTTAACAAAAATCAGAGAAATCAAACCTATTCCTGTTCTTTCGTTTTAAGACAGGAGTTTTGATCCAAGAAGTGTCTGCCTACAGGATATTTGGTTTAATGTGTATTTGCAGCATGCCCTGCCTAAATCATTAGAATGCTTATCTCAAGACATGTTGGCTTGGTTTCTCAAGTACTGAAGCAGGTAATTGTTCTGTTTACCCTTTGTGTCACATTAAAGCAGTCTTTTGACTTCTTTTTCCCTTTTTCGACTGGGGTATATAAGCAAATGGAAAATGAAAGTGGATGTATTCAGTATTCAGGGTTAACTGAATAGTCCTGCCTATTCTATTCTATGTCTCTGTATTTCTTTCATATCTCTTCTCCTCTTATCTAATTTTTCTAATACATACGTTCTTACCCTGGAACATGAGAACCCCATTGAGGCTGGTTCTTGACAGATGTCATTCTGGTATGTGGTTACAATAGATGGTGCCCAGATGTGTGGCCAGTGGTACAGGGATAATGCGTTGGATACTGCTGATGAATAAGACACGCAGGTGTAAGTAAAAAGGGAAAGCTTAGGTAAAAAGTGAAATCAAGGTATGGTGAATAACTTGGTAGTAAAACTGTAAATATTTGTAGATATGGGGTGAGGAAATAGTATTTAACTGTCTCTAGATTTGGTGGATGTATTTTGATACTGAGAGGAGCTGAAGTGGAGCAAAACATGAAAAAAATCGAGTTTGTAGATAGTTTAAACATCTCACTCGCTCCCCACACTGATGTATAAACAGCTGCCCTTTGGGGTCTGTTTTGGGGAAGGGAAAGCAGTGGAACCCCTCCCAACAGGCCAGGCCTGTGGCTGCTGAGATGGTGGCTGCCCAGGCACATACTCTACAGTCACCTCCAGGTGGGAGCGGTCAGAGGCTACATTGCCCATGAGCCCCAGGAGCCTGTATGGGTACAGCAAATCGCTTTTAGTGGAGGAGACTATATAGGAATTCTCCTTAGTTTGTGATTGAAAGATTTTAGAAAGAAAAATGGGAGTAGTGAATATGGCATGGCTTTGCCCACCTAAGTTCCCAGCCACCCAAGCCTGCGGATGGTCTCAAAGCCATGACAAGGTGCTCACCTAGGAACCAAAGCTGCAATTAAGTTTATCAGCTGCTGTTAATGCTGACCTTGGTGGGACAACTAAGTACAGGAAGCAAAGCCTGTACCCCACCCCAGGGGACACCTAGTGCCCATTCCCAGGGAAATAACAGAGCTGCAGAGAACTTATTACGGCTCTGCCTGTCCAGACAAACATTGGTAAAAATACAAATGAGCAAATGGTCCCTGTCAGTTAGTGAGAGCTCTTCCAGTTTGGATTAGAAAGATAGCTCACGCACTTTTAGTGATTTCCACAGGTTGTAAGATATCCAATGACTCTGGTCCTCTTTCATGATGTTTCCAGGGGATCTTGAGCCTCTCAGTATCCTAATTTTCCCAGGCATCTCACAGAAGCTGCTAAAGAAATTGCCAGCTCTAATGAAGCATACAATTATCATGCTCATTCTGCTTTAACAACACAACTTCCAAAAAAATAAGGAGGAGATATACTCTCAGTCTACACTGGAAAAGACCCTACCCCATTTAATAATGGGTCGAAAACAAGTCTGCGTTTTTTCACAGGAGGAGAATGAATCATAGTGACTTCCAGAACATCTGATCTGTAGCAGAAGAATGACATTGCCTGATGACATCATAGCTGCTGGTGCCACCACAGAAGAATTGGAGTGAAACTACTAAACCTGCATCCCTGACCCTCTTATGTCATCATACTGCAGCCTGAGAGGAAAAGGAAGACCGGGGTAATGATTGGTGATTTCCAGCTTCTCATTGGATCCACTGCACAAACTTCTAGACCTGAGTGAGTCCTATTTTCTATGGAGCTAGCTCAAGAATGCTGACTAAATATTTTCAGTTTATCATACTATATCTTCGGACACAGAACTCATATTTGCCAATATGGTGTTCTGATGTTAAAAGAAAGGACCTAAGAACTGAGACTTCAGAAGATTTCCTGTCTGGAGGAAAAAGACGCTCAAGCAATGAAACACTAATATGGAGGCAAAGAGTTACTGTAGCCACTCTTCACAGATGAGGAGAAATGGCATGAAAGTTTTCGCTGCCATTCAGAGACTGGTACAGTTCAAATTCATCTTTGAAAGTTGATAGCAGTAATACAATTGTGAGCAAAGAAAACACTCATAACTCACCCATCACAGAAACCTTTTCTTGTATTTTGATTAAAACATATTTAAAAGCTTTGTGATTTGTCAAATTGTGTGTTTATAATTAATTCCCACACTAGAATTGTGGTATTGATCTGTTAATGTTAGTAATTGCATTTGTTCACTATGAAGATATTACTGATTAGAAAGAGGTTAGAGCTTTCTGATAAAAATTTGACATTATATGTTCTTAAATTTGATATGTTTAATAAGACATATTTAGATCATAATGCAGGTAAAAACTGTTAAAGACATCCCCATATTGGGGATCCTACACTCCTTTATTAGCAGATATTGTAACCATAGGAGCAAGTATATAACAAAGCATTTTCTGCATGCATATGATCATATAGTTGTTGATGAATACTCTTAATGAAAAAGGAAGCTAAAAAGCACATAGTGCATAGAGATGCATTGTCCCTTAAGCTTTTATTCACAAATATTAGTAGTCAAAGATAGGTAAGCTCTTCTCCTCATCCTTGCCAGGCAACCTAATACAGGGTATACATGACAAAATGTGTGTACCAATGACAGCTAAGTCTGAAAACTGGGGAAAAGGCCCCCAAGGCAGGCAGAGTCATCTGTCCTGCAGCAGAATCACTGGGTTTCCTAGCTATATTTAAAAGAGAGGATTATGTGAAGGCCCAAAGAAGTAGGTCCACTCTACCTTGATTGAAGTTCAGAAAGCTTAAGCCTACACCTGTGCTTTCAAAATTGTTGATAAGATGTCTGATATAAGGAGTTCCTATAAAAAATATATCATGACCTAGGTTGTGATTACTTGGTGTTTTGGATATTAAGATGGTTCATGGAGGTATATCCACTCTACCTTGATCAATGGTCAGAGAATTCAAGCCTGTTCCTGCTCCTTCATTTTAAGACAGAAGGTTTAACCAGGAAGTACATGCATACAGAATATTTGGTCTAAGGTGTATTCTCAACTTTCTGAGATACTTGCCTACTGATTTCCAGAATGGTTATAAAAGTTTGCATTACTACCAGCAGTGGAGGAGTTTTTCACTTACTACACATCTGCTCCAGCCTAAGCTGTCATTGATGTTTTTGATCTTATTCATATTACTCAGATATGAGGTGTCAGTCTTTTCTTTGGGTCCATGACTTCTTAAACCATGCTGATTCCTAAGTGTCAGAGACCAAACGGAATCTTAATTAAACTGAAAATAACATAAAATAAAATCGCTTGACTTTATCAGAATTCAGCATTATTTGAGCTACAGAGTTCTTTTTCAATTTCTAAGAATATAATCCTGGAAAAAATCTTTTGTCTTGGGATAGAGAATTCTGTAAAAATAAGTACTTTGTCTAAGAACTAAACACATTTCCCTTTTTAAATCTATATATTCAATATTGATGTAAGCATAGATTGTCAGAAACTCTGAAATTCCTCATTCTTTATCCAAGTCCCTCATACTCTTCCTCCAAGCAGCAGCCTAAGAATCACAATTGCTGAACATAACAGATTTCTTAGATATAACTCAAAAATATTATTTTTCCATTTTCTTTATATCCTTCCTACCATCATCTGCTAGATTTGTGAGTCACTTGTATTCTTTTTCCTCTCAAACTCTAAGAAAATTGTCCTCAAACTTTCTGCTGTGTATATTTCTAAAGTATCTTATTAATGAGAAAAAACTGAGTGGAGGAATGGTTGATAGCTATATAAAAGATTAGTATATCCCTACATGTAGTAGACATGTTAGGATAACTGGAGTGATGGCTGCATCTTCATCTCTATGCCTTCTGATAGCTGTATGCATATAATCATCAGCTATAGCATACAGAGGCAGTTTTGGTCGATTCAGTATTTAGGATTCATTGGTCCTGACCCGCCTTTACTGACCACTGAAAAATTCAACAGTGAAATAAAATTAACTTGAGGTATTCTAGTGAGAAGCCAACAACATGCTACAGAAGATAGCAAAATGTGGGTCTTGAGCTTTTCCAAGTCAGGTTTCACATTATTTTTGGATAGAAAAGTTGTATGGTTTTGTGCTAATTTGATTTACATGAAGACTGGCAAGAAGGCTGCTAACATCACAAGATATTTACCCTTTCTTCCTCATGTTGTCTTTTTTCCTACAATTCTATCAATGAGATTCTATTCTCTCCAGTGTATTTCTGCCTCTTCTGAACACACTGATTGCTGCTCCTGCTATTCACTGTTACCCAATCTGCCTCATATTCTTATTGGATAGGTATTTTTTCATGTCATGAAAGTCTACATTCAAAACATACAGTAACAAAATTACCAAGATGAAAATAAAATTGGCCATTTATACTGCTGTCTTTGTCTCACAGATCTCTTTTAATATGTTCTACTTTGTGAAAACATTTAATGCAACCTGTCTGTCTTACAATAACAATGTTTTAATATTCAGGTTTTTGTTGCTTGAATAATGAAATTTGCTAAATCATTTAGTGTATGAGACAATATAGACTTGCTAAAATTCTGAGCACTTTTAAAATACAACCAAATACCCTAGTTATTAAAAAAAGTTTAATGTTTGTTATGGTCTTCTGAATATCCATATATATTGACCACAATTTAGAAAACAGAAATGCAGAAATATAATAATTTAATATCAAACTTTATGCATAATTTTCCTAGCATTAATTTATATAATTCTTGAAAAGAAACCTATGAGTGTGTCTTCTCCTTAATGGGGTTTATTACATACCTAATTACAGTGATTTGTGCTAAAATCTCAAAAAAATGTTGAATAAAATTGACTGAATTGGATAATATAGTCAATTAGCTTTTTCACAAGCTGACTTAAAGTTATCATAAACATTTTATTTAGGTTACTTAGGTTACACTCCTCTGAACAAGATATTAACTTTTTCACAAACAACCTACTATTACTGAGGAAAAGACGACACATCAAGTTTTTTTAGCCAATGTAGGGTAAGAAAATGAGAGACCATGTAGAATTAAGATGAAAATAATGTTTTATAACCCAAAACTTTAAAATCAAAGCTACAAACATTATCTTGACTTTAACACAATCTTTGTGAATGCACTCTTCACATCTTTATTCCTTAAGCTATAGACCAGAGGGTTCAGCATAGGAATGACCGTGGTGTAGAACACAGACGCTATTTGGTCAGTGTCCATGGAGTGACTGGAGCTGGGCTGCAGGTACATGAATATGACTGTCCCATAGAAAATGGAGACAGCTGTGAAATGGGAGGCACAAGTAGAAAGAGCTTTGTGATATGCTGCAACAGAGTTCATCTTTAGAATGTTGATAAAAATGAACATGTAGGATATGATGATATGTATAAGAGCAAAAAAGATATTGAAGCTGGCCACATAAATAAGAACCAGTTCATTGACATGTCTATCAGAGCAAGATAAAATCATGACTGCTAGAACATCACAGAAAAAATGGTGGACCACATTAGACTCACAGAAAGAGAGACTTAATGCATCCACAGTATAGATGGAAGCATTCAGGAAACCACAGATATAACAGCCAATGATGAGACATGCACACACACGTGTTGTCATGGTGGTAGCATAGTGTAGGGGCTTACATACTGCTACATAGCGATCATATGCCATTGAGACCAAAAGGTAGTTCTCCACAACGGCAAAGTTTGCAAAAAAGAACATCTGAGAGGCACAAGCATTGTAGGACATGATCTTGTCTCCTGTAAGAAATCCAACTATGACCTTTGGAGTGACCGTTGATGAGTAACAAAAGTCCACGAAGGACAAGTTGCAGAGAAAAATGTACATGGGGGTGTGAAGCCGAGAGTCCAAAAGAATCAACAGAAACATCCCCAGGTTCCCAACCAGGGTGATGGTGTAGATGAGGAGAAAGGTGATGAAGAGAGGAAGCTGCAAATCAGGGTCATTTGTGAGTCCCATGAGGATGAACTGTGTCACTTCTGTCCTGTTCTCCATCAATGATTTCTGTTTGTAAACAAAAGGCCTGAAACAATTAAAAAACAGAATATTACAAGGGGATGGAGAGTTAGTTCACATGTCAGAAGCAATGTCTTTCTATTTCAAAGGACTCAGTACCTACATGTCAGCTCACAACTGTGTATAACTCCAGGATCAATGGATCCAACACCATCTTCTGGCTTCTGCAAGTGTGAGACAAATATTACACATAGTTATACATGTAGGCAAAGCACCATAAACATATAGTACTTTTCTTAAGTTTATTTTTCTGAAATTTATTTAAAAATATATTTTATGTACATGAGTGCTCTGTCTTAATACACATGCGAAGAGGATATCTGTTCACATTACTCATGGTTATGAACCAACAAGTGGTTGCTTGGAATTAAACTCAGAACCTCTGAAAGAGCAGGTATTTCTCTTAAGAGTTGAGCCATCTTTCCATTCCTAAATTATTATTTTTTTAAAAAATATGTGAGAATGTAGTAGGAAAGAATTGGAATCTTTGTAACTTCATTGATTTTTTACCAAAAATAAAAGTATATATATATATGTGTATATATATATATATACATATATATATAGAGAGAGAGAGAGAGAAAGAGAGAGAGAGAGAGAGAGAGAGAGAGAGAGAGAGAGAGAGAGAGAAAGAGAGAGAGTTTAGTAACTATGGAAAATGGTTTAGTTTAAAGCATTATTGTGTCAGGTAACTTGTTTTCCTGGGCTTTATAAAACTAACAAAACTCTTTTTCCTACCAAGAGATACAATAGGAATAGTCATCTCTTGGTCAATAACATGTCTTTGACAATTTGTTATATCCATGAAACTGTGTGATATAAGAGATATAAAATTTATGCATATTTAAATAACATAATTACCAGTTTCTGTTCTGGATTTATATAAACTTTTCATGGAAAGTTACAGATCTAAAATATTTTAACTTAATTATAGTGAAAAATTATTTTCTTATATCTAATCAGAGCCAATTGAGTGGCACACTCAGTAGTAATTTTATCTTGTTCACTATATATCTGTTCTTATTAATGATCAAACAAGGGATTAATCCCTATTAGTGAAATGTTACTTCTGAATACTAAAAGGTTCTAAATGATGTAAAGGGTTTGAATTGCATTTTAACTCTTCTTTTCACACACATTTTAGTGCTTTTAATACAGCATATCTAGATACTTTGAGGAAGACATACCCAGAAGCAAGAAGCTATGATTAGCTCAAGGAAGACTTTCTCTTGATTCAATATTACTAAAAACTGTACAGAATAGTACTGTTAACCTTACAGGTGTGTTGAAAGATCTTTCATTCTCAGAAGCAGTTTGGAATGAAGACACATAAATAACTAAAACATTGAGAACTCAGGTTCTTGAAAGAGATACATACTAAGATCTACCCCTGAAGACCTAGAAAACACCTAACTCTTTTAAACAACATATAGCCATTTACAAAATGAAGACAGTAATGAGGCCTACTTGGGGTATGATTTTAAAAAGATATTAGTATATTAAAGTCTAGAAATGATGGTTGTTAAGCAAGGTTACATGGGTATTACTTATTATGTTGTCGTTAATATGTGATAATAGCATATAGGGCTTTATTTCTGGATAAGTTTAAATCTTAAGAATTCTCTTTCAAAATTGTGATTTCTGCATTTCAGCTCCTGGGATTGTCTGTGCATGGTCAAGAATCTTGGGATAGTTTTACCCTAAGAATATCAGTGTTTTTCATGGAATTTCATGCTCATCATTGTTTTCAAATTTAAATGTTTGTAATCCATAATTGTAGATAAAATATTTCTCCTTTCTTAACTTTTGGCTTCACTTTTCTCCAAACATCCCTCAGCAAGAATAGAGACCCTGGAGCCCAGGTTCATAGTTTATGATCTTTGCTTATCTCATAAATACAATGTTCTTATAGTCTAATGATACTTAAACTTTCTTGTTTGGCTTGGCATATTTGGAAGGATATCCAATCTGTGATTTCCTATCATTATCTTGAGCATTTGGCTACATTTTTGTGTAAGTATATATTTAAAACTTTAGTTTCCATTTTTTCCTTATAATGACTTTCATCATTTGCTATATTTTATCTATAAATGGAATGTATTTATGTGTGTGTGTGTGTAAAGTAGAACAGAGTATTATTGTTACCTTATTAGTAGGAAAACAAGATTTATGAAGTCATATGCTAATCTCATTTTTATTAAGTGGTATGAGAAACACTCAAGGTGCAAGATTTAGAAATTTCATTCAACAGTGATCCTGAACTCATAGCATACAGGTTGAAAAGTGATTTAGTGAATTTTAATCTCTTTCAACCCCTTCATCAGTGTACAGAAAGATTATTTGTCTTCTCGGTTTATGTCTTTTGTGAATTGTCTTACCTTCAAGTAAATCAAACATATAGTGAACAACATAAAGGTACAACAACCAAAATGCATTTTATATTTTTCTGATAAAAATAATTTACTATAAGAATCATTAAATCTCCTGTAATATATTGACATCTACGCCTAGTCTCAGAATTTCAAAACTAGTTTTAGAAAAAAACAATTAGCCTTTGAATTGTTTTAACTCTCAAAATTATTTTTAATATCTGTTCTCAAGAAACTCATAGTTGGTATACATTCCCACTTACTTTCTGGGAAATATATTTCATAATAGTATGTTTATGAAATGTAGGTAGCCAGTTTTAAGTAGAAAAATATTTTACAGGGAATACTTATTCTAAAAATTTAAAAACTCACAATGCAATATTTCACAAACCCTTTTACAGGAGCATGTTCTTAGATATTGATCAGTTTCCAACTCATCTAAAGTAAGATGGAAGGACAGAACATATACACATATAAAATTCTGAATTCACCATGCATTACTCCTCTTCCCTTGGAAGAGTCACTTACCTATTTATTAGGAAAACATACAGAAAACCAAATTAGATTGTCTCTCACTTATATCTCACAGTTGTGTCTCTATATATATATAAACAAAAACTAGAAGTTCTTAGGGAAACCTATGAAGAACTTTCCAAATACAATCAGTCAATAAGATTTTTTTCTTTGACTGTTTTAACTCAGTTTGCTTGAAGACCCATAGCCTAACTTCAGGGTAATTAGAAAAACTGAAAGTATTAGCATTAAATGCACATATTAACAAGGACTACCAATCAGGAAATAAATAGAATCTAATGGAAATGCTATGCAGTACTTCTCCTAGTGTGCCACATTGGAATATCAGGGGCTAGTGCATGAGAATAATAGACACTCAGTGAGCTCTGGAGAGTTCCCTCCGGAGTTTATCTGAAGATTAACATCCAGTCTTCTTAGCGAGAAAAACAATTAATCAGCCTTAGGGATCAAACCAGTTTCTTATCTTAGAATTTTAATTTACTTCTTAATGGGTAAATAAAAACACAAAAGTCATTCATCTTAATGAGATACCAAGCAGAGTTTCAGTACATAATATTTATTATAAATGTTCAAGTCTGGTTAAGAATGCTTATCTTCTCAAGTTTTTTTTTTGTGAGAAAAATCTTAGAGTCCTCCTTCTAGAATTTTCATTATTTTTAGAATTTTCTTTTTATTTCTTTCAGCATTTCAAAACATAATACATTATTATTATCTATAGTAAACCTTGTGCCCAATATTACATCTCACCTTCTTGTTCCTAGCTAATTGTTTCTTGGCATAATATCTAATGATCCTTATTAATTCTTTTGTGTGCTATCCTTTATAGTATTCTAAAAAATATTGTATATCATATTTTACAAATATGTCTACTTATTCCTATTTACAACAAATTAATTTTTAATTATGGTAATTTTGTTATTTATGTGTTCATCTACTCACTTATGGTGATGTTTGTGTGTTTGTGTGTGTGTGTCTGTGTGTGTAGCAGAAAGGATGACCTGCAGAAATCAGTTCTTTCTTTTCTATATGTGGGTCCCTGTATTTGAACACAAATCATAATAATAGGTGACTAATTATTAACCTGCATTTTCTTGTTATCCTAAACTGTTGGAAATAAAAGCTTCATGAAATAGAGATTTGCATTACATAGCTGAATGAGCTAGATAGGTACAACTTGAACAAGATTAGAAATGTGTATACAGTATGTTTTGAAAAATTAATCTCAAATTTGTATTAATATACAAAATTCGCATACAATATACAAACATCCTATCCAATATAAAACATTTAAAATTTTTAGTTACTTTTCCTAAGTAGATTCAACAATCTACCATTTTATCTTGTCATATATATCTATATTCTTTACTTTTTTTCTTTCAGAGTAGATTCAATAATCTACCCTTCCATTCTATCACATCTATACCTCCTTTGTTTCTTTTCAAAACAAGAACCTTGAATTTAATCTTCTTTGTTTAACTTTTCTGACCATTACAAATAATAACTTGTAACCAACATCCCTAAACAATGACAAATATCCATATTTTGTTGAATGATCAAAAACCATTCATCCAACTTCTTGGAAATGTGGGCATCATATTTTTAAATTTACTTTTTGCTTTCTTGGGGCAATGGTATCTTTAGAGGATCCTGAGAAAATGAATAAATATTAAATCCTGAGAGAGGTAGCCTTATCATTTGTTGTCCAGTTTCTGTTGTACAGTTGTCCAAGGAGCAGAGCTTGTCTCAAGTACTTACTGGAGTATTCTGTTAGCTTGAATCATCTCTGCAAGTCACCTCAAAGTTGTCCTGAGTAGTTTGCAGTCCAAAGATGAATTTTAAGTGGTGCTATTAGATGAATGGTATCATATGAACCTGGTGGAATTGTTGTTTCAGGGCCCTATCTTTTAATATAGACTTTAGAGATTACTGTAAGAAAATTAATTATTTCTTGTGGAAAATGTAAACATTACTAACAGCAAAACAGAAAATTTGAAATTTTATAGACATATGTTTAAAGAAAGTACCTTAGAGACCAAAAAAAGGTATAGGGAAAGTAGAATTTTTATAAGCAGTTTATTGATAACGTTACTCCTGAGAATTTTTTTATCATTTCGTCCCATACCAGTTGGCTCTCCTGGTATGAGACAGAAACTCTGAGTTTTTTTAACAATATGCTTGGATTTAAGGGAAGTGAGTCACAGTGCAAATCCAAAGACAGTTTTGATTATTAAATGAGTCAGGGCTACTATTATATTGAGAAGAAAGAAGATATATATGATTAAGTAGTGATATTTTCTCTTTCAGAGAATATTGATAGCATAATCCAGATTTTTCTTTGCTTGGTGGTTCTTTCTGGATAGTTATCTTTTTACCTATAGGCATGTAGATATCCAAGGTCTCTTGATCTTTTGAAGATAGATTTTTTTTATTTTCCTGCAAAATCAAGAAAGGAACCCTGCCCCAACACTTGTGAGGTTTTCTTACAACTTGTAGCATTTTTACCTCTGTGGATGAGCTGTCATTTTTATTTATCAAGTACATTCTCCTTTTTAAACTGAATCTTGATTAATTTTATGGTATATAGGTTTTTTTCTCCTGTGGAAACAAGACTAAAAACCACTTACCAAACATGGTACATCTCCTGGTTTCCATTCTCAAGTCAATAATCTTTGAAGTACACTGGCTGACTTAATTCTGAAATTTTTTTTATTGTTCAAAGACTCTCGGATTCGCTTTGCCAGTATTTTGTTTGTTTGTTTTTTTTGTTTTTTTTTTTTAGTAAATTTTATTAAATTATAAAAGTTTCCATTTCCGCCCCCCCTCCCAACACCCTCCCACTCCCCCCACTCCCCCCACTCCCCCCCTCCTTCCCCTCCGTCCCCCAGGGCAGTCAGGGTTTCCTGCCCTGTGGGAAGCTCCAGCTCCCTCCCCCTCCCTCCAGGTCCAAACAGACTGGATCCCCAAAATCCAGCATATGCAGAGGAAACAGGTCCCAGTGTCATAGTCAATGGCTTTTCAGAAAGACCCCGGGCCAGCCACAGTCAGAGAATCCGGCCAAATTCCGAGAATCTGGCTAGATCACCTCCTCGTTCAGTCCCAGTCCGGCTGGCCCTGGTAAACTCTCATCAGATCCGTTCCCTTGTATCAGTGGGTGATAGCATCCCTCGCAGTACTGATTTCGTTTTTCATGTTCCTCCTCCTTCCGCTCCCCCTCCGGACCTCGGGGGGCTCAATCCGTTGCTCCAATGTGGGCCTCCGACTGCATAGCTGTCCTTCGCCAGAGGAAGGATCTATGGTGATAAGCAAAATATACATCAGTATGGTCATGGGCCACGGCCGATTCAGGCACCCTCTCCTCTGTCCAGAGAGCAATCAGGGGGATTTCTCCTTGAACCTGGGATCCCATATATAATCAAGTCTCCTGTAAACCCTAAAATGGCTCCCTTAGTTGAAATATATTGTTCCCTGATCCCATATTCATCCTACCTCCCTCCCCCCCCCATCCCCGGCCACCAAGCTTTCCCCGTTCCTCCCCTACTCCCTTCTCTCTAGTCCTCTCCCCCTCCATCGACCCTCCCACCCCCCCATGCACCCGAGGTTACCTGGAACTCATGTATATTTCCTACCTCCTGGTGGATAGCTAAATAATCTTCATCAGGTTCATCTTCTTATTTAGCTTCTCTAGGATCACGAATAATAGGCTCAAAGACCTTTAATAATGGTTAGAATCCACTTATGAGTGAATACATACCGTGTTCCTCTTTTTGGGTCTGCCTTACCTCACTCAGTAAAGCGTTTTCTATTTCCATCCATTTGCATGCAAAATTCAAGATGTCATTGTTTTTTTACCGCCAAGTAAAACTCTAATGTATATATGTTCCACACCTTTTTTAACCATTCTTCTATTGAGGGGCACCTAGGTTGTTTCCATGATCTGGCTATTACAAATAGTGCAGCTATGAACATAGTTGAACAAATGCTTTTGTAGTATGTTAGGGAATCTATAGGGTATATTCCCAAGAGTGGTATTGCTGGGTCCTGAGGGAGGTTGACTCCCAGTTTCCTGAGAAACCGCCACACTGATTTCCACAGTGGCTGCACGAGTTTGCATTCCCACCAACAATGGATGAGTGTTCCCCTCACCCCACATCCTCTCCAGCATAATATGGGATCAGGGAGCCATTTTATGATAAAGGTGTTGGAGAGACTGGGGATACAAGGATCATACCTAAATATAATAAAAGCAATATACAGCAAGCCGACAGCTAACATCAAACTGAATGGAGAGAAACTCAAAGCCTTTCCACTAAAATCAGGAACACGACAAGGCTGTCCACTCTCTCCATACCTCTTCAATATAGTGCTTGAAGTTCTAGCAATAGCAATAAGACAACATAAGGGGACCAAGGGGATTCGAATTGGAAAGGATGAAGTTAAACTTTCGTTATTTGCTGACGATATGATAGTGTACATAAGCGACCCCAAAAACTCTACCAAAGAACTCCTACAGCTGATAAACACCTTTAGTAACGTGGCAGGATACAAGATCAACTCAAAAAAACTCCAGTGGCCCTCCTATACACAAAGGATAAAGAAGCAGAGAGGGAAATCAGAGAAGCATCACCCTTCATGATAGCCACAAATAGCATAAAATATCTTGGGGTTACTCTAACCAAGGAAGTGAAAGACCTATTTGACAAAAACTTTAAGTCTTTGAAGAAAGAAATTGAGGAGGATACCAGAAAATGGAAAGACCTCCCCTGCTCTTGGATTGGGAGAATCAACATAGTAAAAATGGCAATTCTACCAAAAGCAATCTATAGATTCAATGCAATCCCCATCAAAATCCCATCAAACTTCTTCACAGACCTTGAGAGAACAATAATCAAGTTTATATGGCAAAACAAAAAACCCAGGATAGCCAAAACAATCTTATACAATAAAAGAACTTCTGGAGGCATTACCATCCCTGACTTCAAACTCTATTATAGAGCTACAGTATTGAAAACAGCTTGGTATTGGCATAAGAACAGAGAAGTCGACTTATGGAATCGAATAGAAGACCCAGATATTAACCCACAAACTTATGAACACCTAATTTTCGACAAGGGAGCTAAACGTATACAATGGAAGAAGGAAAGCATCTTTAACAAATGGTGCTGGCATAACTGGATGTCAACCTGTAAAAAAATGAAAGTAGATCCATATCTATCACCATGCACAAAAATCAAGTCCAAATGGATTAAAGACATCAACATTAATCCGTCCACTTTGAACCTGATAGAAGAGAAAGTGGGAAGTAGTCTACAAGATTTAGGCACAGGAGGCCTCTTCCTAAGTAGGACCCCAGCAGCACAGACAATAAGAGAAACAATGAATAAATGGGATCTACTGAAACTGGGAAGCTTCTGTAAAGCAAAGGACACTGTCAGTAGGACAAAAAGGCTGCCTTCTGACTGGGAGAAGATCTTCACCAACCCCTCATCAGACAAAGGTCTGATCTCCAAAATATACAAAGAACTCAAGAAACTAGACACTAAAACTCTAATTAACCCAATTAAAAAATGGGGTACTGAACTTAACAGAGAATTCACAACAGATGAACTTCGAATGGCCAGAAGACACTTAAGGTCATGCTCAACCTCCCTAGCGATCAGGGAAATGCAAATCAAAACCACTTTGAGATACCATCTTACACCTGTCAGAATAGCTAAAGTCAAAAACACCAACGATAGCCTATGCTGGAGAGGATGTGGGGTGAGGGGAACACTCATCCATTGTTGGTGGGAATGCAAACTCGTGCAGCCACTGTGGAAATCAGTGTGGCGGTTTCTCAGGAAACTGGGAGTCAACCTCCCTCAGGACCCAGCAATACCACTCTTGGGAATATACCCTAGAGATTCGCTTTGCCAGTATTTTATTGAGAATTTTTGCATCGATGTTCATGAGTGAGATTGGCCTGTAATTCTCTTTCTTGGTTGTGTCTTTGTGTGGTTTTGGTATCAGGGTAACTGTAGCTTCATAAAAAGAGTTTGACAATGACTCTTCTCTTTCTGTATTGTGAAAAACATTAAGGAGTGTAGGTATTAGCTCCTCTTGGAAGTTCTAGTAGAATTCTGCATTGAAACCATCTGGTCATGGGCTTTTTGTGGTAGGGAGGTTTTTGATAACAGCTTCTAATTCTTCATGATTAACAGGTCTATTTAGATTGTTCACCTGGTCTTGGTTCAACTTTGGTATATGGTACTTATCTAAAAAAATGTCCATTTCTTTTACATTTTCCAATTTTGTGGCATACAGGCTTCTGTAGTAAAATCTAATGATTGTCTGAATTTCCTCTGTGTCTGTGGTTATGTCCCTCTTGTCATTTCTGATCTTATTAATTTGCGTGTTCTCTCTCTGTTGTTCAATTAGTTTGGATAGGTGTTTGTCAATCTTGTTGATTTTCTTCAGGAACCAGCTTTTTGTTTCATTGATTCCTTGGATTGTTTTCTGTGTTTCTATTTTGTTGATTTCAGCCCTCAGTTTGATTATTTCCATTCTTCTACTCCTCCTGGGTGAATCTGTCTTTTTTTCTACAGCTTTCAGGTATGCTGTTAAGTCTCCAATGTGTGCTTTCTCAGTTTTCTTTAATTGAGCACTTAGTTCTATGTACTTTCCTATTAGCACTGCTTTCATTGTGTCCCATAGGTTTGAGTATGTTGTGTCTTTATTTTCATTAAATTCTAAGAATAATCTTTATATTAATGGAAATAAACAAAAACTGTATTGTTTTCTTACTGATATATGCTGGAGCATTGTCTGTTTTTATTTGTGCAGGCATACCCATGAAGACCACAATTGCTAATAAATGTATGATTACTAAATCAGCCCATTCTGTACTCACTGTAATTGCTTCTTAAAGACCTGAAATAGGGTTTGAAGTCAGGGATTGTGATGCCTACAGAAGTTCTTTTACTGTACGGGATTGTTTTAGCTATACTGGATATTTTGCTTTTCCATATGAAGTTAAGTACTGTTCTTTCAAGGTCTGTGAAGATTTTTGCTGGGATTTTGATGGGCATTGCATTGAATCTAGAGATTGCTTTTGATAACATTGCCATTTTTATTATGTTAAATCTACCTACCCAAGAGCATGGGAGATCTTTCCACTTTCTGTTGTCTTCTTCAATTTCTTTCTTCAAAAATTTAAAGTTTTTAATCATACAAGTCTTCCACTTGTTTGGGATATTTTATGATATTTGTGACTATAGTGAACTTCTGGAGGCATCAAAATCCCTGAATTCAAACTGTACTACAGAGCTACAGTACTGTAACCAGTCTTGGTATTGGGATAAGAACAGATAGTAGGAAAAATGTAACTGGAGCAATGACCCAGATATTAATCCACACAACTTCAAACACTTGATATTTGACAAAGAAGCAAAAAATATCAAATGGAAAAAAGAAAGTATATTTAACAAATGGTGCTGGCATAACTAGAAATCACCATGTAGAAAAGTGAAAATAGACCTATATCTATCACCATGCACAAAATTCAAGTCCAAATGGATCCATGACCTCAACATAAAGCCAGCCACAGAGATGAAAGTGGGAAATACACTTGAACACATTGGTACAGGAGCCTACTTCCAAAATATAACTCCAGCAGCATAGATACGGAAAGAAACAATAAATAATTGGGACCTCCTGAATCTGAAAAGCTTCTGGATAGCAATGGACACAGTTAACAAGACAAAACGACAGCCTACAGAATGGGAAAAGATCTTTACTAACCCCACATCAGACAGAGGTCTGATCTTCAAAATATACAAAGAACTCAATATATTGGTCATCAAAAGAACATACAATACAATAAATAAATGGAGTACAGACCTAAACAGAGAACTCTCAACAGAAGAATCTAAAATGGCTGAAAGACACTTAAAAATGTTCAACATCCTTAGTCATAAAAATGAAAATCAAAACAACTCTGAGACTTCATCTTACACCTGTATATGTGGCCAAGATCAAAAACACTGATGACAATTTATGCTGGCACTCTCTCCAAGATGCTAATGGTCTTAACTCTAAAAAGGTTAACTAAGGAACCCATATGGGTGAATCAATGGTGTTTAAGAGAAGAGAAACTGCAGGCTTTAGAATAGCTGGTACAGGAAAAACCAGATGCTCAGAATGTTGAAATATCATACAGCCTTTGAAATACTGTTATATTAGTTCTCAAAAAGATATCTGGAAAATGGAGAATGATACAGATTTAAGAGCTGCTAATTTGGTGATCCAGTCATTGGTCTCTCTACAGTATGAAATTCCTTTGCCTTCTCTATTGCCTTATAGTTATTGATTTAAAATATTTTTTCTTTACCTCAAATTTACAAAAAAAAGACATAAAACAATCTGTCTTACAGTGAGTAGTTGCAATAATTCCCAGTCTACTAAAAGACATCAAGAGATGATTCTCCCACAGGGAATGTCAAATAGTTCCACCCGATGCCAGTATTTTGTAAGTCAATCACTGGAAAAAATATATAAACAATTTCCTGAATCTATACATTACCATAACATGGAAAAGATTTTATTATCTGATTCAAATGTAGAAACTTTAAAAAAAACAATTAAATCAGAAAAATTTACCTTGTTTGTGATTACAAATTGCTCCTACAAATACAAAGAGAATATTCTATTAATTATTTAGATTATAAATTAGAGTTAAAGAAAGTTAGATCACAAAAGATGCAAATTAGAAGAGATTGATTACAGACACTTAGCGACTTCTAAAGCTTCCTAGGAGATATTTCCCATCTATGGCCAACTATGTGAATAGATCCTGGTGACCTGATCTAATGTAAACAAATTGACATTATTCAGGTACAAGATATAATCAGGAATAGGCATCATCCTATATATATAACACTATGCATACACATACATATGTATGTATATATACACACACACACACACATATATATATATATACATATACATATATATAAAATCACTCATCTGATTCCATATAGGTTTGCTGGTTTGTCTAGCACAAAGTAATGCAGAAATTGATCAGTTATTGATTGGAAATGTGCTAAAGGCCTCAGACTTTCATAAAAAAAAATCGTGTCAAAAGTAAAAGTTTTAAAAGGATGTTTTCAACACATGGCAAAAAGCTGAGGAAATTTATAAGGACATGTTCTATTTGTTCTTTATACACCTAAACAACACTATCTGCAGAAAGTACCCAAAGAGCACTCAATGGATTGAAATATGACAGATGGATTTGTTTCTTTGTATAGAATTTGGAAAATTAAAATATGTACAGCACACCATTTATACCTATTCAGGTTTTCAATGGGCAACTACTTTGAGTACAGAAAAGGCTGATTCCATAAGCACACATTTACTAGAAGTTGTGGCCATCATGAGTATATGTGCAAAAATAAATCAGACAATCCTCCAGCATATATATCTAAGAAAATAAAACAGTTTTTGTTTATTTTAATATAAAGATTTTTACAGGTATATCAAATAATGTCAGTAGTCAGGAATTTATAGAAAGATCAACCCGAATTACAAAAGATATGTTAAATAACAGAAAGGAGTAATAAATATCCCCAGAAATATTTTATACAATGCTTTATTAACCTTAAATTTTCTTAATGCTGATGAGAAATAAACAACAGCTGCACAGAGGTTTTGGACAATAAAAAAAATTTCTGAATTAAGTCAGCTTGTATACTTCAAGGATGTGTTGAACTGAGAATGGAAACCAGGAGATGGACTGTTGGGCAAGGGGTTTCATTTTGTTTCCACATGAGAATAAAACCTATGGATACCACTACAATTAATCAAGATTCAGTTTAAAAAAGGAGAAAAAACTTGAAAAAAAATAACAGCTCATCCACAAAGGTAACAATTCTATAAGTTGTAATAAAACCTCACAAAATTTGGGGCAAGGTTCTGTTATTGATTTTGTAGGAAAGTAAAAAATTCCCATCTTTAAAAAGTCAAGAGACTTTAGATATCCAGATGCCTAAAGATAAAAAGTTAAATATAAAGACAGAATCACCAGCAAAAAAATCTGACTTATGTTACCAATATTCTCTACAGAGTAATAGATCACTACTTTAGAATACATATCTCCATTCTTCTCAATATAATGGTAGTACTGACTCATTTTAAAAAAAAAAAGGCGTTGGATTTGGACTCTGGCTCTTTCTCTCTTTCTCTAAATCCAAGCATATTGTTAAAAGAAAAACTCAGATTTTCTGTCTCATGCCAGGAATGACAACTGGTATGGAACAAAAGCACAAAAACAGATCTAGGGAGCAAAGTTATCAATACCCTCCTTTCAAAAACTCTACTCCCACCATAACTTTATTTTTGTCTCTAAGGTATCTTTCCTTGAATATACATCTATCAAATTTTAATCTTTCTGTTTTGATATAAATAATGTTTAAATTTTCCACAGTAAATAACACATTTTCTTATAGTAATCTGTAAAGTCTACAGAAGAAGATGAGGCCCCACAACAACAATTCTACCTGGTTCATCTGATGCCATTCAGCCAATAGCACTACTTAAAATTCAATTTTGGACTACACACTGCTCAGGACAATTTTTAGATGACTAACAGAGATGACCCCACCTAACAGATTACTCTAGCAATGACTTGAGAAAAGTCATGCTTTTTCTTATGACACAAAAACTGGACAACAAATGATAAGGCTACCTCTCTTAGGAGTTGACAAGTAACCATTTCTTTTTTCTTTTCAAGATCCCCTAAAGATACTGCTTCCCCCAGAAAGCAAAAAAGTAAATTATTGGTAATGGTGAGAAAAAGTTAAACAAATGAATTTAAATTCAAGGTTCTTGTTTTTAAAAGAAAAAAGGAGGTGTAAATATGATAGAATAGAAGGGCAGATTAGTGAATATAATCTGAAAAGCAAAAAATAGAGGATATGTATGTATGTATGTATATATATAGATAGATAGATAGATATAAGATACAATGGTAGGTTATTAAATCTACTTTTAGAAAGCAACAAAGAATTTTATAAATATTTTACATTGAATTGGACTTTTGTATATTTTATGTAATTTTTTATATTGATACATATTTGTGTTTAATTTTGTTAAAACATATTATACACACATTTCTAATTTTGTTGAAGGTTTTGTATCTATACAGTACATGTAACAATGTAGTGCAAATCTTTATTCCTTGAAAACTTTTATTTCAAACTGTTTAAGATAATAAGGAAATGCAGGTTAATAATTTGTCATCTATTATTTTTGAACTTGCAGTTACATTAGATATGTTTTCAAAGTCAAGCAAAGATATATTTTAGATAGACAGGTCATCTTCAAACACCCAATAGATTTAAAGAATATGACATTTAAGATATTTCAATAATTTAGGTTCTTCTTTTTTATGACAGCAAGACATGACTACTCCTGTATTGACATCAAAGAAATTCCACATGAGATTTACTTTCTTTGTGGCAAAAGTAAGTCACGTTGCAAGAAAATGTCTTTGCCTCGACTACTGGCTATGCGTTGTCCTAATCAGACAAGCAGGACACAATAGAAAATGTCTGCCAAACATTGCCAAGACAAGGAGGAATAGTACTTCAGATTATCCTGCTTAACAGAAAAGTCTATTGGATATACTAGAGCTTCAGGCTAAAGAAAGATGTACCAATTTTGCAGAGGAAATTTGGGTGACTGCCCATGCAGCCAGTTGTTCCTGCCATTACTCACATTTTTTTGGAAGTCACTTGTTTGCAGTTCTTGCTTATTCTATTAATATTACTTCCTCTTTATGTCTCTGATGGAAGTAAAGACTATATAGCTATATTTATAGTTTTCCTTGTTTATCTGATGCAGAAAGCAATTTATGATGAAGTGTAAATTATGTACAAGATGCTGGACTCACCAAGATAGGATAGATATGGAACATTTTCTCTGAATGTGTAAATGCAAATAGACTGTGCATTGTTGATGTACTTATTGCCTTTTTGTTACATATAGTCACCATATTTATTGCATATATTTTTCTCGTATTAGTTATACCCTTATTTTTTAATTTAGACAATAGGGTAAATGTAGTAACATTTCACTTTTATTTTAATAAATAAAGCTTGTCTGAAGATCAGAGAGTAAAACGGCCCTCAAGTTAGCCTTACAGACAAGGCAGGGTAACAACTTTAGTCCCAGTAGTCACACTTGACTGCCATAGATCCTGGTGGTGGTGGTGCACACCTTTAATCCCACCCCTAGAGAGGAATATAGGACAGGAGGAAACAACTGTCAGACACAGGCCCATTCTGAGATTCTTGGAGGCGCGATCAGCATTTCAGATTATGATAGAGGTAAGAACCAATGGCTGGATCCTTTGCTTTCTGACCTACAGCTTGAATGCCAATATCTGTCTCTGGGTTTTTATTAATTTTGCTACAGAATGGAATGGTTGAGATGGGGGAGGGATAGAATGGAAGCAATGAAGGAGTTATCATGAAACGAAAGCCATTATGAGGTCATGGAGAAACCTGGTGCTAGGGAAATTCCCAGGAATCCACAAGGATGGGCCCAGCTAAGACTCCTAGCTATAGTGGAGAGGGTGCCTGAACTGGCCTTCCTCTGTAATCAGATTGGTGAATACCATAAATGTCATTAGAGAACTTTCATCCAGTAATTGATGGAACCAGATACAGAGATCCACTGTCAAATACCAGGCTTACATCTAGGTAATCCAGGCAAAGGGAGGAAAGTTATGAGCAAGGGAATTCAAGATCATGAATAGGGTATCTTCAGAGACAGCTGAATCAAGCTCTATGGAAAACATGAGCTCCAGACCAACAGCTGTGGAGCCACCATTGGAAGGAACAATGCATGAGGGAGACAATTGTGTACCTTGGTCTATCTGAGGGGGCCCTGGCAATGGGAATAGAATCTATCCCTGATACACGAACTCGCTTGTTGGAGCTTATTCCATATAGTGGGAGGCCATGCTCAGTCTTAATGAAGTGTGGAGTGGCTTGGTCCTGACACAACTTAATGTGTCAGACTTTGCTGATTTCCCCATGGGAAAGATCCATGCTAAGACTCCTAGATATAGCAGAGAGGGTGCCTGTACTGGTCTTCCTTTGTAATCAGATTGGTGAATACCATAAATGTCTTTAGAGAGTCTTGATCCAGTAATTGATGGAACCAGATGCAAAGATACACAATTAAGCACCAGTCCAACATCTGGGAATACAGACAAAGGTGGAGATTATGAGCAAGGTGGGGGGATTATGACTGATGGATTTCAAGGTCATAAAGTGGAAATATTCAGAGACAGTGAACCAAGCTCTTTGGAATTCATGAACTCTAGATCAACAAATGCAGAGACTCCAAGGGAAGGAACTAGTCCCTCTGCATGTAGAATACAATTAAACTTGGTCTATCTGAAAAGCACCGGCCAGTGGGAATAAAATCTATCCCTGATACAAGCGCTCACTTGTTGAAGCTCATTGCATATGGTGGGAGGCTATGCTCAGTCTTAATGAAGGGTGGAGGTGTTTAGTCCTGACTCAACTTAATGTGTCAGACTTTGTTGACTCTCCATGAGGGAGGCCTTAGCCTTTGGGAGGAGTAGATGGGGAGTGGACTGAGGAGGAGGAAGTGAAGGAGTCAGGAAGAGTGTTGGAAGAGAGAACTGAGGTTGGACTGTAAAATAAAACTGAAAAAGAGAAATAAAAGAAAAAATATTTATAATGATCACATGCTATCTGCCCCGAACATTAATAAAACAGATATTATAGAATTGAAACTTGTAATAGTAATTAAAATTAAATTAAATAAAAATAAAAATCTGTATGTATAGACAAGTCATGCTTAAAAATATCCCAGGAGAATGCATTGGAACAATAAATGTTATTGGGAGACCCAGATATCCACTTGAAGAAGAACACTGCATAACCTTCAATGTCTCAAATGCAGGACTAGCTTCAAAATAAATGAGTTATTTAAATAATAGACAAAAATCTTGAAAATACTACAGGAAATACAGGGAGGACAACTGAGGACATTGCATTGCAATATGTCTAGTTTTTGATTATGTTATCTCACAAAAAACATAACACTCAGAAACAAACAAAAATATGATAGTGTCAAGGTTTAAAAAATCTGCTTGACAAAGAAAATAGTGTATAATATAAAAGGAAAAAATACAAAATAGAAAACATAGTCAAAATTGTCTATCTTAAAAGACATTAATTTCCATATTGCAAAAATAATTATAAAACTAAATAATAAATAACTGATAAATAGAGACTATTGATATAGAATAGTGGTTGAGAGAGTTTTTTCCCAAGCCTTGTGGGTCTCTGTTCAAATCTAGATACCTACATGTAGAACGGAGAGAACTGATTTCTGCAAGTTATTCTTCCTGCTACATATATGCACAGCATAAATGAGTAGATGAACACAAAAATAACAGAAAAATTTAACAAAATATTTAAAAACGTAATTTTTAAAATAGGAATAAATAGATTTATTTGTAAAATGTGATATCCAGCATTCTGTAGAATATTATAAAGAATAGCACATAAAAAATGATTAAGGATCATTCAATATGCCTAGGAACTATTAGCTAGGAACAAAGAGCTGAGATGCACTATTGGGCTCAAGGGTTACTATAGATACCAATAATGTATTATGTTTTGAAAATTCTGAAAGGAATGAAAAGAAAATTCTAAAAGAAATGAAAATGATGGAAGGAGGATTTTTCAAAGTTTTTACCACAAATAAATAGTGTTTGAAAAGACAGGCATTCTTAACCAGACTTGAACATTTATAATAAACATTATGTACTGAAACTTTGCTTGGTACTTCTTTAAGATGTATGACTTTTGTGTTTTCATTTACCCATTAAGAAGTAAATTAAAATTCTAAGATACAGAAACTAGCCTGCTCCCCAAGGTAGGTTAATTACACTTTCCCTAAGAAGACTGGGTGATGATCTTCAGATAAACTCTGGGGGAACTCCCTAGAGCTCTCAGGGTGTCTATACTTCTCTCTACATCCCCATGGACTAGCCTCTGAAATCTCAATATGGCACACTAGGAGAAGCAAAGCATTGCCACTAGATTCGATTTATTTTCTGAATGACAGTCATTGTTAATATATGCATTTATTGCTGATACTTTCAGTTTTTCTAATTACCCTGAAGATAAGCTTTGGGTCTTCAAGCAAACTGAGATAGAACAGTCAAAGAAAAAAATCTTATTGACTGATTAAATTTGGAAAGTTCTTCATAGGTTTGTATATAAAAACAAAAACTTCTGTTTTTTATATACAGACACAACCTGTGAACTATAGGAAAGAAGTAATCCTACTCGGTTTTTCTGTATGTTTTCCTAATAAGCAGGTAAGTGACTCTGCCAAGGGAAGAGGAGTAATGCATGGTGAATTCAGAACTTGATCTGTGCAAAAGTTCTGTTCTTCCCTCTTGCTTTAGATGAGCTGATAACTTTCTAAGAGCAAGCTCCTGGAAAAGGGTTTGTGAAATATTGCATAGTGAGTTTTTCAACTTTTAGAATAAGGATCCCCTGTAAAATATTTTTCTACTTAAAATTGGCTACCCACATTTCATAAATATACTATTGTGAAGTATATTTCCCATAATGTAAGTGGGATGTGTATACCAATTTTGAGTTTATTGAGAACATATATTTAAAAGCTATTTTGAGAGTTAAAACAGTTTAAAGGCTACGTGTTTTTCTAAAACTAGTTTTGAAATTCTGAGATTAGGTGTTGATGTCTATATATTACACAAGATTTAATTATCCATATAGTAATTTACTTTAATCAGAAAGAATATAAAATGCCATTTGGTTGTTGTAACTTTATCTTGTCTGCTATAGGTTTGATTTACTTGGAGGTAAAAATAATCACAAAAGACATAAACCCAGAAGACAAATAATCTTTCTGTACACTGATGAAGAATTAGAAACAAATTGATATTCACTCAACCACTTTTCAACCTGTATGCTGTGATATCAGAATCACAGTTGAATGGAATCTGTAACTCTTGCACCTTGAGTCTTTCTCATACTACTTTAAAAATGTGATTAAATATGACTTCATAAATATTGTTTTCCTACTAATAAGGAAATAAATAATACTTCCTATTCTACTTTACACAAACCCACACACAAAAACCACTCCTTTTGTAGATAATATAGCATAATGATGAAAGTCATTATAAGATAAATTTGGGAACTAAAATGTTTTCGATATATACTTACAAAAAAACGTAACCAAATGCTCAAGATAATGATAGTTGTAAACAGTTATATTGGATAACATGCCAAATATGCCAAGCTAAACAAGCAAGTTTAAGAATCATTAGAATATAAGAACACTATATTTATGATGTAAACAAAGACCATAAACTAGGGACCTGGGTTCCAGGGTCTCTGCTCTTTCTGGGGGATATTCTCCAGAGAAAAAGGAGGAATGTTTTATCTACAATTATTGATTAGCAAAATTAAAATTTGAAAACAATGGTGAGTGTAAGATTTTATGATTAACATTGATATTCCTGAAGTAAAAATAACACAAGCATCATGACAAAGCACAGACAATCACGGAACCAAAATGCAGAAAACACAATTTGTAGAAAGAATTCTCAAGATTAAACTCACCCAGAAATAAAATCCTATATGCTGTTGTTACATTTTGATGAAAACATAAGATAATATTCACTTAACTATGCTTAAAAGTCATCATTTCTTACTTTTAATATACTAGTATCTTTTCAAATTCATAACCCAAGTAGTTTGTACTACTGACTTCATTTTGTAGATGGCTATATGCTGTTTAGAAGAGTTTGATGCTTCTTTATAGTTAGTGAATGATTGTAGTATTTATCTTTTCCAATAATTTAAGTTCTCCGTGTTTTAGTTAATGATATATCTTCATTCCAAACTGCTTTTGAGATGGAATGATCTTTCATCCTACCTGTAAGCTCAACACAGCTATTCTGAACATCATTAGCAATATTGATTCAAGATAAATTCTCCCTTGAGTTAATCATAACTTCTTGTTTCTGGGTATATCCTCAACATATCTATATGTGTTGTATAAAAAGCAATGAATTGTGTGTGAAAACAAGATTTAGAATGGAATTCATGTCCAATGCATTATTCAGAACCTTTAGCATTCAGAAGAAACGTTTCATATTTGGATTAATTACTTGTTTGATCACTAATGAGAACAGCTATATAGTGAAAAAGATGAAATTACAACTGAGTGTGTTACTCAGTTGTCTCGTATTAAACATAAGAAAATAACTTTTCATTATAATTAAGTTAAATTATTTTAGATTGGTAGCTTTCTATGGGCAAATAGTTTATCTGAATTCAGAAGAAAATCTGGTAATTATGTAATTTAAATATGCAGAAATTTTAAATCTCTTGTACCACACAATTTTCATGGATGTAAAAATTTATTAAAGACTTGTTACTGACCGACAGAAGACTGTTCCAATAACACCTCTTGACAGGAAAGCACAATTGTGTTAGTTCTACAGAGCCCAACAAAGGTTAACTGGTACAATAATAAATATATTATTATATAATATATAATTATAATATATTATATATATTTATATATTATTTTATGAAAATAAGTTATTTTATAGAATTACTAAACTGCCTACATAGACCTAAAATATTTATATATTTTTGATTTCTGTGGAAAATCAATGAAATTTCACTGATTCTAATTCCAACATTACTTTATGCTCATATATATTTTTAAAAATGAAATCAACATTAATTTAGGGCTGGAGATATGGCTCAGTTTTTAAGGAAAATACCTGTTCTTTCAGAGATTCTACGTTCAATTCCCAGCAACCATTTGTTGGCACCTAACCATGAGTAATGTGATAAGATGTCATATTCTCATACATATGAAGACATAAGACTCATGTACATAAAATATATCCTTAAATAAGTATAGAAAAAGAACTTAAGAAACAAATGTGTGGTGTTCCAGTGGTGCTTCAGCTGAGGGTCCAGATGACAACTAGCATCTATGACGAGATGCACCCATGACACGGCTTCAGATGTCACAGCTCCCAGCCTTCCAGCTGATGTCAGCTCAAGAGAGACAGTCAGTGCTCACCTATCCTCAATGAAGCTTTAGGAACAAGTACAACGGTGCTCTTTATTTCAAAACACTGGCTTCTACGGTGATTTATTACATGATAATATATAACTTGAAAAAATAATTATACAAAAAATCATAGGTGAGTACCTACATATGTCAATAAAAGTTCCATGCCTATAGACTCATCATTTAAAATGTCGATTGATTAAATGGTTTAATAAATTAAAAAATAAATGAATTCTATATTTATGGTGCTTTGCCTACATGTATTTCTGTGTACAACATTTGTCTCATAAGAGCAGAGGCCAGAAGATGGTGTTAGATCCATTAGTCCTAGAGTTATATATAGTTGTGAGCTGACATGAAGTTGATGAGCCCTTCAGAATTAAAAGCCATTGATTCTGACAACTGAACTATTTTTCCAGCCCCTTGTAATATTCTGTTTTTTAATTGTTCATGGCATTTTTTTATAAACTTAAATCATTGTTGGAGAACAGGACAGAAGTGACACAGTTCATCCTCATGGGACTCACAAATGACCCTGATTTGCAACTTCCTCTCTTCATCACCTTTCTCCTCATCTACATCATCACCCTGGTTGGGAACCTGGGGATGTTTCTGTTGATTCTTTTGGACTCTCAGCTTCACACCCCCATGTACATTTTCTCTGCAACTTGTCCTTCGTGGACTTTTGTTACTCATCAATTGTCACTCCAAAGGTCCTAGTTGGATTCCTTACAGGAGACAAGATCATATTCTACAATGCTTGTGCCTCTCAGATGTTCTTTTCTGCAACTTTTGCCAATGTGGAGAACTACCTTTTGGCCTCAATGGCCTATGATAGCTATGCAGCAGTATGTAAGCCCCTACACTATGCCACCACCATGACAAGAAGTGTGTGTGCATGTCTCATCATTGGCTGTTATATCTGTGGTTTCCTGAATGCTTCCATCTATACTGTGGATGCATTAAGTCACTCTTTCTGTGAGTCTAATGTGGTCCACCATTTTTTCTGTGATGTTCTAGCAGTCATGATTGTATCTTGCTCTGATAGACATGTCAATGAACTGGTTCTTATTTATTTAGCCAGCTTCAATACCTTTTTGGTCTAATACTTATCTTAATATCCTATGTGTTCATTTTTACCAACATTCTAAAGATGAACTCTGTTGCAGCATATCACAAAGCTCTCTCTACTTGTGCCTCCCATTTCACAGCTGTCTCCACTTTCTATGGGACAGTCATATTCATGTACCTGCAGCCCAGCTCTAGTCACTCCATGGACACTGACAAAATAGTGTCTGTGTTCTACACCATGGTCATTTCTATGCTGAACCCTCTTGTATATAGCTTAAGGAATGAGGTGAATAGTGCATTCACAAAGATTGTGTTAAAGTCAAGATGATGTTTGCAGCTTTGATTATTAACTTTTTGGGTTACAGAGCATCTAGACTCATTCATTCCTTTCTTTTTAATTCTACACTGACTCACATTTTTCGACCCTACAGAGGCTCGAAGAACTTGAAATGTCATCTTCACCTCAGCAATAGTGTGTTTTTTGTGAAAATATTAACATCTTGTTCAGAAGAGTAAAACCTAAATAAATTGATAACTTTAGGCCAACTTGTAAAACAAAGAAATTGACTATATGATCATAGACAATCAATTTTATACAAAATTTTTCTGTTATATCAGCACAAATCACTATAATTAGGTAATAAAGAAACCCATAGAAGAGAAGACACAGTCATAGGTTTCTTTTCAAGGCTTATACAAATGCATGCCAGAACAAAATTCTGTACGACAATGTAACATGGATTTTCTGTCTCCTTTTGTGTTTATTTAATTGTGCTCAAACCATAGGGATATCCTGATGACTGTGGAAAACAATCAAATTTCTTTAATTACTAGAATAAATAGTTGTGTTTAAAAAGTGCTAAGCAATATAGCAAGTCTATATTACCTTAGCAAACTGATATAGCAATTTTCAACATCCTAATAATCAAAAACCTGAATATTGAAACATTGTTACTGTATGACAGCTCATGTCTTTCCCCTCTGGCAGCTACATAGCATCTCCCAAACTCCATCTTCTTTCTCGCTGTATTTAGTTTAGTTTTCCCTGCATAGCTCTATTCTGCTAAGCCACTGGCCAAAACAGATTCTTTATTCATTAACCAATAAAAGGAACATACATACAGAAGGCCTTCAAAAATCAAGTATTTTCTGTACAAACAAGAACAGAACCCTACCAAAACATTTATGATATTTCCTTACCACCTATATGATTGTGACCTCTGTGGATGAGCTGTTGTTTCTCTTTCTCAAGAGGATTATCCTTTTCAAATGGAATCTTTATTAATGTTAACAATGTCCATAGATTTTCTTCTTCTGTGGAAACAAGAGGAAATCTCGTTCCACAAATTAGTGCATCTCCTGGCTTCCATTCTGAAGCCATCAACACATCCTTGCAATGTACAAGCTGATTTAATTTAGACATTTGTTTCTATTATACAATGCTTCTCTGCTGCCATTGTTTCTTTCACATTAGTATCAAGAAAATTAAAGATTAAGAGAGGTGAGTGGGTGCTCGCCTGGGCAGTCTGCCTGTCCTGGAAGAGAGCACAGCCCCTCCCCCTCAGATTCTGCGGCAGGGTCTTCGGTGTTCCACGGGACCCCTCCCTCCCCCTACGGCTGCGGGCCCTCTGTCTCCCGGGTCCTGGGAAGACCAGCTAGCCCTATTGCACTGCTGAGGCGCTCTTCCCAGAGAGTGCTGAGGAGCCCTATCCAGAGAGTGCTGAGAAGTCCTACCCAGAGAGTGTTGAGGAGTTCTATCCAGAAAGTGCTGAGGAGTTTCATCCAGAGTGGAGGAGATGGGCAGGCACCAATACAAGAATTCCTCCAGCAACCTGAAAGGCAACATGACATCTCCAGAATCCAGGGAGCTCGAAACTAGAAGAATTGAACACCCTACTCCAGAAGAAATAGAAGAAATCGACTCTAAGCAGATCTTTATGAAAATAATAGAGGAACTTAAACAGGAGGTGAAAATCTGCCGTAAAGAAATGGAAGACAAGTATAACAAAAAGATTGAGGAAATGAGTAAAGAAATGGAAGAGAAATATACCAAATAGTTTGAAGAAATGAGTAAATCCGTAAATGAAATTCTGGGAAACCAAGAAAAAACAATCAAACAGGTAGTAGAAACAATTCAAGATTTGAAAACTGAAATGGAGTCAATGAAGAAATCACAAACCGAGGGCCGGCTGGCTATAGAAAATCTAGGTAAACGAACAGAGACTTCAGAAACAAGCATAACCAACAAAATACAAGAGATAGAAGGAAGAATCTCAGACTCTGAGGACACCATAGAGAAATTAAACACTCTGACCAAAGAAAACAGCAAATCCAACAAATTCTTATCACAAAACATTCAGGAAATGTGGGACACAATAAAAAAACCAAATCTAAGAATAATAGGAGTAGAAGAAAGAGAAGAATTGCATTACAAAGGTCCAGAAAATATACTCATCAAAATTATAGAAGAAAACTTTCCCATCCTAAAGAACGATATTCCTATGAAGGTTCAAGAAGCATACAGAACAGCAAATAGACTGGATCAGAAAAAAAGCATCCCCTGGCCATATAATAATCAAAACACAAAGCATTCAGACTAAAGAAAGGATATTGAGAGCTGCAAAGGAAAAAGGTCAAGTAACTTATAAAGGTAAATGTATCAGACTTACACCAGACTTCTCTATGGAAACCATGAAAGCCAGAAGGTCCTGGATAGAGGTACTGCAGAAACAAAGAGACCATGGATGCAAGTCCAGACTACTTTACCCAGCCAAGCTATTGTTCACTATCAACGGAGAAAACAAAATATTCCGGGATAAAAACAAATTTAAACAATACGTAGCTACTAATCCAGCCCTACAGAGAATATTAGAAGGAAAATCACAGCCCAAGGAATCCAACATTCTCAAAACTGCCTACATTAATTTAGACATCTAGCGACCCTTCACAAGCACAACTCAAAGAAGGAAAACACATACACTCTACTACCCAAAAAAATGACCGGAGTCATCAATCACTGGTCATTAATATCACTTAATATCAATGGACTCAACCCACCGATAAAGAGGCACAGACTTAGAGATTGGATACAAAAACAGGATCCAATATTCTACTGTTTACAAGAAACACACCTCAACCACAAAGACAGACACCTACTCAGAGTAAAGGGTTGGGAAAAGGTTTTCCAAGCAAATGGACCTAAGAAACAAGCGGGTGTGGCCATTCTAATATCTAACAAAATCGACTTCAAAGTAAAATCAATCAGAAGAGATGGAGATGGACATTTCATACTCATAACAAGAACAATTCATCAGGAAGAAGTCTCAATCTTGAATATATATGCCCCAAATATAAAGACACCCACATATGTAAAAGAAAATCTTCTAGAACTCAAGGCAGTCATCAAACCACACACACTAATAGTAGGAGACTTCAACACACCTTTCTCACCAATGGACAGGTCAATCAGACAGAAACCTAACAGAGAAATAAGAGATTTATTGGAGGTACTGAATCAAATGGACTTAACAGACATCTATAGAACACTCCACCCAAATAGGAAAGAATATACCTTCTTCTCTGCAGCTCATGGAACCTTCTCGAAAATTGACCACATACTTGGTAACAAAGCAAACTTCCACAGATACAAAAAAATATTAGTAACCACCTGTGTCTTGTCAGATCACCATGGATTAAATTTAGAATTCAACAACAATGGTATCCCCAGGAAGCCAACAAACTCATGGAAGTTGAACAGTCAACTACTAAATCACCCCTGGGTCAAGGACGAAATAAAGAAAGAAATTAAAGTCTTCCTTGAATTTAATGAAAACAAACACACAACGTATTCAAACCTATGGGACACAATGAAAGCAGTGCTAAGAGGAAAGTTCCTAGCACTAAGTGCCCACTTAAAGAAAGCGGAGAAAGCACACATTGGAGACTTAACAGCACACTTGAAAGCTCCAGAAAAAAAGAAGCTGATTCACTCAGGAGGAGTAGAAGACTGGAAATAATCAAACTGAGGGCTGAAATCAACAAAATAGAAACACAGAAAACAATCCAAAGAATCAATGAAACCAAAAGCTGTTTCGTGGAGAAAATCAACAAGATTGACAAACCCCTATCCAAATTAATCAAACGGCAGAGAGAGAATTTGCAAATTAATAGGATCATAAATGAAAAGGGGGACATAACCACAGACACAGAGGAAATTCACAGAAACATTAGATCTTACTACGAAAGTTTATATGCCACAAAGTTGGAAAATGTAAAAGAAATGGACATTTTTTTAGATAAGTACCATATACCAAAGTTGAACCAAGAACAGGTGAACAATCTAAATAGACCTGTTAGTCGTGAAGAATTAGAAGCTATTATCAAAAATCTCCCTATCAAAAAAAGCCCAGGACCAGATGGTTTCAATGCAGAATTCTATCAGAACTTCCAGGAAGAGCTAATACCTATACTCCTTAATGTATTCCACAATATAGAAACAGAAGAGTCACTGCCAAACTCCTTCTATGAAGCTACTGTCACCCTAATACCAAAACCACACAAAGACACAACCAAGAAAGAGAAGTACAGGCCAATCTCACTCATGAACATCGATGCGAAAATTCTCAATAAAATACTGGCAAACCGAATCCAAGAACACATTAGAAAAATTATCCATTATGATCAAGTAGGCTTCATCCCAGAGATACAGGGATGGTTTAACATACACAAATCTATCAATGTAATCCATCATATAAATAAACTGAAAGAAAAAAACCATATGATCATTTCATTGGATGCTGAAAAGGCATTTGACAAAATTCAACACCCATTTATGATAAAGGTGTTGGAGAGACTGGGGATACAAGGTGTAAGAGTATGTACTTTCCAATGGATACCCACATCCGGTTCAGGCTGCGCGTTTTCCCCGAACTCGGGCCCACGAGAATGGACGATTGTCCTGAGGGTTGAAAAAGAGACACACACAAAAGAGACCTTTGCTCATTTAGCAGAGTAAATGGCCACTTTATTAATCTCAAGTCGGGTATTTATACCAGTGGGCTAGAAGGATCGAAAATGCAGGGCCTCCTCCCATCCAGGAGCAGGAGGAGAAGATTAAAGTCTTCCCGGCGCCTGGAGCAGGATCAGCTGGGGAGCCAGGCTATGGGCCCATTGCTAAGACCTTGAATACAAATGGAATCACCATAACAAAGAGAACCAGGTTCTTGCTAAGCTATCCCCTCAAGCCAGAGCTAGTGCAGAGTCTCCAGGGAGCCGGAGGTCACACGGCCCTGCGAATCGCCAGGAGAAGGGAAAAACCTTGGTAGCTACAAGTCTCCCTTTTTATATAAATATGATGACTAGCACCTTGTCTTAGGTGGTGATGGCCATGCAGATTCTTTACCTGTCATGGAAAAAGTATTCCAGGTCAAAATACCTTTCTGTCTTAGGTCAGAGTCTCCTCCCATTCAATCCTTAACAGTCTTTGGTTACTAGTCATACATTGAGTCCAGCCAGATTATGCTGAAAGATATTTCAAAGCGAACGCCTACTAGGGCCAGGCCGTGGCGGACCTGAAGCCACTGGCCAAGAGAAGACACTCCAGCGTATGCATGCATAAGCATTCCTGGAAGAGACAGTGCTTGCACAATATCTGAAACGTTGGCTCAGTATAGCGCCCTTGAGTAGGGCTACAGCACTGGCAAATGGGACCCCTGGTATGACTAGCCAAACTAAATTAGAGCCAATTAGCAATTTTGTATTCCGGGGTCCGAGAAAAAGCAGCAAAATCTTAACCTGCGACCAGCAGAGGTTAAAATCCTCACCCAGTTGTAAAGATTGACTACAACATCCAATCGTGAATTTAGATACTTTGAATAGTATGGTAATTCTGTGTATTTGGCAAGGTTTTAGCCTTGAGCACCCAGAGCTGCTATCAGGGCAGGGGAAGTAGCTGTTTTCCCCTCAGGGGGTCAAGCAGCCTTGGCTGAAAGGGACAGATCAGACAGAGAGACAGAAAGCTGGGAAAGGGGTAAAATCAGGCACTGGATCATCTCTCAGGAATCTGCCAACTTCGCTGCCGCCTCTGCCGCCGTGTCCATGGGATCTCTCGATCTCACCTCGTTCTCAGGTTTCTGAACAGTGGAATCCACGGTCCGCACCAGACGTTCAGGGACCCAGATCTGGAGCTCTGCATCCTGTGGAAATACGCAAAACCGCTCCTCTGCCCCAAATTAAGATCTGATCTGGACCACACCAAGTGCCGTTTGCCAGATTTTTCCACTTCACTAAGGGCTTCCTGGGGGAGGTAGGCTGCCAATGATTCTCAGCGGCTGTACGGGAGCCAGCATCCACAGTCAGAAAGTTTAAAATGTATAAAATGAATGATAGATGCTCTCTGGGGGTAGAACTGTAATCCCCCCTTTTAGTTTTGTGCAGATAAGCCTTAAGAGTGCGGTGGGTCCTTTCTACGACCGCCTGCCCCTGGGGGTTATGGGGCATACTGGTTTTGTGAGAAATATGAAACTCCTGGCAGAACTTAGCAAAACCAGCACTGGTATAGGCTGGTCCGTTGTCCGTTTTGAGAGATTTAGGGACCCCCATGTAGGCAAAAGCCTGCAGGCAGTGGCTTTTAACATCCCGTAATTTTTCTCCTGTATGAGCTGAGGCAAAGATAAGGTGTGAATACGTGTCCACAGTTACGTGAACATACTGCAAACGTCCAAAAGAAGGAACGTGGGTAACATCCATCTGCCATAAATGGTTGGGAGCCAGCCCACGCGGGTTAATTCCCAAATGGGGAACGGTTAAAAGTTCTACACATAAAGGGCACTTCTTAACAATATCAGTGGCTTGCTCCCGAGATATTTTATAATGAAATCTCAAAGACCCAGCATTGAGATGAAAGCGATCATGAGCTTTCTTAGCAGCTTCATAAGATTCTTGACTAACTGTATAAACCTGGCGAGTGAGTTCATCAGCCAAGGCATTGCCTTCACTCAGGGGGCCAGGAAGATCGCTATGTGCCCTCAAATGTCCCACATTGAAAGCAATTTTTTGATCCAGTTTGGGCTGCAACCTCCCTAGGGGCAGAAGTGACCATCTGTCCCATCATAGTAGGAGGAACTATGCCTCTGCACAGATGAATAAAATCATCCAGGTCCTTGTTTCTATGCAGGCGCAAAACTTCCTGGCAAGACCTGTTAGCATTTTCATAGGCTAATAGCTTTACTGCTGGCAAGTAAGAATTAATATCCCCAAGAGTACGGCTGCCCACCTCTAAGAGGCGGTTTATAAATGCAGAATAAGACTCTGTGGGTCCCTGTACAATTTTTGAGAGTAGTTCTCCTGTTCCTTCAACTGGTAGAGATGCCCAGGCCTTTATCGCCGCTGTTGCCACTAGAGCGCAAACTGCGGGATCGTAAGTGGTTTGCACTGTGAGATCAGAATATTGAACCCCTGTAAGTAACACATCGAGGTCATGCTGGGAGAAACTGGCGGAGGCGGCATTAAGCCCCGCGGATTCCTTGCAAATCCTTTGCAAATCACCTCTCCACAGTAAAAATTTACCCCCAGAGAGACAGGCTTTGCAAAGTTGTATCCAATCGCTGTGCGTAAGGTTGAACTTAAGGAAGGACTCCAGCAATGTTACAGTGAAGGAAACGAGAGCACCATAAGCAACGACTGCCTCCTTTAATTGCTTGACCATTTTAAAGGTCAGAGAGTCAGGTTGTCTGACACTAAGTACTTGCTGGCCAAGAGTTCCTTCAGTAGGATAGACCGACCTATCTCTACCGAGATTATCAGGCCTGTTTGTAAACTCTTGAACTCCCGCCTCCAGATAAATAGGGGCGAAAGCTGTAGCACAGCGGTTTAGGGTAGCAGAAAATGCTCTTTGTGGAGGATGCCTAATGGGGGCATCTCTGCAAGTGACCCCGCCTTCCTCCTTCTCTAGCTGTTTGGTTAGAAGTGCGATTTCGCCTTCTAATATTTCCTCTTCTTCATCTAAATTATCAATGCTTTTGACTTCTTGATCCTCAAAACTCCTGATAGAGCTCACAGATTCTACTTTCTGAATTTCCTCAAGGGTTTTGTTTAAAACCTCTAACTGTTCCTTCACTAAAACATCTTCACTAAGGAGGGCATCTCTGATAAGACACCATAGCGAATAGATCGCTAGGGGGACGGCTTTAGTTCCCCGTTCTCTCTGTGCAACACGTAGATCAGCCCTAACTTGTTCCCAGTCCTCGATATTAAGATTTCCAGTTAGAGAGAACCAAGGACTGAGCTCTGAAATTTCCTTGATGGTCTCTTGTGCTGTGTCACCTTTGATTCTGGTGCCTAGCTTTTCCACGAGCTGCAGTAGCTGATCTGCTAACTGCCCTTCTAGCTCCGGAGTGGACATATCAGCACCCATATTCCTAAAAATCAAACTGTTCAACCTATTCACCCCCTTATCACCCGTGCACAATTGCACATTACAAAAACCGACCAGATTATGGATCGTGGGGGGGCCCTCACCTCTATTGGGGTTCTTGTGGTGGATCCACTGACGGCAGGACGCGCCTCTTCATTTCTTCTTTAAAGCCAAGCCGACCCGAGGGACGCCATCTGTAAGAGTCTGCACTTTCCAATGGATATCCACACCCAGTTCAGATTGCGCGCTTTCCCGAACTCGGGCCCACGAGAATGGACGATTGTCCTGAGGGTTGAAAAAGAGACACACACAAAAGAGACCTTTGCTCATTTAGCAGAGTAAATGGCCACTTTATTAAACACAAGTCAGGTATTTATACCAGTGGGCTAGAAGGATCGAAAATGCAGGGCCTCCTCCCATCCAGGAGCAGGAGGAGAAGATTAAAGTCTTCCCGGCGCCTGGAGCAGGATCAGCTGGGGAGCCAGGCTATGGGCCCATTGCTAAGACCTTGAATACAAGTGGAATAACAATAACAAAGAGAACCAGGTTCTTGCTAAGTTATCCCCTCAAGCCAGAGCTAGTGCAGAGTCTCCAGGGAGCCGGAGGTCACACGGCCCTGCGAATCACCAGGAGAAGGGAAAAACCTTGGTAGCTACAAAAAGGATCATACCTAAATATAATAAAAGCAATATACAGCAAGCCGACAGCTAACATCAAATTGAATGGAGAGAAACTCAAACCCTTTCCACTAAAATCAGGAACACGACAAGGCTGTCCACTCTCTCCATACCTCTTCAATATAGTGCTTGAAGTTCTAGCAATAGCAATAAGACAACATAAGGAGATCAAGGGGATTCGAATTGGAAAGGGTGAAATTAAACTTTCGTTATTTGCTGAAGATATGATAGTGTACATAAGCGACACAAAAAAATCCACCTAAGAACCATTACAGCTGATAAACACCTTTAGTAATGTGGCAGGATACAAGATCAACACCAAAAAATCAGTTGCCCTCCTAAACATAAAGGATAAAGAAGCAGAGAGGGAAATCAGAGAAGCATCACCTTTCACAATAGCCACAAATAGCATAAAATATCTTGGGGTTATTCTAACCAAGGAAGTGAAAGACCTATTTGACAAGAACTTTAAGTCTTTGAAGAAAGAAATTGAGGAGGATACCAGAAAATGGAAAGACCTCCCCTGCTCTTGGATTGGGAGAATCAACATAGTAAAAATGGCAATTCTACCAAAAGCAATCTATAGATTCAATGCAATCCCCATCAAAATCCCATCAAACTTCTTCACAGACCTTGAGAGAACAATAATCAAGTTTATATGGAAAAACAAAAAACCCAGGATAGCCAAAGAATCTTATACAATAAAGGAATTTCTGGAGGCATTAATATCCCTGACTTCAAACTCTATTACAGAGCTACAGTATTGAAAACAGCTTGGTATTGGCATAAGAACAGAGAAGTCGACCTATGGAATCGAATAGAAGACCCGCATACTAACCCTCAAACCTATGAACACCTAATTTTCAACAAGGGAGCTAAAGGTATACAATGGAAGAAGGAAAGCATCTTTAACAAATGGTGCTGGCATAACTGGATGTCAACCTGTAGAAGAATGAAAATAGATCCATATCTATCACCATGCACAAAAATCAAGTCCAAATGGATAAAAGACATCAACATCAATCTGTCCACTTTGAACCTGATAGAAGAGAAAGTGGGAAGTAGTCTACAAGATATAGCCACAGGAGGCCACTTCCTAAGTAGGACCCCAGTAGCACAGACAATAAGAGAAACAATGAATAAATGGGACCTGCTGAAAATGAGAAGCTTCTGTAAAGCAAAGGAAACCGTCAGTAAGACAAAAAGGCTACCTTCTGACTGGGAGAAGATCTTCACCAACCCCTCATCAGACAAAGGTCTGATCTCCAGAATATACAAAGAACTCAAGAAACTAGACACTAAAACTCTAATTAACCCAATTAAAAATGGGGTACGGATCTGAACAGAGAATTCACAACAGATGAACTTCGAATGGCCAGAAGACACTTAAGGTCATGCTCAACCTCCTTAGCGATCAGGGAAATGCAAATCAAAACCACTTTGAGATACCATCTTACACCTGTCAGAATAGCTAAAGTCAAAAACACCAATGATAGCCTATGCTGGAGAGGATGTGGAATGAGGGGAACACTCATCCATTGTTGGTGGGAATGCAAACTTGTGCAGCCACTTTGGAAATCAGTGTGGCGGTTTCTCAGGAAACTGGGAGTCAACCTCCCTCAGGACCCAGCAATTCCACACTTGGGAATATACCCAAGAGATGCCCTATCATACTACAAAAGTATTTGTTCAACTATGTTCATAGCTGCACTATTTGTAATAGCCAGAACCTGGAAACAACCTAGGTGCCCCTCAATAGAGCAATGGTTAAAGAAGGTGTGGAACATATATACATTAGAGTTTTACTCAGTGGTAAAGAACAATGACATCTTGAATTTTGCATGCAAATGGATGAAATATAAAACGCTTTACTGAGTGAGGTAACCCAGACCCAAAAAAGAGGAATATGGTATGTACTCACTCATAAGTGGTTTCTAGCCATAGTTAAAGGTCTTTGGGTCTATAATTTGTAATCCTAGAGAAGCTAGATAAGAAGGTGAACCTGAAGAAAATTTATATAGTTATCCTCCTGGATAATAGAACTAGGCAAGATTGCCAAGCAAAGTAGGGAGAATGGGGAGTCGGGGGGTGGAAGTAAGGGAAGATGGTTAGGGAGAGGGGAGAGGGCAAGAATTGGGGATGGCTTGGGGGAATGTGGAGGGGGAGGGAGGAAGGATGGTTATGGGAGCAGGGAAGTTTATATCGCAACTAAGAGAGCCATTCTAGGGTTTGCAAGAGACTTGATTCTTTAGGGGTTCCCAGTAAAAATAAAATAAATAAATAAAAAAGAAAAATAAAAAAAAGAAAACGCTTTACTGAGTCAGGTAAGCCAGATCCAAAAAGTGGAATAATGTATGTATTCACTCATAAGTGGATTCTAGCCATAATTGAAGGTCTTTGAGCCTATTATTCGTGATCCTAGTGAAGCTAAATAAGAAGGTGAACCTGAAGAAAATTCAGGTAGTTTTCCTCCTGGAGATTGGAAATAGACAAGAGTTCCAGGTAACCAAGGGTGCATGGGGGGTTGGGAGGGTAGTTGGAAGGGGAGAGGGTTAGAGAGAATGGAGCAGGGGAGAAATGGGAAATGCTCGGGGGACTGGGAGGGGGGAGGGAGGAAGGATAGATATGGGTTCAGGGAAGAATATATCTCAACCATGGAAGTCAGTTTAGGGTTTATTAGAGACTTGACTGTAAATGGGATCCCAGGTCCAAGGAGAAATCCCCAGATTGTTCTATGGACAGAGGAGAGGGTGCCTGAACTGGCCTTGGCCCATAACCATACTGATGAATATTTTGCTTATCACCATAGATCCTTCATTTGGCAATAGATGGAGATAGAGACGGGGACCCAAGTTGGAACACTGGACTTTACCCCCTAGGTCCAACCGAGTAGCAGCAGGAAGAAGAACGTGAGCAGGGAGGGCAAGATTAGAGGGAACTTTCATCCGGCGATGGATGGCGATACAGACGGAGACCCACATTGGAGCACCGGACTGAGCCCCCCAAGGTCCAAAGGAGGAGCAGAAGGAGGAAGAACATGTAAAAGGAAATCAGAACAGCAAGGGGAGTGATCACCCACTGATACAAGGCGACTGATCTAATGAGAGTTCACCAAGGCCAGTTGACTGGGACTGAAGCAGCGCTTGATCCAACCAGATTCTCTGGAGGAGGCTGGATTCTCTGAATGTGGCTGGCCCGAAGTCTTTCTCAAAAGCCATTGGCAATGACTCTGGGACTTGGTTCCTCTGCATATTCTGGATTTTGGGGGATCCAGTCTGATTGTATATTCACCTTCCTGGTCCTGGAGGGAGCGGGGAGGAACTTGAACTACCACAGGAAACCCTGACTGCTCTTAGGGATGGAGAGGGAAGAGGAGAGGGAGTGGGGGGAGTAGGAGGGTGTTGGGAGGAGGGGCGAAAATGGAAACTTTTATATTTTAATAAACTTTTTAAAAAAAGAAAATTAAAGATTAATAAAGAATTATGCAATCTCTTCATGGAGATATTCCCCATCCATTTCTGTTTGTTTAATATATCCTTTAAAGTTTGAATTGATCTTTCTATAACTGCCTGACCTATAGGATTGTTTTGGTATACCTGTAATATGCTTTCTATTATAATAAGCAAAAATCTGTTTCATTTTCACATAGGCATATGCTGGACCATTATGTCTTTATTTGTGCAGATATACCCACGTTGGCCATAACTTCTAATAAATGTGTGATTCTGAATCAGCATTTTCTGAGCTTAAAAACAATTGAAAACCTGAATCCGTGTCAATGGTGTGATGTACATATTTTAGTGTTCTAAATTCTGCAAAATGAAAACTAATCCATCTGCCATAATTCATTCCTTTGAGTACTCTTTGTGTTACTCCCTTCATGTAGTAGTGTTTGGTTATAGAAAAAATCAAGTAGAACATCTTTTTACAATCTCCTTAGCTTTTCCCCATGTAATAGAAAACACTTTCTTTAAATCTTTGCTATTGACATGAGGTTTTTATATAAAATTCTGAGGCCTGTAGCACATTTCCAATCAATAATCTATCAATTTCTGCATTAGAAGACTTTACAGACATGTTTAGGATTGGATTGATGGTGTTATGCATATGGAAAAAAACCTAATGGTGACCATATATTGAACATGAATAATGAGATCCATTCTATATTACCTGATATAAATTCAGTGTTTTCAATGTGCAAAATAACTCTGCATATTGCAAATCAATAACTATGCTGAGAGGTTCTTTAAAGTCACTTATTACCATGAGAATAAATATGACGTTTCCTTTTTTTTTTACAGAATCATAAGGGTTCTTTTCCACCTTACTTAAATCATCTGATTTGTAACCTATCTTTCATGATTTGTTTGCAGCAAGATAAAATGTACAAGCTCCAGTTATTGGTGTGTCATGTACAATTCAGAAAATAATCCAAGTAGTTTTATTAGATTAATTCTATCAATTTTGAGATAATTGATATAATTCTCTCCTTAAAATTTAGCACAAGCTCTTTGATAGGATTCAATATCTTTTCATAATTTATTTTATTTCATTCATAGTAAAAGACACTATAATCTCTGCTGGTCCTAGTCCTGCTATTTGATAAAGTCTCAATTTTCCTTTTATAATTAATATAGAGATTTTTTCACATAAGTTTTTAATTTTTAATGTCGTTTATGTCGTAAAAAGATTCATTCTAAGATAAAACCTTTCTTCTGCATTAAAATTCCTGTAGGGGATATTCTGGAAGGCAATATGACTGGAATACAATTAAAATTTCAATCCAATCTATCCACTTGTGCCTCCTGTAATTTCTCTTCAACAACACTTAAATCTTTCTTAGATTCATCTGTTAAATCCCTGAGATGATTTAAGTTTTTGTCATCATCAAAGATTTTCTTTAAATGAACTATTAGATCTGTCATTATCACAACAACTGGTCATAGACTGGAAATTTCTCCTAACAATCTATGAAAGTCATTTAGAGTATGCAGTTGGTCTCTCACAATTTAGACCTTTGTATTCCAATTTTCTGTAAGTCTATTTTATAACCTAAGTAATTGACAGAATCTCCTCTCTGTATTTTTTTCTGGAGCAATTTGTAACCCCTATTTAGGTAAAACTTTCATTACTTCATAAAAAATTCTTTCTAAGGTATCAACATTTGAATCAGAGAGCAAAATGACATTCATGTAAGGGTAAATTATAGATTTGGGAAATTGTATATGTATTATTTCCCATGGCTGACTTACAAAGTATTGTTACAGGGTGGAGCTATTGAACATTCCCTGTGGGAGGATGGTCCACTCATATATCCTAGCATACTGTGAGTTATTATAAGTAGACACTGTGAAGGAAAATTTTCTTTGTCCTTTTCTTGTAAGGGTATAGTGAAGAGACAATATTTTAAATCAGTAACTATAAGAGGCCAACCATTTGCTAATAAAGAAGGCAAAGGAATTCCGGATTGTAGAAAGCACATTGATTGAATTACCTTGTAGGCAATTCTTAGACTTGTCACCATTCTCCATTTTCCAGATTTTTTTAAACAATATTCCAAGGAAAAATCAAAGTGATAGTTGATTCTTCAATGTAGTGAGCATCTGGTTGCTCCTGTACCAGCTTTTTGAAAGCCTGTAGTTTGTCTTCTATTAAAGGCCACTCTTTAACCCATATTGGTTTCTCAGTTAACCATTTAAAAGGTAGGTCCTTTAGTACCTCTGAAGGTTTGCTTGTTGCTTTGTGATCTTGTATAGCCTAAATAGCTGATGGCCTTTGTTTATAGTACCTTATAGTAACCGTACCAGAAACGTGAGTTTTGGGGACTATAGGAATATTAATCTATTCATTCCATTGCTGCAGTGTGTCACAGTCCCATAAATCCACTGTGATATTAGCCAAATATGGCCTCAGTCTTCCTTTTTGTCCTTCTGGATCTCTGCATTCACCCCACCTTGTGTTTTGTTTCACTTGAGATAACTTTCCAATTCCTAAAAACTGAACATCTGCCTCTTGAAAGACCAACTCAGATGTTAAGATTCTGGAATAATAATAGTAACAACCATACCCATGTCCAATAATCCCTCAATTATAATGTTTATACATACTCTTAGCTTTGGTCTTTGATCATTTATAGAAGTCTCTCAAATATACCTTTCCTATTTCCTACTGGACTTTTTGATTCATCCTCCATGTCTATTCCATCATCTGAGCAGTATAGTTTTTTAAAGCAGGCAATAGATTATTTTTAATTTTCCAGGTGAGACATGTTCTTCATAATGACTGGGAATGACTAGATCATGTTTGACATGGGATCCGCAAGAGATACTCCCAAAAGTTTCCCGATAGCATGTGGGTCGCCTTCTCTGATTTTGTTGATCTTCATTCATTGGTCCAACATTGATCTTTTTAACATCTTCTACACAGTCCAGAAGATTGAGACCCTCTGTTTTGTCATTCCCAGAGGAGAAATTGTTTCTAGGAATTTCTTGACTAAATTCCTTCTCAAAAGTTCCATCTTTACCACAATTAAAACATTTGTCATTTTTGTGTCTCCTTATACCATTGGAAATTTCTTCTTCTACCCAAGCTTTAGCATTATTGTCAAATATCTCAATACTCCTTGTATGCAAGACCCATTCATCGATTGGTGCTGATCTGACCTTTAAAGGCCCAAGTATCTTTTTCATTCTAAGCAGGGAATTTCAAAAATCAGAGAATCTGTAAGTAGTCATCTGGCTTCTGGGTCTGTTACTCCTATTTGTACAGCTTTAGTCAATCTTTGTAAAAAGTCACTAAAGGTTTTTTTTCTGATCCTGTTTAAATGTGGTATAGGATTTAATTCTTTTTCCTGGCTCTTAAATCCTGATCCAACCATTTAAGGCTGCTTTGTGGCATAGGTACAATGTGTGTTCATCATATAGAACCATGTCCTCTGGATCTGTGTAATAGCCCTCACTATGAATTTGATCTTGGAACACCTCAAATACTTTTGGTTTCCCCTGCTTCCATAGCAGCCATGACCTATCTTTGGGGACCACTCAAACTAATTGAAGTCAATTGTGTGGGGTAGCCTTATTGTTTGAAGCCCACATTTTCAACATTTCCTTAACAAATGGTGATGCAAGTCACAAGATACTATTGCTTTCTTCATTTCTTTTAGATCATTTATACCTATAAGTTGCCATTTACATTTTTTATTCTTTTGGGTATTTAGTACTGAAAGACTTGTCAGAGGAGATTACAGGGTATATAGCTAGAACTCTGGGTAAGTCATCACTGATTCTGGCAGGAACTGGCAAGGCTGAACCCTGTTCTTGTACCTTCTTTCTGTTCCAATGATTTCCTCAAATGTTTCCAATCTTTTTAGCACTGCCTTTTGTAACATTTGAATCTCCTGTCCTGCATATAATTCTAGGACCTTAATTGATTCATTTAGCCAGAGATCCTTATTCTGCACATATGATTCCAAGGTATGAAATTTGTCCAGTAAAGATAATGTCTCATCCTTGAACATTATTTGGATGGCATGTGTATTGATTTCCCGGAGAGATACCCTATTTGTTAATCTATCATAGAATTTTATGAGATTTTGATTGTTAAATTCAAAAGCACAGGTTCTTTCAGATAATGTCTTAGTACCCTTCAATATTGATTGGATATTGTCTGTAAAATTAATGTTATTCTTTTTAATGGTATTAATCTTTTCAGCTAGCTGTTCATTATTAGTCTGTGACACCTGCTGACCAATAACGATTATTACACTTACAATAATTTATTGAAATTTCCTATTGAAGTTAGTAAGTAAGCTAATAAATTTTCTTGACGATGGAAAATTAAAAACAAAGCTAATTCTCAAAATCAAATAAATGGATGCATAAGAAAAATCATGTAAGCCTTGCATAATACCACCCATAATGTTAGAAAAATGATTGTTAAATCCCTGAATAGTAATATTGTCTGTTATCATATAACTTTCAAATTTATTTATTCTGTTGATGATGTGTTTATAAGGGGGGCACTCATCTATTAATGGTGGGAGTGCAAACATACAGCTACTACAGAAATTAAAATGGAAGTTCTGCAAAATTATGGGAATCAATATACTTAGAGATCCAGCTATATCAGACTTGAGTATATACCTAAAGGATACTCAATCCTAACACAAGTGTACTTGCTCAACTATCTAGAGGATAATGTCAGGAAATGGAAGGAATATAGGGTAGAGGATAAGCATGCATGCAGAGAGAGAAAGTTGGAATTGAGGGACATTTATTTCCTTTTCTAAATTTTTTTTAAAAAGAAGACAAATTATCTCTTTTTTTTATTTTACATACCAATTCCAGATCCCACTACCTCCACTTTTCCCACTCCCTCCACTCAGGATAGTGGAAAACAGTCACAGGCCTAACTGAGGGCCCTAGGCTGGTAAAACACAGCCACAGGCAAACCTGAGTGAACATGGTCCAGGGTTGGCTGGGTCTGTGGTCCTTTTACAGCTGTGCTCTGTGATGATATCTGTGGCATGTGTTGCTACCAAAGGTCACATAGATGCCCAGTGTCTGGACTGCCATCTGTGGCTGTGTTGGTATTTGAGGGTCATGCTGCTACTGGGGCCATGCTGACCTCAGTGACCTGAGCTGACATTTGCGGTTATGGCACCATCTGAGCCAAGGCTGCTTCTGAGGGTCATGTCATCCTACAACAACCAGTGTCTGTGTCAATGTCCATACATTGGCTTTAGTAACCACTGAAAGCCAAGCAGATGCCCAAGGTCTGGTCAGCCACCTGAGACCATGTTGGTGTCAGAAAACCATGCTACCACTTGGGTCATACTGATCTGGGTAGTCTATGTTGGAACCCAGGACCATGATGGCATTGGGTTTCAAGCTGCACCCAAGGGACATGTCTTTGTCTATGGTCTTAATGATACTGGGGTCTCTGGGAATATCCATGACTCCTGTTACTACCAAGGCCCATGCAGAGACCTGAAACCTGGTCAGTTACCAGAAACCATTCTAGTGTCCTAGGGCCATGCTGACCTGGGTAGTCTAGATTGCCACTGAGGCCATGATAACATCTATGCCAGAGCTGTTGCCAAGGGCCATGTCTGTGTCCATGGTCCTACTGCAACTGGAGTCTGTGTTGATCTCCATGGTCCAAGTTACTACAGGGGACCATAGGAATCAATACTGTAGAAATCTGAAGTTCATGATGAGACTGCACCACCCTATGCTTGTCCTCAATCCCCATGAGAATACTGGCCCCACACTCAGGAGAAAGACTCCACCACTCACTATAGGAAAGGAAGAGCTGGCCCTGCTAGGACTGGTGTAGAACAACTGGTTCTACTTCTCACCTGAGGGAGTAACTTCACTGGCCCAGACTGACTAAATCAGCTACTGCCCAGACCCACATACAGGGCTTTGATTTGTCCCACATCAACAACTATCCTCTCCATGACCATCTTGAGTGTGTGAAGGGACAGGTTCTGCAGAACTATGGCTGCAGGATCTCCATGATTGTGGCAAGGGCAGAATATCTGGGAAGAGTTTCTGTAAGGATCCAGTGTTGATTAGGTACCAGAAGTCAGAGGCATTGAACCAGGCAAACAACTCATTACAACAAAAATTTGCAAGTAAAGTAATAAAGGATATACTATGTGACACACTGCAGCTTCAAATGAAACTAAGACAAGTGAAGAGGTGCTGGAGAGGTGGGAAAGCTGGAGGAGCAAAGTGTCTTTTGTTGTTTGTTTGTTGTTTTGTTTTTAATTAAGAGTTTTTAAAATTCTTTTGTTGGGGATACCATGGGGCTGAGGAATAGATATAGAAGGACTGGGAAATAAGTGGGACTGGGGTGCATGCTGTAAATTTCCCAAACAATAAATTTTAAAATATGTTTTTAAAAGTCTAGACTATATGGCAATAGATGAAAATGTTATTTTTCAAAACTTCATTATGTTTGTGTGCAATCTGACAAATTATCCTTCTGAAAATTCAAACTAGAGCCTATTGGCTATATGAAAGGTAATAATCAAGAAGGAACACTAATCCATAGGAGATGTCAGAATGGTTCGTCTTTCACTAAAATATACAAAGAGAAATGGGCAATGTCATTTAACAATGCAGCTTCTGAAGCTGGACTTGTAGAATAGCAGCAAAATAAATTAATAATATGCAACATTTACATCATTATAGCAAATTAAACAATCAGCAATAAATATTTCTGGATTTTTCCTGAGCTATCCAGTGAAACAAAAGCACACATAATTGCATATATGTTCACAACCATATTTATGAAGCAGGACATTTATTATGAGTGTGGTTTCATGTGATAGTGGAGTGTGTAAAAACCCTAATACATTGACTGAAGTCTAAGGAATAAAGAAAGTAAGTAGTTAATTCAGTTTGAATTCAGCGTGCTAAGAAAGGGGAGAATGAGCTGGCAAACTTAAATCTTGAAGTTCAGACAGAAGTCCTCATATCAAAAAGTAAAAGAAGATATATGTTTCAGTTAAAGGGGCAGAGAGCAGGGGAGAAGGAAGAACTGACAGACAAGGAAGAAGGAGAAAAGGAAGTAGATTGGAGGGGAGAAGAGACAAAAAGAGAGAACTAGCTCCAAGACAGTGAGAGAAAGAACTAGCCTTTTGTCTGACTTCTGTCCTGTTCAGTAGAACCAGCAATGGATAAGATGCTAGCTACAAACATTAATGAGGGAAAATCTTTAAAGCCTAATGCTACAAGTATAAGACACTCTAGAAAACATTTTTCCAACAGGAGTCGGCAAATACTTATCTGGGTAAATCTGAACCTAGTGAAATTAACAAATAATATCAACTCTCAGACTCTCCATGTTCCATTTAAATCAGCAAAATAACATACATCATTTTGTGTCTTTCATCATAGGATGCCCAAATGCATTTTTTTCTATTAAAATGCTTATTTATACATTGATGTACCTTTATAGTAACATGTTACTGCAAAATGCCTGAAAATGTAGTGAATTCATCAATATCCTTGCTGAAGGCTTATGTAAACAAACCTTGAGATATTTTAGACATTCTCATTCAGGTGTGTGTTTCAGGGCATAACTTTTCCTATTTTATTTTATTTGTTTGTTTTTTATAAAACAATGATTCCTGGAACTTGCAGGAAATGCGGATTTTAAATATAACTCAATAAATAAATAATATTTAAAAAGAATGTATCCAAGTATTATGAATCTCTGAAATGAGAAATCAAAGTCGCAAAGATTTTGCCTACAGAACAATCTTTTTGAATGCACTCTTGACCTCTTTGTTCCTCAGACTGTAGACCAAAGGATTCAGCATGGGGATGACCATGGTGTAGAACACAGAGGCAATTTTGTCAGTGTCCATGGAGTGACTGGAGCTGGGCTGTACATACATAAAAATACTAGTTCCATAGAAAATGAAGACTGCAGTGAAATGGGAGGCACAGGTGGACATAGCCTTGTGATGTCCTACAGTGGAATGCATCTTCAGGATGGTGACAAAAATGAATGTGTAGGATATCCAAATAACTATGAAGGCAAAAAATATGTGGAAGCTTACTATATAAACAAGAACCAGCTCACTGACCTGTCTATCAGAACAGGAGAGAACCATGACTGCTGGTATATCACAGAAAAAGTGATGGACCACATTAGACTCACAGAAAGAGAGCCAGAATGTGTCTCCAATGTGGATGGAGGCATTCAGAAAACCAATGACATAAGAACCAATGATCAACCTTGTGCAGACACTTGTAGTCATGGTGGTAGCATAGTGTAGGGGCTTACATACTGCTGCATAACGATCATACGCCATTGAAGCCAAAAGATAATTTTCCACAGTAATAAAGGCTGCAAAAAAGAACATCTGAGTAGCACAGTCATTATAGGAAATGGCCTTGTCTCCTTTAAGGAAACCAACCATGACTTTTGGAGTGACTGCTGAAGAGTAACAAAAGTCGGCCAGAGAAAGGTTACCTAGAAAAACGTACATGGGAGTGTGGAGCCGAGAGTCCATGAGAATCAACAGGATCATCCCAAGGTTCCCCACCAGGGTGATAGTGTAGATTAATAGGAAGGTGATAAAGAGTGGAAGCTGTAGGTTTGGATCATCAGTGAGTCCCAGCAGAAGGAAGTGAGTCACTTCAGTCCTATTCTCCATCATGGTGTCCAATCTCCTCAGCAATGATAACAAAAAAGAGGGGGCAACACAATAAAGAAACAGAAACAGAAGGTATGAAGACAGTATGTACTCAGCCATTGTAGCTGTAACATTTATCTCAATATTTTCCAAAATTATGTGCAAACTTGAAACCCAAATTGAATATAACAATTGCATACATAATTTTACAGTATCAAATCAGAATCATCTACATAATTTTAACAATTTATAAATTTGTAAATAAATGTATAGACAATTAAATTAAATTAAATTAAATTGGTTGAAAGTAATTAGTGTGGATAAGTGTATTTGACAGCTCATTTCTGCTAATTACTGTAAAAGCTGACACTTCCATAGGCTTAACTCTCAAAATTGCTGTAGATACTTTAATTGTGTTCTCATAATAACCTCTCATCAATGTTACTTTTTACAATTTCTATAAATTAATGAGCACAAGAAAGTGAACAATTCATGCATACTGATATGATATTTAGTTGTAATCTTGTCTCAGTAATGTCATGAAACTTTAACTCAGACTGAATAATTCCTAAGAAGGCCTAAAGTTAGACTTAAATTAAATTAAATTTAAATTTAAATTCAAGTTAACTGAATTGTTAAATAGTTTCACATGTGTTCAAAATACTTGTAACTTTCAGTGAAAGTAAAACCAAACAGCTAGGATTCTGAAGAACGAAACTAGCCCTCTTTAAATGACAATTGCTAAGAATTAACTTATGACCCCTATTTGATTTGCATCCTGTTTCTGCACTAGCTCATGGTTCTTATTACTTGCTCATCTATGCATTTATACAGTTATAAGCAGAGGTTAAAGATGAGTATAACTGCTAAATCATATCACATCTCAAGGAATGTTCAAATGGGAAAACTGGGGATAATGAGGGCAAGTTCAACCAGCAGATGCAACTCAAAGTGATGTACATCCACAGTTATATGTAGCAGAGAATTCTGATTCTTTCATAAGATGTCTTCTATTTATCTCTGAACATCACACTTCCATATGAAAACTGAGGATTATGAATAAGATCAACTTTCCATTAACAATGATAGAAAAAATAGTACATAAAATAAAGTCAACTTTCAAACGTTTACTCCAGATCACATAGTTTTTCATGTTGTTGTTAGGATGGGACAATGGACACCATGTTTTGATCAAAGCCAATACTGAGAAGGCAGGGTTCCATTTGCCATGGATGAAGTGTGACCTTTCATTGTCCAATTTACTTTTTCTTAGACATTGCTGTAAATGAGCATCTACACTCCCCAGTATTTATCTTTCCCTTCTCCAAACATACAAATGCTGCTTCTGTAATTCCATCTGAGCAATTTATTTTGAAAAATTTCTTCCATGAAATATTTAGTTTCAACTTGGAAGAAGAGTCACTTTCTCTTAATACTCAATTTTCCTTTGTTAATTTCCTATCACAATCTAATATACTGAGGATTGAGAAAGTCCCACATTATTGACTGCATGCAGCTCTCATATCAGTTGTGTTTGCACACCCCATCTTATAAAATACTGATTTAAACATTTCTAGTTTAGTAACTGTATTTAATATTTCCTTACTTGAATCACAGCCTTTGTGGTGGGTATGTTCTATAAGTACTTTAGCTTCCTTATTGAAAGCCTATGGAAATTTCAGTTCATCAACCTGACCCTTACAGATATTGTGTTATGAGTCTTACATATCGGATTTTGTGAAAGTGAGGTAGGTAGAATAATTATTCTTTTACCAGTAAAGGGAGTGAGAATTTGAGGAACTTCAAGAAGTTTTAAAATTATAGAGACAGTATAAAAATATTCTAGATGATTAATTAGTCTGAGTTAGGACTTTGTGTGTGTGTGTGTGTTTTTCAAACTTTCAATGAAAGGCAACCATATAGTGCAAAAAATAGTCATTATCTCATCGAGCAAAATATACTATCTCTTACTACTATTCATTTTATAAAGGACACATGACTTATAAAATGAATCTTTAAAGAATTTTTGATAGATATTTTGACATATACACTCCAGTCTCCCTTCAGTTTGCTAATAGCTGTCTTGAAATAGTTGCTTTCTATTTTAAGCAACTCATAGCAGAGATAGGTTCCCCACAACTGTTTCATAAATTTTCCTTCTCACTTCAATATCAAAAACTTATTTTGAAGTAAAAAATACAGCTATATTTTATTTAGTAAATACTGTCAGACAGTCTTTCTCTGACGGGGTTCAAATGTTCTAACTTCTGTAGTGCAGGAATGAATGGTGGAAAGAGCTGGGTGGTGGCACACTCCTTTAATCCCAGCCCCCAGTTGGCAGAGGCAGGCCGAACTATGTGAGTTCAAGGCCAGCCTGGTCTACAAGAGATAGTTCCAGGACAGGCTCCAATACTACAGAGAAACCCTGTCCCGAGAATTAAAAAAAAAAAACAATAAAAAACAATAGAATGGTGTAGAATGGTGGAAAGAATAACAATGCAGGTCAGATTTTGAATGTGTCTTGTATTCCTTCTGCATCCTTTGAAAAGTTACTCACCATTTTAATTGCAAAGGACACATTGCTTCTCCCTCATAGTTCAGAAAATATGTCTGCAAATAACAAATAAAAGAGGGCTACAGAACATCATATGAAGAAGCTGTTACATTTTTCCTTGATCTCATTTCTCATGAAGGTTGAACCCTAGCAGCAAATCTTCAGATCAGGAAAATGCTGTTATGTACTCAAAATGATTACCATTCAGACTATTGAGGATGCCCAGTGGAGTATGGTATACAGTCCACTCCTCATAAAATACATGATACTGAATCACTTTGGTAATACATGGAAAACTGGAATAATGACAATGAGTTAGAAATCTCTAGAGATTTCCCTTCAGGGACTATGTAACCCATGCATCCACCCATCCTAATGAAGAGGCAATTAAGTTGCCTTTGGGGATCAAGATTACTATTATCTCTTTAAAAAAATGTTTATTTTGTTTAATAAGTAAAAACGTTAGAATATATATCCTAGTACATTATACCATTAGATATATGTCCATGTATATAGATTATTTTATATTTAAATAAGGTTAAAAATATCTCTCTCCAAAGATTCATTGGATCTTTATGACGAATATTAAAGTGTTTCTCTTCTCTGAAACACATTGTCCCTCTATGTTATCTATAGTCATCATGCTGTGTAATAGCCCATCAAAACCTCTGCTCACAATTAATAACTACTGTACAGCTCTTTCTAATGCCCCTTAACACTATGTTCTGTAACCTCTGGTCACCACTATTAAACTCCCAACTTCTTCAAAGGTATACACATAAGAATGAGATCAGCCAGGAATTGTTTATCAGTCTTGCTTATTGCACCTAACCTAAAGACCTCTAATTCCATCCATGTTGCTGCAAATGACAGTTTACTTGCTTAGGCAGGAAGAGCATTCCATGATTTTCACTCTCCACATTTTTTTATATTTCCAGCAGCTGATATATTTCATTTTAGAATTATTATTAATACTGAAGAGGCTGGAACAAATAGAATCACCAATTGGTTTTATCAAATAATAAATTTACTGCAGGAAGTGAAAGTTTTAAGCTTTTTTATTCTTCTCTGAAGACTTGTTTGATATAAATTTCAGTTTTCAGACTACAGCTTGGTTGGGACAGAGCTATCCTTAATGAAAAGTTGTCTTTCTTGGATGTAACAGAAAGATTAGTAATGTTTTTGAATCCTATCTGTTAATTTCTATCATTTTATTAGTGAATTAAGACCACTAATATTGAGAGTTATCAATGACCATTGTTATTAATTCTGATCATTAGTTGTTATGGTATGAGTCCTCAACCCTGTTTGATGTACTATACTTGGAAAAGTATAGAAAGAAGATGGAGGCGGGAGATGTCATGTAGCCACCACCAGGAATAGACATGTTGGAAACTTGCCAATAAGCCACAGCTACATGGCGATACACAGATGAATAGAAATGGGTTAAATTAATATGTAAGAGTTAGCCAATGAGAAGCTAGAATTTTGGGGGCTGAGCAGCCAGGAACAAACAGTGCCTCTAATGACAAATTGCCATGCCAACGTGCCTGACTGTATCCATGTAACCTGAGAAAGCTTGGAAAATAGTCCTTCTTACAAAAAAAACTGAGTTATAACTGAGTTATCACAACTTCTTGCTCTGTTTGCTGACAACTTCTTTAAGAGAGGTCTTCCTAATTCAGTGGCAGGAAAAAAAAGTACAGTTTCAAATTAGCAGCACAAACAACTCTGGCTCTTTCAGGAGACCGAGCACTTGAATGATGTTTGTGGGCCCAGGTACTTGTAGGTCCACTTTGGGTCAGAAGGAAAGTAGCTGAGACCATACCCACTGCACAAAGTTCCCTGCCTGGGAAGGCAGCAGAATCAGTCTACTAGTTATGCACAAGAAGGAGAGAATGACAGATTTCTGCCACCATACAGAGAGATATATCTAGGCTACACAGTGTGTTGCATGGCAGATTGAGTTTTTACTCAGATAAAAAGGGTTTATATGCTGCATGGTGCTTCCCAGAGTTGAGGTGGTGAGGATGGCTCCCATTGGGCAGTTTTGGAGGCAATAAATATGCTTCTACCATGTTGGACTGGATGGAGCCAAAAGGCAGAGTCTAGCCATACTTGCTTTAAAAATGCTTCTGGTTAGAAAATAATTACAGATACATAATAAATACAGATTCAGATAAAAAGACCTCTAAATGGGTCACAGTGTTGGATAAATGTATGTAGTCTTGGGAGAGAGAAGAAAATGAGTATAGAAAGTTATTAAAAGAAGTAAACGGGTTTAAAAAAGAAAGTCTTTAAAGAGACAGAGTAAACTTGTAGAAAAAGTAATAGAAATAAAAAATAATCCACATAAAGATGGAATATACACAGAGAGCCTGGATTATGTGTATTATCAGGTTTTCTTTGAATTTTTTGACTGCAGAGAGACGTTTGATTCTGGGGACTGCTAAAATAAACCAACATATATGTTTTAAAGGTTTCTTGACTTCAGAATTTGAGTCTAAGGATATGTTGTTTGAAAAACAGGTTCTTCTTTTGTTTCCACAGAAAATGAGAACCTGTGGATTGTTTCCAGATTAATGTGGTTTAATGGACCAATGCCTTCTAAAAGAATGCTGTGAAAACTCCCCACCAAAAAATACTTTGCCCAACAAAAAGTCGTAAGCAGTTTGGAGAGAACTATGTCCAAATTGCCTAAATGATTGTTTATAAATATTTGTTTATATTTTAGAAGGGATATGCTATAGAGATTTGCAGTGGTGTGGATCTTGGTATATTGATACAAATTTAAGGTCAATTTTGTTATATGTATATTTCTTCTCTTGATTAAGGTGTTGTGTTTGTCCAGTTCATTTAAAAATGTAGTGTATAATTAAGAAATATAGGTTAATAGATAGTCACCTATAATAGTCAAGCTTGTATTCATACTAGTTAGGTTTTCTAGATATATAGAGATATATTTCAGTTAGATAGGCATTCTTCAAATATTTTAGAGACCTTTAGAATATGGTATTTAAAATATTTTAAGAGTTTAAGTCTTTTCATGGCAATGAGACACATCTGCTCCTGGCAGCACAAATCTACTTCAAGAGGACGATGGGTATTGAAGTGGCTCCTCATGGAGTTTGTTAGCCGTTTGGGCAAAAAAAAAAATCTGCTCTTGCCTGGACAGCTTGAAGGTCTGCTGTATAAACTGGGCATGCAGGATCCACAGAAAAATGACTGCTGAACTTGCCTAAAGGTGAGATGATCCTTTGGGGTTCCTGCATCCTGAAAGGGTCTGCCAGACATTCTGCAGGACACAAAAGACAGTTGCTGACAAACTGCCAATACAGGTGGAACTGTCTTTGAAATTTCCTCCTTTGTGGAAAAGTCTGCTGAATACTATGGGCCTGTGGGCTAAAGAGTGAATGCCCCAACAATACAGAAGAACTTTTATCTCAAAGAGCTATCTGCTTCTTATCTGGCTCAAGATGTTTCTTCTGCTAACATTCTGCTAGGGAAAGCTCCCTGAAAAAATGTAACAATCTCCTCCAGTTCTGATGAAAAGTTGTTATTTTTCCACCATTTGCCTTGTTCAGCCCCCCTTAAGGAACATCCTAGCAAGGTTCTTCTGTTCTGCTCTGCTGTCCAGGCAGCGAAATGTCTCTATTAATTCTGGAGTTTTGGAAGTTGCTTATGTAGGGGAATGTGGTACAGTAGTGGTAATGGGCTATTCTGACTTATTGGGAAGCCAGGATATACTTAAAGCTGCAATAGGATAGGTCTGAAGGGGTAGAAATGCAATAAGACAGCTCTAGAGGAGTAGAGCTGCAATAGGACAGCTTGTGGGGGCAGGTTAGATCTGTAATAGGACAGCTCTGGGTGGAGGATAGAGCCATAATAGGACAGCTCTTAAGTGGGTAGGACCACAATAGAACAGCTCTGGGGGCTGAGCTGCAATAGGACAGCTCTGGAGGGTGTAGTGCTGCAATAGGATGGCTTTGAAGGCCAGAGCTGCAATGGAACAGCTCAGCCCTGGAGGAAAGATGTTCTGACTATTGGGAAGTCAGGATGCCTGGAGCTGCAATAGGACATCTCTGGAGGCTGGAGCTACAATGGGACAGCTCAACCCTGGACAAAAGGTATCCTGACTATTGGGAAGCCAAAATACCTGAAGCTGGAGTGCAGTGTGGGGATGGTCTCCCCACAGGATATAGGGAATCTTCTCTTGTACTGGAGAGTTGCTAGAACTGAGTTCTGCTCTGCTCCCTTACAGGAGCATCCTAGCAGAGCTATCTGCATCTTATCTGGCTCAAGATATTTCTTCTGCTAACACTCTGCTAGGGAAAGCTCCCTGCAAAAATGTAGCAATCTCCTCCAGCTCTGATGAAAAGTTGCTATTTTCCCTCCATTGGCCTTGTTCAGCCCCCTTAAGGAACATCTTAGCAAGGTTCTTCTCTTCTGCTCTGCTGCCTTGCTGAAGCCCCCTAGGGAGCGTCTCAGCAAGGTTTTTCAGCTCAGTACCCTAAGGAACATCCCAGCTAGGTTTTTCTTCTCTGCACGTTTTTCTTCTCTGCATCAGCAAATGAAGGTAGTCACCCAACACTCTTTTGAGTATATTTATTTCGGAAGGAGGAGTCCAGGAGAATGGCTGCCATTTAATGGCAGCTCTCAACAGAAGTGGTGGAGGGGCTTATATAGGGCTTCTTAGGGGTGGAGTTTTCCCAGGGAGAAAGGGGATTGCTTAACTTTTCCCTGCTCACAGATTGGTCAGTTTAGCTGGTCAAAGGCAGAAATGGCTCTGCCTTTCATGTCCAAATTGTGTTTCTTTCACTGGTCTTTTTTAGTTTTTTGACTGTAATCTTAGGACCAAGGAATATTTCTTTCACTGGCTCTAATTCTACACACAAAAAATTCTTTGACACTAGTTTCAGAGCCAGGGCACATGTCTTTAGTTCTGAGTTCAGGGATAAAAACGTTTCTTTCCTAGCTCAGGCCTCGAATACAAGATGTGTTTCTTTCACTGGCTCTGGGTTCAGAGTCAGGGTGCTCAGTGATTGATCAGTTTCCTGCCCTGCGATTGGTTGGTTCAGTTGGACAGTTGGGTGGTTGGTCAGGAACAGAGCTGGCTTTGCCTTCACGACCAAACTGTGTTTCTTTGACTGATTGTTTTTAGCTTTTTGATTCTAATATTAAGACCAGGGCATACTTCTTTCAGCAGTTCTAATTCTATAGACAAAGTGTGCTTTTTTGACACTAGTTTCAGAGCCAGGGCACATGTCTTTAGCCCTGTGTTCAGGAATAAAGATGTTTCTCTCCCTGGACCAGGTCTCAAATCCAGGGTGTGTTTCTTTCACTGACTCTGGGTTTAGAGTTAGGGTGCTCAGTGATTGGTTGGTTTCCAATTCTCCCTTTTGCCCTATAGCTTGCAATTTACTTCCTGTCTACTAAGGTAATATTATATTTTTCCGAAGTCTTTGATGGAGTTGAAGAATAAATAGTTATAGTTCCTAAGTTATGATAAAAGATAAAGTAGATACAAATATTGTAAATATAATTTATGATTGACACCTGTTTTGTTTTATGCACTTTTACTATGTTAAAGTTAAAACCTTTCTTTTTATTTAAACAAAAAAAGGAAAGTGTTGTGGGATTCCCATCTGTATGCAATGAATGTCATTGGTTAATAAAGAATCTGAATTGGCCTGAGCAGGGCAGAATAGAATAAAGGTAGGCATGGAAAACTAAACTGAATGCTTGGAGAAAGAAGGTGGAGACAGGAGATGCCATATAGCCACCACTGGGAATAGACATTCCAGAAGCTTTCCAATAAGCCATAGCCATGTGGCTATACACAAATTAATATAAATGGGTTAAATTAAGATGTAAGAATTAGTACAGTGCTCCAATGTGGGTCTCTGACTCCATCTCCATCCATCGCCAGACGAGGTTTCTATGGTGATATGCATGATATTGATCAGTGTGGCTATAGGATAGGGCCAATTCAGGTGCCCTCTCCTCAGCTGCTCAAGGAACAAGATGGGGACATCTTCCTGGACACCTGGGAATCCCTCCAGAGTCCAGTCTCTTGCCAACCCTAAAACGGCCCCCCCTAATCAAGATATATACTTCCCTGCTCCCATATCCACTCTTCCTCCATTCCAACCGTCCCATTCCCCCAAGCTCTCCCCATCCTCCTCTTTTCACTTCTCTCTACCCATCTTCCCTTATCCCCACCCTACCCCCATGCCCAAGGCTCTCAACCTTTGACCAGCAATCCTGTCTACTTCCGATATCCAGGAGGATAACTACATGTTTACTTCGGATTCACCTTCCTATTTAACTTCTCTAGGATCAAGAATTGTAGGCTCAATGTCCTTTATTAATGTCTAGAATCCACTAATGAGTGAGTACATACCATATTCATACTTTTGGGTCTGGGTTACCTCACTCAGGATAGTGCTTTCCATTTCCATCCATTTGCATGCAAAATTCAAGATGTCATTTTTTTTTTACCACTGAGTAGTACTCTAATGCGTATATATTCCACACTTTCTTTATCCATTTTTCTATTGAGGGACATCTAGGTTGTTTCCAGGTTCTGTCTATTACAAATAATGTTGTTATGAACATAGTTGAACCAATGCTTTTGTAGTATCTGGACTGAGCTCCCAAAGTCATTATGAGGAGCAGAGGGAGAGAGAACATGAGCAAGAAAGTCAGGACCACAAGGGGTGTGCCCACCCACTATGATGGTGGGGTTGATCTAATGGGAACTCACCAAGGCCAGCTGGACTGGGACTAATGGAGCATGTGATCAAGCTGGACTCTCTGAACATGGATGACAAGGAGGGCTGACTGAGAAGTCAAGGACAATGGCACTGGGTTTTGATTCTTCTGCATGTACTGGCTTTGGGAGAACCTAATCTGTTTGAATGTTCACCTTCCTGGAACTGGATGGGGTGGAGGACCTTGGACTTCCCACAGGGTAGGGAACCCTGACTGCTCTTTGGACTGGAGAGGGAGGAGGAGGGAAAACAGAAGGAGGAGGAGAGAAATGGGAGGAGGGGGAGGGAAATGGGAGGAGGGAGAGGGAAATAGGAGGAGGGGAAGGTGAATGAGAGGAGGGGGTGAGATGAAAATTTTTAATAATAATAGTAATAATAATAATACCTGGAAAAAACAAATAGATGTAAGAATTAGCCAAAAAGAAGCTAGAGCTAATGGGCCAAGTGGTGATTTAATTAATACAGTTTCTGTATGATTATTTTGAGGCCAAGCAGTCAGGAACAAACAAGTGGCCTCTTACAACATCTTGGAGTTTATAGAATACCCATTCTGGCACCCTTTTTGCTTTCAGAATCTCCTTGAGAAGTCAGAAGTCATTCTAATTCTCTGGTACTTATAATGTGCTTGATCTTTTTAATTTACTATGCTTAATTTTCCTTGTTTTATAGTTTTGTTTATCAATATTATTATTGCTATTTTTATTATTATGTATCTTGGAGAATATCTTTTCTGTTCCTTTCTATTTAGCAAGCTACGTGTTTCTTGTACTTTGATACTTTCTTAAGGTTGAAAATTTTCTTTTGTAGTATGATAGGGCATCTCTTGGGTATATTCCCAAGAGTGGAATTGCTGGGTCCTGAGGGAGGTTGACTCCAAGTTTCCTGAGAAACCGCCACACTGATTTGCACAGTGGCTGCACAGGTTTGCACTCCCACCAACAATGGATGAGTGTTCCCCTAACTCCACATCCTCTCCAGCATAGGCTATCATTGGTGTTTTTGACTTTAGCTATTCTGACAGGTGTAAGATGGTATCTCAAAGTGGTTTTGATTTGCATTTCCCTGATCGCTAAGGGAGAGGGGGAGGATTGGGGATGACTTGGGGGAATGGGAGGGGGGGAGGGAGGAAGGATGGTTGTGGGAGCAGGGAGGTTTATATCTCAGATAAGGGAGCCATTTTAGGGTTTGCAAGAGACTTGATTCTGGAGGGGTTCCCAGTAAAAATTAAATTAAAAAATTAAAAAAATAAAAAATTTAAAAAAATTAAAAATAATAATAATAAAAAAAGAAAAAGCTTTACTGAGTCAGGTAAGCCAGGCCCCAAAAGAGGAATATGGTATGTATTCACTCATAAGTGGATTCTAGCCATAATTAAAGGTCTTTGAACCTATTATTCGTGATTCTAGAGAAGCTGGATATGAGGGTGAACCTGAAGAAAATTCAGGTAGTTTTCCTCCTGGAGATTGGAAATAGACAAGAGTCCCAGGTAACCTCGGGTGCATGGGGGGGTGGGAGGGTTGTTGGAATGGGAGAGGGTTAGAGAGAAGGGAGCAGGGGATGAATGGGAAATGCTCAGGGGACTGGGAGGAGGGGAGGGAGGAAGGATAGATATGGGATCAGAGAAGTATATATCTCAACTAAGGGAGTCAGTTTAGGGTTTACTAGAGACTTGATTATAAATGGGTTCCCAGGTCCAAGGAGAGATCCCCAGATTGTTCTCTGGACAGAGGAGAGGGGGCCTGAACTGGCCTTGGCCCATAACCATACTGATGAATATTTTGCTTATCACCATAGATCCTTCATCTGGCGATGGATGGAGATGGAGACGGAGACCCACATGGAACACTGGACTTAACTCCCTAGGTTCAAACGAGAAGCAGAAGGAAAGAGAGCGTGAGCAAGGAAGGCAAGATCAGAGGGAATCTTCATCCGACAATGGATGGCGATACAGATGGAGACCCACATTGGAGCACCGGACTGAGCCCCCCAAAGGTCCAAATGAGGAGCAGAAGAAGGAAGAACATGAAAAGGGAAATCAGGACCGTGAGGGGTGCGATCACCCACTGATACAAGGGGACTGATCTAATGAGAGTTCAACAAGGCCAGTTGACTGGGATTGAGCGAGCATGTGATCCAGCCAGATTCTCTGAATGAGGCCGGATTCTCTGAATGTGGCTAGCCCAGAGTCTTTCTGAAAAGCCATTGACAATGACACTGGGACTTGTTTCCCCTGCATATACTGGATTTTTGGGATCCAGTCTATTTGGATGCTCACCTTCCTGGACCTGGAGGGAGGGGGGAGGAGCTTGAACTTCCCACAGGGAGGGAGACCCTGACTGCTCTTGGGGATGGAGAGGGAGGAGGAGAGGGAGTGGGGGGAGCGGGAGTGTGTTGGGAGGAGGGGCGGAAATGGAGACTTTTGTATTTTAATAAACTTTGAGAAAAACGAAAATTTTCTGTTAAATTTTATTAAAATATTTTCTGTGTTTTTTAACTGAGTTTATTCTCCTTCCTATATCCCTGTCATTCATAAATTTGGTCTTTTCATAGTATACCAGGATTATTGGAAGTTTTGGGTCTGGATTCTTTTTGATTTAACATTTTCTTTGATTGAACTATGCTTTTATTCTCTTGTCTTCAACATCTGAGATTTATTCGTCTATCTCTTGTAATCTGTTTATGAGGCATACTTCTGAGGATTTTTGTTTGATATTCTAAATGTTTCATTTCCAGTTTTTCTTCAGTTAGGTTTTTCTTAGTGATTCTGTTTCTACTTTATATTATGAACTGTTTTTTGTTATTTCATCTGATTGCTTCTTTGTGTTGTCATGTGATTGGTTAAGAGATATAGTTAAATAACATCATTGATCATATTCATAATTGGTATATTGGGGTTCTTGCCTTGTGTTTCAATTATATTGTCATTCTCGTGTTTTACAATAATAATGTCAAGTAGGCAGAATGTTTTGGATACCTGTGTTTGAGTTTTTCACTTTGTTTCCTTTAGGTTTTTTGTTGTTCTCTTTTACGATTAGTTTTCTGTTTGCTGTGGTCTATTAATATGGAGTTATGATGTTGGAAGTGTTTCTTGATATTTATGTTTTGTCTTGTGAATGTTGGTTGATGTCTTCTATTCTGGATCTTAGACAATGATGTGGTTATGGAGTCCCTGGTAGAGAAGGTTTCTGTAATTTGATTGGTAGCAGAAAGGAATGCACTTGAGCTAAAAGGAGAGATTGAGATGGTCTGTGAGAAAGAGACTTGAACCTCTACTAAGATGCATCATTCCCACAGAGTAGATTTGTAGTGGGAGAAGAGGTTTCTACATTTAAACTGCAGTAAGACAATAAATCTGGGCAGACAGTGATGAAAGAACTAGGAGAACTCTGAATCCACACCAAAAGGTTGAGGCTCCAGTTAATTATGTTGTGGTGACAGGAGAGGCTCCTAAGAATTTAACGTAGGAGAGGAAGGCTGGTGGGGATTTCCTAACTAGGTCCTAGTCCAATATGGCTACTTGGGGTTCTTGATGGAAAGTGGTGTGGTGATCTTCAATTAACATAAAGAAATATAGATAGAAATACTGAGAGGACCTGAGAGAAAGAGCCTGTATGGTTCTGTACAAAAAGGCTAAGTCCCCAGTAATTAGAGATGGTCAGGGATATTCCTTTTAGCAAGTTCCTATTGGGGATATTAACATATTAGAGATACATCAAAGGAGGACAAGAAGAATCATGAAATCATCTACCCAAATTCTGGCATGATATGGTCTTCTTTCAAACTCTGACCCTCCAAGCTCTGCTAGAACAGCCTTCAAGCCATAAGCACTCAATAACTTTTCCTACACAAAGTTTCAAAATTCCCTGCAATACTCTCCAAACACAGTGGTCATATATGAGACCGAAATACCCCCATAAACTTGGTACCAATGTCTCTTCTATCTAATTTTATTTCCATCAGGATCTAATAATGACCATGGCCAAAATCTTCCAAAGGTGAAATAATCTATTTCATTTTAAAGATTAAAGTACATCAAGAGGGGAAGTAAGGGCTATTTGTATATGATTCTCATACTTGTTTATATTGAAATATGCAAGTGTCTCCTAATATTGCTGACAAATGTGAAGGAGAAAGAGTGATCTTAGAAGTCTCAGTTATAAGCATGAGTTATGGGTCAATTACCTCAAAGCTTCTAAGTTTCTTCTGAAAAAGATGCTTTTGTTCTAGAGCAAGAGTGTCAAGATTGCTGAAATGGCCAAGGGCATGAGTGACTGCCTTAAGTTGGAATTAAAATTTCCAGTGTGTGTCTACTATAGAAGTTAAGGCATTGATTGTGGAGAAGTAGGATCCTGAAAATTAGAATATGAGGAATCATCTTTATGAAGATAGTCATCAATAACCTCTATTCTAGCGAGAGGTTTGTAGAATCAATTCCTATGCATTACCTAAATTGTTTTCATCAGAATTTTACCCAAATTACAGATACTGTCTGAATTTTGTTTCATGATGTAAGCAATGAAATAACCTCTGTGATTTGAAACGTTTTATTCCCACACCAAAGGAAATATCAGTCTAAATGGTGAAATTTTATAGATTGACTATAGAAAAAGGAAAAAAAATAAAACAATATAATAAACTGAGAATAAAATTACAGACCTTACCTTTGATATAGTAATTATAACACCTTTATGAATAAGTAAATTTTGAAGAACAACAACAAAACAAAATTCCTGGTAAATGACAGAATAAGCTGACTGAGAAGTAAGGTATAATCTGAATGCATCATAAATAGAAGAATTGACTAAAGAGTAAGCCCTCCAAAAGAAAGGCACAGGAACAAGTAGTTTCACTTGAGACTTCTTTCAAAGTTTAGTAAAATCATAAGACTATGACAGAGAAGGAGCTGGTGAGGGTTTGTTAATATGCCCTATGGTGGATCTAGCACATTACTCCAAATAAGAGGCGTACAACGACCCCAGTTCTAAAAATCTAAAATCAGTCTAAGAAGTGAGGGGTCTGTATGAGCCATGGTCATACCCTAGGCTTTAGGGAAAGTCTTTTCCCTGTCTACACCAGCCTCTGCAGACTGAGACCATCTGTGCTCACATTACACTAATGTTGCTACAGTGTCATATCACCAACTGCCCTTCAACTAAAGTTAAAACGTCCTAAATACCATTGATAAGGACAAATGGAATTGCCTTTGGTACATACATGGAGAATCACAGTGGTTTATCATGTTTTAATTTATTTATTCTATGTGTTTTTGACATCTTGATACCATTCATTTCCCCATTCGTTTACATCCTCCTCCATCCTTGGCTCTCCCTCCTAATGGAACAAAATTCAGGAGAAAAAGGAAGAAAATAAAATTATTTTTAAAAAATAGAAGGAATTAAAAATCACATCACTACACTGCAATACCACAAGACATGCCATATATCCTTTTTTCCATACATCTCTTCATGGAAGTGTTCATTGCAAAAGTCATTGGTCTGGTTCAGACTTTCATTTTCAATATAAATTTAATGCCATTCTTAACATCCTTACCCTGATGTTTCAGTATTATCTGCGTGATATTGAGAAAAAAAACATGAAGATAGACTTAGAGGGAGGTGGATAGGATCTGAGAGAAGTTGAGGAATGCAAACAAAAGAACAAAATATATTAAATGAAAAAATTAAATAAAATAATATTGAACTTCTAAAATATCAATAAACCGTTTTGGGTCATTATTGAGCTCATTATTGTGAAATGTAATGTTCACTGTTCATAGTTTTACTTAAAATATAAAGAGGAATTCAGGGGAATTAATCCAGGTATTCTGTATCTTCAAAAGATAAAAATAATCCAATGATTATTTGGTTTCGAAAACCATCCTTCTGAATGCATTCATGACCTCCTTGTTCCTTAGGGTGTAGACCAGAGGGTTCAACATAGGGATGACCATAGTGTAAAAGACAGATGCAATTTTGTCATTATCCATAGCATGACTGTAGTTGGGCTGTAAGTACATGAAGATAAGAGTCCCATAGAAAATAGAGACTGAAGTGAAGTGGGAGGCACAGGTGGATATAGCCTTGTGATATCCTCTACCTGAGTGCATCTTTAGGATGGTGATAAAAATGAATGTGTATGATATTATGATAACCACAAGAGCAAGGAAGATATTGAACCTGGCTAAGTCGATAAGAATAAGCTCATTAGCATGTCTATCAGAGCAAGAAAGAACCATGACAGCTGGAACGTCACAGAAAAAGTGATGAACCACATTGGATCCACAGAAGGAGAGCCTGAATGTGTCTTCAGTGTAGATGGAGCCATTCAGGAAGCCATAGACATAGCAACTTGTGACCAGCCATGCACACACATTTGTAGTCATGGTGGTGGCATAGTGTAGGGGCTTACACACTGCTGCATATCGATCATAGGCCATTGAGGCCAACAGGAAATTCTCCACAGTACCAAAGGATCCAAAAAAGAAAATCTGAGCAGCACAAGCTTTGTAGGAGATGACCTTTTCTCTTAAGAAAAACCCAGCCATGACCGTGGGAGTGACAGCTGAAGAGTAGCAAAAGTCCACAAGTGACAGGTTACCTAGGAAAAAGTACATGGGGGTGTGGAGTCGAGAGTCAAAGAAAATCAACAGGAACATCCCCAGGTTCCCCACCAAGGTGGTGGTATAGATGAGGAGAAAGGTGATGAAAAGGGGAAACTGCAAGCCTGGGGCATTGGTGAGTCCCATGAGGATGAACTGTGTCACTTCTGTGCTGTTCTCCATCAGTGCCACCTGACAGCGACTAGATGATCCGCAGCAGCAAGAAAAACAGAACATACTAATAAAGAAACTGAGCAAAAGTTGGAAGATGTAATACAAGATAGACTCTTGTTGTAGAAATAATTAGCAATTCAAAGTAATGAAATTGAAAATCAAATTTGGTGCACTAATTATAAACAGGAGAATGAACTGTGAAATCTGAATAATATTAATGATTTATCCACGTATTTCAAAAATACTATAACCTGTTGGTTGAAATGCAAACAACTTTATAACATTATCAAAATTATTTTTTTGGTATTACCTACCAATGAAATCAATCAGCCTGAACTCAAAAGAAGTTGATATTTCTACATAATTCACTTTTTTAGAATGAAAGTAGGCATGTGAGATATGATTTTACTATCTCATTTCATCAATATTAGGGGCTTTCTAATTGCACCATTGTGGATTATGAAGTATAAAAATTGAGAATTTGAATTATTTCTTGTAAAACTATTAATTGGATTTCATCCTCGGGCTAAAACAAATCTTTAATTCATACCAAAACATCCCTAAGTTTAATTGTCTAAACCGAGTTAAGATAACACTGAAATTAAATCAATTTATTATTACCATATGTCTACATTGGTTTAAACATACTTTGGAGGATGTTTTGATAAACTCAGTGATAGATTTCATGATTACTTTTGCACTGTTTACTAACATTCTAACTGGAAGTTAAATAAACCCTAAAATAAATATCATAGTGGTGAAATGCTCTTTCTTTCCATTATAAAAAATATCATCAGGAACTAACAAGCTCTGGGTTGTGTTTTAACCTCCTATGCAAATTCACACTTTATTATTGTCTGTATATTTTACATATGTCTACACAATGCGAGAGACTCTTCACTGAAAGCATCAGATTTTATTAAGAAATAGAAGAGGTTAAATCTTTAATGCAAGTAGCATACTTCTATGAAGAGTAGATGTGCTGGGGTGAGTGGTGTGGGAGCACTTTCCTCATGCTAAAGAATTTCTGAGTGACAGTATAGCATACCATCATTCTTAGTAGACTTAGAGCCTAATTTCTAGAAGAAATGCATAAGAGACTTATTGTTTGACATCTCAGTGTGACTAGTCCTAACATAATTCATCTGAACATTACATCTCCTTCTGCAAAAAGAAGTAAGTAAGTCTACTTAGAGGTATAACTGGGGGAATTAAATAAGATAATTAAGGGAAGACAAAGCATGCCTGGGTGGCAAGTCTGGTGTTGTTACTATGTTGTAATTATGCTGGGACAACAGTCTTTATAAACGTTTTGTCAAAGTGGACACTGACATATACAGTTTCAATTTGGTGACAATTTTCAACTTCTAATTTTTCCCCTGATTTACTTTTCTCCCTGATTTACTTATTTTCTCTCCTGATTTACTTATAGGGATACTGAGATTCCTTTGCCTTCCCATGATTCTCATTCTTTTTTAACTCAAAAGACATGAATATTGCTCCTGAAATGCCATGTAAACTATATATTCCCAAATATTCTTTGAAATCATATTTTAGATGGGTAAAACGACTCATTCATTATATAATTCATTCATTCTCTGTGTTATTATTGTCATGCCATGGACAAAACACGAAAAAAAATAGTTGAAAAGTCCAAACATGGGGTTGCCTTAAGCTCACAAATCCATTATAATAGAAAGTTCCATGAATTTTTTTATTTGGATCTACTCTTATATAATAGTATTTAAATATTTTTAGCCATTCTTTTTGGTGAATCTTGGAACTTGCTCAATAGGTTAAAATTAAGCTTTTGGAAGAATATGCATCTGGAGTTAGTTATGTATTCCTCACTGTATTTCTCTTAAATTTTTAGCAACTTCAGTTCATGAACATGAGACATGTTTATCAACCTTAATAAACATGAAGATTTTAATGATGCTTCACAAAAAAGATAAGGGTTTTACATATGTATATATGCCTATGTAAGGCAAGAAAAAATACTGGTTTTACTATTCCTTTAAGTAAAGTAATGGTTTGATATGTTCCTGGTGATCTAAAGTAATATAGCAAGAACAAAGGAAACTCAAAAAGAAAGCCTGAAGATCACCTATGATCTCTTTATACAGATGTTTTGAATCACATCTTAAATGTGTACTGACAAACAGCAGAGAACATCAGATTCTGTGGGAAAGGCTCACAGCATGTTAACTCACTGAGGACCATTGCATATTTTAAGTGATTATCTCACTCACTTTTCCAAATGTTTTTGCCTCCAATGAAAGGTGAAAATGACTATGATAAGGTAAGCAACTAACCAATTAGAGCTCCTTGAAGTTCTTTTGTCTGTACAATTTTATAAATCTAAGCATGTTTCACAAAGTTCAGAAAGCCCCCTATGATGTAAGAGTTTGTATTTTTTCCCAGATGCACCTGAGGTTTTGAAAAAGCAACTGCAATTGTCTTTCTCTTTTTTTTATGGTTCTTTTACCATAAGTACTTGCTCCTGTGTGAATCACATCTCTCAATAGCAACACTTAAGTAATACAAAACCTTACCTGTTTGTTGAAAGAAAAAAATATGTCAATGAAGAACTATTTTACTGAAGCCACAAAAACCATAGTGTAATATCACATAAATTCTTTTGAAGGGACTTCTCCTCAGTTTGTAGTCAGAAGGTTCCAGTTTCTCAAAGACAATGGAATAACATGGAAGAATTTATTAATATTGACCAATTATTGAATTAATCATGAATTTTTAAGTCTTCTGGAAGATTCACTAATGACTTGGTTATCTACAAAATGGAAGGTTAAAAGACTTACAAAACTGAGGTTAATTCTAAAAAGTAACAAATAGATTTCTGTAAACCATCTCACAAAGAGATTGTAATATAAAAGTTTTATCAGCGGTATTTTCTTACGGTCTTTAAGTGTTTTTCTTGACCATGGTTGAACCCTTTTAGGAAATCCTCAAGTCAGAAGTCCTGCAGATACAAGCATGTTTACCATCCACATAAGGGAATAATAGCAAAGCATGACTTATACTGAGTTATTTTTAGAACATTGTCATGTACAATCTTCTGGGGAGATCTGTAGAGACTTATTTACAGTTCACAAGTTGTGGAAATTTCCCCTCTGAAACAGCAGTTCCAGATTGTACTTTATTGGAAAACAGCAATAAATTCAACTATGGGGATCAAGTCAATGATTTTAATTGCTCTCAGGATTTTTTAAATTTAAATATAATTGCATCATTCTCCCTCCATCTCTTCCCCTGGGTCCTCCTTTCCCCTTCTCAAATTTGTGACCTCTTTTTAATTAATAGGCTTTGATATATATATAAATCATATTTGATATATATATAAATCATATTTGATATTATATATATATATATCAATTCTTAAATATATAAGTACAACCTGTCAATCTGTTATCTGTTTGGTGTTACTTGTATGTATATCATTTCAGGGATGACTTCCTGGTATTGGATACCAATTAAAGGGCTCCTATTGCATGATATTATTTGTTTGTTTCTCCATATAACATTTTCATTGTTTCTCTGGGAGGTTCACAGCATGTACCCTGATCACAATCCCTTCCCAGTCCTTCCATATGCTCTCCCCCCTACAACTCCCCACCCAAATGAAGTAGAAAATAAAAGCAAAAATTAAAAAGAAGTTCAACTTTGTATTAACTATATACTCACTGATGCATGGTCAAATTCTCTTTAAAAAAATCTTTTTTTTAAAGAAACTATCTCTTTTCATTTCACATACAAATCCCAGTTTCCACTCCCTCCTGTCCTCCTATTCATTCCACCTTCCCCTTCCCACACTCCCATCCACTACCCAGAATGGGTAAGGCACATTTACTTGGGGAAGACCCAATGCCGTCCCTACTATGTCTAGGCTGAGCAAGGTATTCATCCAAAAAGAATAGGTTCCCAAAAAAACAGTAAAAGCAGTAGAGATAAATCCTGGTGCCACTACCAGTGGCCCCACAGTCTGTCCTAGTCATACAACTGTCATCCACATTCAGAGGAACTAGTTTGCACCTATGATGGTAACTTCCCTGTCCTACTGGGTGTTGGTGAGCTCCTTTCTCTTTCTCTCTTTCTCTCTCTCTCTCTCTCTCTCTCTCTCTCTCTCTCTCTCTCTGTGTGTGTGTGTGTGTGTGTGTGTGTGTGTGTGGTTGCATAGTAACAGAAAATCAGAGCAAAATTTTGTGATTGGAATTAGAATGGAATGCAAACTAAAGCAACGGATGTTAGCCATAGGCTCCTTTGGTGAGCAGAAGCATGACTTGGAGAGACTATTGTTGCATGACTGACCAGAGTAGAGGAGATTGGCACTGACCATACCAGCTTAACACAGGTAGAAAAAAAAATGGCCTTTGAATTTAAAAAAAAGAAGATTCATTGAAATATTGGTAAAATGCTTTACAAAGCTATTGTGGCAGTATTGAAAATAGAAGATGCATCTCATGAATGGGTATCTATGGCTAAAGCAGTATTCCTGTACCTTGAAGACACATACATGATTAGATGAAAAGTTTAAAAATGAATTATTGTATTTTCAAGCAAAATTTGAAGAAAAGTATCCGGTGACTATGAATTACGAAATCATTCTTTGTCTCCCTAGATGACAAAAATTATAAGATATATTGCTTAAATTAAGAAAAGACTTTAAGGCAAAGAGCAAATTCAGGGTAGACGTATAATTTTCCTTAAATATCTAAGAAAAATTGTTCTTAATAAATCATGTTGATCTTTTGTGTTTTTTTGTTTTTCTTCAAATTTATTTATTTATTTGTTTATAAAAATTTCCACTTCCTCCCCTCCTCCCCATACCCTCCCATTCCCCCTACTCCCTCTCCTCCTCTCCCTCCACTCCCTCTTTTCCTCCCTCTCCAGTCCTAAGAGCAGTCTGGGTTTCCTGCCCTGTGGGAAGTTCAAATTTCTCCCCTCTCCCTCCAGGTCTAAGAAGGTGAGCATCCAAACAGACTAGGATCCCAAAAAGCCAGTACATGCAGACAAAACAAGACCCCGTGCTATTGTCAATGGCTTCTCAGTCATCCCCCATGTCGGCCACATTCAGAGACTCCGGTTTGATCACATGCTCATTCAGTCCCAGTCCAGCTGGCCTTGGTGAGCTCTCATTTGATCAGTCCCCTTGTATCAGAGGGTGAACGCACCCCTTGCGGTCCTGATTTCATTTTTCATGGTCTCCCTCCTTCTGCTCCTCATTTGGACCTTGGGGGCTCAGTCTAGTGCCCCAATGTGGGTCTCCGTCTCTATCTCTATCTATCGTCAGATGAAGGTTCCCTCTGGTCCTGGCTTTCTTGCTCACGTTCTCCCTCCTTCTGCTTCTCATTTGTACCTAGGGAGTTAACTCCAGTGTTCCAATATGTGTCTCTGTCTCTATCTCCATCCATCACCAGATGAAGGTTCTACGGTGATATGCAAAATATTCTTCAGTATGGTTATGGGCCAAGGCCAGTTCAGGCACCCTCTTCTCTGCTGCCCAGGGAACAATCTGGGGACCTTTCCTTGGGCCTGGGAACCCCTCCAGAATCAAGTCTCTTGCAAACCTTAAAATGGCTCCCTTAGTTGAGATATATACTTCCCTGTTCGCATATGCATCCTCCCTCCCCCTCATCCCATTCCCCCAAGCCATCCCAAAACCTCCCCCTCTACCTTCTCTCTAACCATCTCCCCTTACTTCCACCCCTCACCCTCTATATCCAGGAGGATAACCATATGATTTTCTTCAGGTTCACCTTCTTATTTAGCTTTTCTAGGATCACGAATTATAGGCTCAAAGACCTTTAACTATGGCTAGAATCCACTTATGAGTGAGTACATACAATATTCCTCTTTTTGGGTCTGGCTTACCTAACTCAGTAAAGCATTTTCTATTTCCATCCATTTGCATGAAAAATTCATGATGTCATTGTTCTTTACTGCTGAGTAAAACTCTAATGTGTATATGTTCCACACCTTTTTTAACCATTCTATTGAGGGGCACCTAGGTTGTTTCCAGGTTCTGGCTATGACAAATAGTGCTGCTATGAACATAGTTGAACAAATGCTTTTGTAGTATGATAGGGCATCTCTTGGGTATTTTTCCAAGGGTGGAATTGCTGGGTCCTGAGGGAGGTTGACTCCCAGTTTCCTGAGAAACCGCCACACTGATTTCCAAAGTGGCTGCACAAGTTTGCTTTCCCACCAACAATGGATGAGTGTTCCCCTCACTCCACATCCTCTCCAGCATAGACTAGCACTGGTGTTTTTGAGTTTGGCTATTCTGACAGGTGTATGATGGTATCTCAAAATTGTTTTGATTTGCATTTCCCTGATTGCTAAGGAGGTAGAGGATGACCTTAAGTGCCTTCTGGCCATTTGAAGTTCATCTGTTGTGAATTCTTTGTTCAGTACAGTACCCCATTTTTAATTGGGTTAATTAGAGTTTTAGTGTCTAGTTTCTTGAATTTTTTCGTATATTTTGGAAATCAGACCTTTGTCTGATGAGGGGTTTGTGAAGATCTTCTCCCAGTCCAAAGTAGCCTTTTTGTCTTATTGACAGTGTCCTTTGCTTTACAGAAGCTTCTCAGTTTCGGGAGGTCCCATTTATTCATTGTTTCTCTTATTGTCTGTGCTACTGGGGTTCTACTTAGGAAGTGATCTCCTGGGCCTATTTCTTGTAGACTACTTCCCATGTTCTCATCTATCAGGTTCAAAGTGGTCAGATTGATGTTGATGTCTTTAATCCATTTGGACTTGAGTTTTGTGCATGGTGATAGATATGGATCTACTTTCATTCTGCTACATGTTGACATCCACTTAGGACAGCACCATTTGTTAAAGGTGCCTTCCTTCTTCCATTGTATACCTTTAGTTCCCTTGTCGAAAATTAGGTGTTCATAGGTTTGTGATTTAATATCTGGGTCTTCTATTCGATTCCATATGTCGACTTCTCTGTTCTTATGCCAATACCAAGCTATTTTCAATACTGTCGCTCATTAATAGAGTTTGAAGTCAGGGAAGGTAATGCCTCCAGAAGTTCCTTTATTGTATGAGATTGTTTTGTCTATCCTGGGTTTTTTGCTTTTCCATATAAACTTTATTATTGTTCTCTCAAGGTCTGTGAAGAAGTTTGATGTGATTTTGATGTGGATTGCATTGAATCTATAGATTGATTTTGGTAGAATTGCCTTTTTTACTATGTTGATTCTCCCAATCCAAGAGCATGGGAGGTCTTTCCATTTTTTGGTAACCTCCTCAATTTCTTTCTTCAAAGACTTAAAGTTCTTGTCAAATAGGTCTTTCACTTCACTGGTTAGAGTTACCCCAAAATATTTTATGCTATTTGTGGCTATCGTGAAAGGTGATGTTTCTCTGATTTCCCTTTCTGCTTCTTTATCCTTTGTGTATAGAAAGGCAACCTATTTTTTGGAGTTGATCTTGTATCTTTTCACATTACCAAAGGTGTTTATCAGCTGTAGGAGTTCTTTGGTAGAGTTTTTGGGGTCGCTTATGTACACTATCATATTGTCTGCAAATAACGAAAATTTGATTTCATCCTTTCCAATTCGAATCCCCTTGATCACCTTATGTTGTCTTACTGCTATTGCTAGAACTTCAAGCACTGTATTGAAGAGGTATGGAGAGAGTGGACAGCCTTGTCTTATTCCTGATTTCAATGGAATGGCTTTGAGTTTCTCTCCGTTCAGTTTGATGTTAGAGGTCGGCTTGTTGTGTATGATCCTTGTATCCCCAATCTCTTCAACACCTTTATCATAAAGGGATGTTGGATTTTGTCAAATGCTTTATCAGCATCTAATGAGATGATCATATGGTTTTTTCTTTCAGTTTATTTATATGATGGATTACATTGATAGATTTGCGTATGTTGAACCAGCTCTGCAACTCTGGAATGAAGCCTACTTGATCATAATGGATAATTTTTCTAATGTGTTCTTGGAATCGGTTTGTCAGGATTTTGTTGAGAATTTTTGCATCAATGTTCATGAGTGAGATTGGTTTGTAATTCTCTTCTGTTTCTTTATTGTGAAATAGATTAAGGAGTGTAGGTATTAGCTCTTCCTGGAAGTTCTGGTAGAATTCTGCATTGGAACCGTCTGGTCCTGGGCTTTTTTGGTATGGAGACTTTTAATAACAGGTTCTAATTCTTCACAACTAACAGGTCTATTTAGATTGTTCACCTGGTCTTGGTTCAATTTTGGTATATGGTACTTATCTAAAAAATGTCCATTTCTTTTACATTTTCCAATTTTGTGTCATACAGGCTTTTGTATTAAGATCTAATGATTCTCTGAATTTCCTCTGTGTCTGTTCTTATGTCCCCCTTTTCATTTCTGATTTTATTAATTTGAGTGTTCTCTCTCTGCCGTTTGATTAGTTGGGAGAGGGGTTTGTCAATCTTGTTGATTTTCTCCAAGAACCAGCTTTTTGCTTCTTTGATTCTTTGGATTGTTTTCTGTATTTCTATTTTGTTGATTTCAGCCCTCAGTTTGATTATTTCCAGTCTTCTACTCCTCCTGGGTGAATCAGCTTCTTTTTTTTCTAGAGCTTTCAAGTGTGCTGTTAAGTCTCCAATGTGTGCTTTCTCCACTTTCTTTAATTGGGCACTTAGTGCTAGGAACTTTCCTCTTAGCACTGCTTTCATAGTGTCCCATAGGTTTGAGTATGTTGTGTCTTTACTTTCATTAAATTCAAGGAAGACTTTAATTTCTTTCTTTATTTCTACCTTGACTCAGGGATGATTCAGTAGTTGAGTGTTCAATTTCCATACGTTTGTAGGATTTCTGGTGTTTGAATTGTTATTGAATTCTAACTTTATTCCATGGTGATCCGACAAGACACAAGTGGTTACTAATATTTTTTGTATCTGTGGAAGTTTGCTTCGTTACGGAGTATGTGGTCAATTTTCGAGAAGATTCCATGAGCTGCAGAGAAGAAGGTATATTCTTTCCCATTTCAGTGGAATGTTCTACAGATTTCTGTTAAGTCCATTTGATTCAATACCTCCAATAATTCTCTTATTTCTCTGTTAGGTTTCTGTCTGATTGACCTGTTCATTGGTGAGAGAGGTGTGTTGAAGTCTCCTACTATTAATGTGTGTGGTTTGATGACTGACTTGAGTCCTAGAAGTGTTTCTTTCACATAAGTGGGTGCCTTTATATTAGGGACATAGATATTCAGGATTGAGACTTCTTCCTGATGGATTGTTCCTGTTATGTGTATGAAATGTCCATCTCTGTCTCTTCTGATTGATTTTAGTTTGGAGTCGATTTTGTTAGATATTCTAATGGCCACACCCACTTGTTTCTTAGGTCCATTTGCTTGGAAAACCTTTTCCCAACCCTTTACCCTGAGTAGGTGTCGGTCTTTGTGGTTGAGGGGTGTTTCTTGTAAACAGCAGAATGTTGGATCCTGTTTTCGTATCCAGTCTCTAAGTCTGTGCATTTTTATAGGTGAATTGAGTTCATTGATATTAAGTGATATTAATATTAATATCAGTGGATGTTGACTTCAGTTTCATTTTTTTGGGGGGGGGTAGTAGAGCATATGTGTTTCCCTTCTTTGAGTTGTACTTGTGAAGGGTCGCTCTCTGTCTGAGTTATTGTAGGCAGTGCTGGGAATGTTGGATTCCTTGGGTTGTGATTTTCCTTCTAATATTCTTTGTAAGGCTGGATTAGTAGCTACGTATTGTTTAAATTTTTTTTTATCCTGGAATATTTTGTTTTCTCCATTGATAGTGAAGGATAGCTTGGCTGGGTATAGTAGTCTGGGCTTGCATCCATGGTCTCTTAGTTTCTTCAGTACCTCTATCCAGGACCTTCTGGCTTTCATGGTTTCCATAGAGAAGTCTGGTGTAAGTCTGATATGTTTACCTTTATAAGTTACTTGACCTTTTTCCTTTGCAGCTCTTAATACTCTTTCTTTAATCTGAATCTTCTGTGTTTTGATTATTATATGACGAAGTGATTTTTTTTTTGATCCAGTCTTTTCAGTGTTCTGTATGCTGTTTGAACCTTTATAGGAATATCGTTCTTTTGGTTGGGAATGTTTTCTTCTATAATTTTGTTGAATATATTTTCTGTACCTTTGATCTGCACTTATTCTTCTTCTTCTACCCCTATTATTCTTAGATTTGTTTTTTTTATTATGTCCCAGATTTCCTGAATGTTTTGTGATGAGAATTTGTTGGATTTGCTGTTATCTTTGGTCAGAGCTTTTATTTTCTCTATGGTGTCTTCATAATCTGAGATTCATTCCTCTATCTCTTGTATTCTATTGGTTAGACTTGCTTCTGAAGTCTCTGTTTGTTTCCCTCGATTACCCATATCTAGCTGGCCCTCAGTTTGTGTTTTCTTCATTGCCTCCATTTCAGCTTTCAATTCCTGAACTGTTTCCACTACTTGTTCGATTTTTTTGTCTTAGTTTCCCAGGGTGTCGTTTATGGATTTACTCATTTCTTCAAACCTTTTGTTATATTTCTCTTCCATTTCTTTACTCATTTTTTCAATCTTTTTGTTATACTTCTCTTCCAGTTCTTTAAGTGAGTTATTCATACCCTGTTTAAGGGACTCTATTGCTTTCATAATGACACTGTTTTCTACTTCTTCTCGTACAGGTGTTCAAGTCCTTCTGTAGTAAGATCGCTGGGATCTGGTGTTTTCATGTTGTTTTTCAGATTGTTGGAGGAATTCTTGCCTTGGCATCTGCCCATCTCTTCCTTCAACTGTTCTCTAGTGGATCTTCTGGTACTGGGTCAGGTCCCCCCCTCTGATGAATCTTCTGGCCCCTTGCTGGCCAAGATTCTTGCTGAGCTGATGCAGGGCCTACCTTTCCACCACTATTGAAACACTGGCACTCCCTCCTGCTGGGTTACACTTCCAGCCCAGTCCCAGCCTGCAAGGAGGCTGACCTGGGTGTTTTTATGGCCCCGAGGAGGAGTAAGGGAGGAATAAAAGAAGGGGTTCCTGGATGAAAGTTGGGATGGGCTAGGAGGCAAGAGGACTTAGCCCCTGCAGAGTGGCCAGGGAGTCAAGGGGGACCAGGGATGTCTGAGCTCCTCCTTGTCAGGCTTCCTCCGTGGGTCAGAGCAAACTCCGTGAGCTCCTTTAACTCAGATAAACTGTTTTAGTATGGGTCTGTATCATTGTCCTTACCTCTTTGCTCATATTCTTACTCACCCACTATTCCACTGGACTTTGGCATCTCAGTCCAGTGATCTACCCCAGGTCTTTGCCTGTTTCCATCAGTTCCTGGATGAAGGTTTCATGGTGACATTTAAAATATTCAACAATCTGACTACAGAGCAGGGCAAGTTCAGGCACTCTCTCCTCTATTGTTTAGGGTCTTAGCTGGGGTCTTCCTTATGAATTACTTGGAATTTCTCTAGTGCCAGGTTTCTTGCTAGCCCCAGAATGTCTCCTTCAATCAAATTATCTTTTTCCTCACTCTCAGCTCTTCCTTCATCCATCTCATCTATCCCATTCCCTCATGTTCTCCTCCCCCTTCCTTCTCCTCTCCTCTTTCCCTTCCACCCTTTCTTCTTCCCTTACCCCCATGCTCCCAATTTTGTCAGACAATCTTGTCTTTTTGCCCTTTCCAGGGGGATCTATGTATGGTTTTCTTAGGGCCCACTTTGTAACTTAGCTTCTGTAGGATCATGAACTATAGGCTCAATATCATTTGCTTTACTCTGAGTATTCACTTATGAATGAATACCTACCATGTTCATCTTTCTGGGTCTGGGCTACCTCACTGAAGATGTTATTTTTCTAGTTCTATTCATTTGAATACAATCTTCAAGATGTCATTCTTTTTTGCCACTAAGTAGTACTTCAATATGTAAATGTGCCACATTTTCTTTATTCATTCTTCAGTTGAGGGACATCTAGGTTGTTACTGTTGTCCTCAGATTATGATCCCCAGAGAGAGACCACCAGAGAGGCCCAGACTGTAATAAGCAAGGTTTAATCAGCAGAATACAAACATGCTTGGAACTCATCTCCATCCCCGTTACAACAAGGTAGAGAAGAGTTGTATCTCCTCTGTGGGGTAAGCTTTTAAAGGCATAACTACAAAGAGAATCTTTAAAGATGCTTTGGCATGGGTACAAGGACTTTTGCTCCCTCACATTTTATTAAGTCAGCTTTTACCTTTTTTTAGAGCAAGTCCACTGTTCTTGAGTTAGGCCAACTTTATCAACCTATACCAGGTGGCTGGCTGGACTGAGCTAAGTGACCTTGTGCTCGGAATCTCCTGGGTGGGAGAGGGGAAGGCCACTCTCTTCCTGGGAAAACATTCTGATAGGAAATATTTTCTTGCCCCTTTGAGAATAAGGGGTGAGCGTCCCACAGTTACCAGGTTCTGGCTATTACAAAAAATGCTGCTATGAACATAGCTGAAAAAATGTCTTTGCAATATGGTTGTGCATCTTTTGGAATATGCCCAAGAGTGATATTGCTGGGTCCTGAGGTAGGTTGATTCCCCGTTTTCTGAGAAACCACTATTTTGACTTCCAGAGTAGTTGTAAGGTTTGCATTCCTACCAGTAATAAAGGAGTGTTTTTCTTACTTCATATTCTTTCGAGCATAAACTATCATTGGTATTTTTGATCTTAGCCATTCTGAGCGGTGTAAGATGGTATCTCAGAGTCATTTGTATTTGCAATTTCTTGATGGCTAAGGATGTTGAATATTTCCTTAAGTATCTTTTGGCCATTTGAGATTCTTCTGTTAATAATTCTCTGTTTAGTTCTGTACACCATCTTTAAAATTGGATTATATGGAATTTTGATGTCTCATTTCTTGAGTTCTTTATATATTTTGGACATCAGACCTCTGTCTAATGTGGGATTGGTGAAGATTTTTTTCCATTCAGTAGACTGCCTTTTTGTCTTACTGGTTGTGTCCTTTGCTTTACAGCAGCTTCTCAGTTTCAAAGGTCCATTTATTTATTGTTGCTTTCAGTACCTTTGTTTCTTGGGTTATATTTAGGAAGTGGTCTCCTGTGTCCATGCACTGAAGGAAACTTTCCACTTTCTTTTCTATAAGGTTCAATTTAGTCAGACTTATATTGAAGCCTTTAATCCATTTGGACTTGAGTTTTGTACATGGGGATATATATGTATCTACTTGCATTCTTCGACATGTTGACATCCAGTTATACTAGCATCATTGTTTTTGATGGTGCTTTGTTTCAGTTGTATAATTTTAGTTTCCTTCTCAAAAATCAGGTGTTCATAGGTGTGTGGTTTGATATCTTGGTCTTTGATTTGATTCCATTGGTCAACCTGGCTGTCCAAACTCTTTTTATGAGACTATGGTTACCCTGATACAGAAACCACACAAAGACTCAGTCAAGAAAGAGAATTACAGATCAGTCTCATTCATGAACATAGATTAAAAAATAATCAATAAAATACTGGCAGACTAAATCCAAAGAACACATCAAAAAATCATCTGCCGTGATTAAGTCGGCTTCATCCCAAAGATGCAAGAAGGGTTCAACATACAAAAATTTATCAATGTAATCCATCATATGATCATCTCATTAGATGCTGAAAAAGCATTTAACAAAATCTAACACCCATACATGATAAAAGGTTTGGAGTGATCATGGATACAAGGTATATAAATAAACATAATAAAAGCAATATACAGCAAGCCAATAGCCAATATCAAATTAAATGGAGAGAAACTCAAAACAATTCCACTAAAATCAAGGACAAGAAAAGGCTGTCTACTCTCTCCATATCTCTTCAACATAGTTCTTGAAGTTCTGGCTAGACCAGTAAGACAACAAAAGGAGATCAAGGGGATTCAAATTAGAAAGGAAAAAGCTAAATTTTGCTATTTGCAGATGATATGATATTATATATAAGTGACCCCAGAAACTCTTCCAGGTGAAGCTGCAGCACGATTGGTAAAGAAAAGTCCCCAGACTATCTTGATACAAAATAAACAGCTTTAATAAACAGAAGGAAGACTTACAACAGCTTACACCAGAATCCAACCGATCCGACTGGATGCAGGAGCCAGGCAAAAAGAGAGCTAGCGGAGTGCATTTGCTAGGTTTATAGGCAGGCTTTTGCCTGAGGGCGGCACGCCCCGAAAGCAGAATATGATTGGCTGAACTCCCCTATCATCTCCCCCTTTTTTCTAAAATAAGACAGAACCAAACCAAATACAACTATATGCAATAGACGGGCTCCGATTATTGGAGCATCACGGACAATTCAAGAAAGGATCCAAGAAGTCCTCTTTATAAAATTAAGTCTCTTGCTTTTTGGGTAAATGTTATTGATTTCTCCCAAAAAATTAGCACAAGCTCTTTGCCATGGTTCATTGTCTTCCCACAAATTTTTTATCTCGTTAGCAGTCAAAGGCACTATAATTTCTGCTGGGTCTATACCTGCTAATTGACGAATTCTCAATTTTCCTTTTATAATCAATTCAGAGACTTTTTCCACATAAGTTTTTAATTTTTTACTTGGTTTGTGTGGCAAAAATCCATTCCAAGATAATATCGTCTCTGCATCAAAATTCCTGTAGGTGAAATTCTGGAAGGCAATATAACAAGAATACAACTAAGCTTTGGATTTACCCTGTTCACATGAGCCTCCTATAATTTTTCTTCAACCATTGTCAGTTCTTTTTCTGCTTCAGCTTTTAATTCTCTGGGACTGTTTTAAGTCTTTATCATCATCCAAGGCTTTGTTTAAATGAACTATTAGATCAGGTGTTATCCCAACAGCCGGTCGTAGGCTGGAGATATCTCCTAATAATCTTTGAAAGTCATTAAGAATTCGTAACCGGTCTCTCCTGATTTGTGCCTTTTGTGTCTTAATTCTTTGTAAACCTATTTTATAACCTAAATAATTAACAGAATCTCCTCTCTGAATTTTTTCAGGATCAATTTGCAATCCCAATTTAGGTAACACTATTTTTACTTCTTCAAACAGCCTTTCTAAGGTATCTTTGTTTTGATCAGAGATCAGGATGACATCCACATAGTGGAATATTATGGACTTAGGAAATCGTTTGCATATAATTTTTAATGGTTGGCTTACAAAATATTGGCACAGGGTGGGAGAGTTTAACATTCTTTGTGGGAGGACAGTCCACTGATACTTCCTTGCAGGCTGAGAGTTATTGTAAGTAGGCACTGTGAAGGCAAACTTTTCTCTATCTTTCTCTTGTAAAGGTATAGTGAAGAAGCAATCTTTCAGATGAATAACTATAAGAGGCCATCCTTTTGGTAACAGGGAGGGCAAAGGAATTCCAGATTGCAGAGGGCCCATTGGTTGAATAACCTTGTTGATAGCTCTAAGATCTGTCACCATTCTCCATCTACCAGATTTTTTCTTAACAACAAGTACAGGAGAATTCCAAGGGCTGGTAGATTCTTCTATATGTCCAGCATCTAATTGCTCTTGTACCAGCTGTTCTAAAGCCTGTAACTTTTCCTCAGCTAAAGGCCATTGTTTAGTCCATATTGGTTTCTCAGTCAACCATTGTAGAGGCATGGCTGTTGGTACCTCTGAAGGGCCATCAATTGTGTTATGTTCTTGTATAGTTCTAATGGCTGGTTTCCGCCATCTGTAATATCATGTACTATATACCTCAGGAATATAGGCTCTAGAAGCAGCAGGAATGTTAATTTGGGTATTTCATTGCTGCAATAGGTCACGGTCCCATAAATTCACTGCAATATTGGCTACATATGACCTTAGTTTTCCTATTTGTCCGTCTGGACCTATACAATTGACCCATCTCGTGCTTTGTCTTACCCGAGATAGAGTTCCAATTCCTAGGAAATGAATATCTACCTCCTGAAGAGGCCAATGCGGATGCCAAGACTCTGGAGTAATGATACTTACATCTGCACCTGTGTCCAGTAAGCCAGTAATAAATTTGCCATTTACACACACTCTTAGCTTTGGTCTTTGTTCATTTATAGAAGTCTGCCAGAACATTCGTTTACTTTGTCCTCTTATATTTAATGATTCATTCACCACATTTAACTCATCCTTCAGGCCGTTATTGCTTTTAACAGCAGGCATGGGGCATTCTAATTTCCCTGAAGAGGCATGTTCTCTGCAGTGATCGGAAATGACTGGACCACATTTGCCATGGGGGCCTTCGAGAGGCCCCCTATTGAGTTTCCCAATGGCAACAGGTTGCTCTGTTTATCTCTTGTTGACCTACACTCATTAGTCCAATGCCTGCCCTTTCCACATATCCTACATAAACCTGAAGGCTGAGTCCTCCTATTCCTGTTATTCCTAGAAGAGGCATTATTCCTGGAATTCCATTGTCTGCAGTCCCTTTTCATGTGTCCCATTTTGCCACAATGAAAGCATTTTTTAATCTGATGTCTCCTTTTACCTTTGGAAATTGCTTCTTGCACCCATGTTTCATTTCCATAATCAAATGTATCAACATTCATTATATGTAATACCCATTCATCCAAAGGTGCTGATCTGATCTTTAAAGGCCCCAGGATCCTTTTGCATTCTACATTGGCATTCTCATAAGCCAAAGACTCAATTACTATATTTCTTGCTTCTGAATCAGGTATCCCTATTTGTACAGCCTTAGTTAGTCTTTGTAAAACGTCACTAAAGGGTTCTCTCTGACCCTGTTTTACCCTGATATATGATTCTAATCTCTGACCTGAGGCTTGAACCCTGTCCCAGGCCCTTAGAGCTACTGTGGCACATATGGATAAAATATTTTCATCATAAAGAGCTTATTCCTGAGGATCAGAGTAAAGTCCTTCACCTAGAATTTGATCTAGAGAAACCTCAATTCCTTTCGCTGATTCTTGTTGTTGTAAAAGTCTGGCCTCTTACTTGAATAGGCATTTGAAATTCCATAAAGGTCCGTTCTCCAGGACAGCAGAGGTCAGCTGATTCCAATCTTGAGGGGTTGCCCTGTTGCTGAGAGCCCAGGATTTTAACATCTCTCTAACAAAGGACGAATGTAGTCCCTAATTCACAATTGTTGTTTAAATTCTTTCAGATCATTCATACATATAGGCTCCCATGTATGTTCTTTAAAGACCTTAGGGTTTTTGGAGCCAGTTACGTTTTCTGATGTTATTACTTGAAAGGCAGGTATAACTCTGTGTAGACTCAGAGTTTTCAGAGGTAAATGTTGCCTTTCTACCTTTTGCTCCTGTTCATCAGAGTCTAGGATTTCCTCAATCTTATTAAATCTGCTCACCATTGCCTTCTGTAAATCCTGAATCTCCTGTCCAGTATTATGCTCCAAAGCCTTCATTAACGATTCTAAGGCATGGAGCTTGTCCTTCAGAGACACCATTTCCTCCCTGGACACTATCGCCTTCATTGATAATTCTAAGGCGTGGAGATTGTCCGTTAGAGATACCATATCCTCCTTGGACAGAATCCTCATGGCATGTACTGTGCCTTCTTGTATGGAAATCCTGTCAATTAATCTATCATACCATTTTGGAAAAGTCCAATTTTCACATTCAATGGTTTTAATTCTCTCAGCTAATGTTTCAGCACTTACAGTCATGAACTGGAGGTTACGAGTCATTTTGGTTGTCCCCTTCTTGAGTGCAGTGAAGCTCCCTTCTAAAGAAGCAATATCAGACTGTACCTTCTTGATATTTTGGTCAGTTGACCAAGTCATATCAGTCAAAGATCTAGTCTCTTCCTTGAAAACTCTAAACTCTTTTTTGAGGAAGTTGGTGTCAGTCTGAATTGTCCTTAAGGTTTTAATCTCTGCCCTCAGCATTGCTGATTCAATCTTGAAGGACTGCATCGTTCTTATAACATATCCAAACACCAGAAAAGTGACAAGTCCCAGAAATAACCAAGTAAGAGGAATATCAGAAACCTCATGGAGGATATCCTCCATGGAGCAATTAAAAAGGTCATTGAATTTTTGGATAGTAATATTTTCTGACATGTTCAATCAAAAGAAATTGTATTTATTTATTTGTTTTCAACTGAAAAAAAAAATTTTACCTGTAATGACCCTTGTCTGCCAGTAAACTGCGGGGGCACACCTGAATCCACGTGGCAATGGAACCGACCCGGAAAGCAAATTCTAAAATATATACTCTCAAATCCAGAGGTTAAATTCACAGATCGAGTGCTGGGGGAAGACAGTGCCCAATGGGGGTAGCAAAAGCCAAGGAAGTTAGTTGCTCGGCCCGCGAATGTGGCTAGGAACTGGCTAGACCCCAAGTGCGGTGTGCGCTCATGCCACTAGGCCCGCGCCACGAGGGGGAAAAAGGCTCCACGCTGGGCACCAGAGGAAGCTGCAGGGCGATTGGTAAAGAAAAGTCCCCAGACTATCTTGATACAAAAGATACAGCTTTAATAAACAGAAGGCTTACAACAGCTTACACCAGAATCCAACCGATCCCTCTGGACACAGGAGCCAGGTAAAAAGAGAGCTAGTGGAGTGGAGCGCATTTGCTAGGTTTATAGGCAGGCTTTTGCCTGAGGGCGGCATGCCCCGAAAACAGAATATGATTGGCTGAACTCCCCTATCATCCAGGGAAACAACTGATAATGTGGCAGGCTACACAATCAAAGTTAAAAAAAATCGGTAGCTCTTCTATGTACAAATTATAAAAAAGCTGAGAAAGAAATCGAAGAAACATCACCTTTCACATTAGCCACAAATAACATAAAATATCTTTGGGTTAACACTAAGCAAAGAAATGAAAGACATGTTCATTAAGAACTTTGAGTGTTTGAAAAGAAATTTTAAAAGTATCAAAAAATGGAAAGATCTCCCATTCTCTTGAATAGGTAAGATCAACATAATGAAAATAGCAATTTTATCAAAAGCAATCTATAGATTCAATGCAATCCCCATTAAAATCCCAACGCAATTCTTCACTGACCTTGAAAGCAACATAAAAATGAAAAATTCACAGAGAGTCGGGGTTATGTACATTATTGTCTTGTCTTTGAATTTTTGACTGTGAATGAGCTAATTGCAGAGAGACATTTTATTCTATGGGTTGCTAAGCTAAATCAGCATGTATATTGTAAAGGTAACTTGATTTCAGAATTTGAGTCTAAGGATATTTTGCTTTGAAAAAGAGGTTCTTATTTTGCTTGAACAGAAGATGAGAACCGGTGGATTGCTTACAGACTGGTGTGGTTTGATGGGACAAGACCCCCTGAAATGTTGCCTTGAATACCCCTCAAAGCATTGCTTCACCCAGTAAACAGCAGGAAGAAGTTTGAACAGAACTCTGTCTATATTCCCAAATATTTTTTATAACTGTTTGCTTACATTTAAAGGGGGATATGCTATAAAGATGAATAATTTGCTTGGGTATGGATCTTGGTTTATTAATACAAATTTAAGGTCAATTTGTTATGTGTATATGTGTTTCTGACCACGGTTAAGGTACTGTGTTTGTGCAGCTCATTTAAAAATATAATACATAATTAAGAAATATAGTTAATAGATATTATCTATAATAGTCAAGTTTGTAGTAGTATTAGTTAGATTTTCTAGATGTACAGAGATATATTTCAGTTAGATAGGTATTCTTATTTTTTTTGAAAGCAAATTTTATTAAATTATAAAAGAGTTTCCATTTCCGCCCCTCTTCCCAACACCCTCCCACTCCCCCTACTCCCTCTCCTCCTCCCTCTCCCTCCCTTAGGGCAGTCAGGGTTTCCTGCCCTGTGGGAAGTTCAAGTTCCTCCCCCCTCCCTCCAGGTCCAGGAAAGTGAGTATCCAAACAGACTGGATCCCCAAAATCCAGTATATGCAGAGGAAACAGGTCCCAGTATCATAGTCAATGGCTTTTCAGAAAGACTTCAGGCCAGCCACATTCAGAGATTCTGGCCAAATTCTGAGAATCTGGTTAGATCACATCCTCGTTCAGTCCCAGTACAACTGGCCTTGGTAAACTCTCATTAGATCCGTTCCCTTGGATCAGTGGGTGATAGCATCCCTCGCAGTACTGATTTCGTTTTTCATGTTCTTCCTCCATCTTCTGAGAATGGAAGCAAGGTAGTCCAACTCCTTTTTTAAAGTTCCATTAGCAGTTTTCCTGACCTCCCACTTTTTATACTAATTATTGGTATAAAGTGAGAGTTTCCTCTTAGATGTCACTATTCTATTTCTAGGAATTACTGGAACCTGTTCTCGTCTGTGATGATCTATGTTGATTTTACTGAATTAAAATTAAATAATTGAATAATCATCCAGAAAAGAGAAAAATATTAGAAGCCAATGATAGTAACAGGGGAAACCCCACACAACAGATGTGATTGCACACATGCATGTCATTCTATTAATTTAAACAACTCTTCCCATTTCACTCAAAACACACTTCACAGTCTCCAGCTGATCATGTTGAAACCCACTTTCAAATATGTTAGCATTTTAGATGTTTTTATTATATTTTAAATTATGTGCAGTTGTCTCTATGGCAGTATATACTCATATGAGTGCTAATGCCCACAGATGCCATAGGCATAGCATCTCCAGGGAGCCAGAGATACACATGGTTGTGAGCCACCCAACAGGGTTGTTGTGAACTGAGATACAGTTCTCCGCAACAGCAATACAACCCTTAGCTGCTGAGCCATTTCTCTACCCCGAATAGATTATCTTTTATGAATAGAAGAAAGGGAAGGATTCATGTCCAATAAAACAAGAAAAAGAGGTGAGTATTATAAAAGTTTATCTGACAAAACTAAACTTAAAAAAAGAAGATGTCAAATTACATATAATGTGGAAAAAAACGTCAGGATCATTACAGATGCCAAAAAGAAAAAAGCCTTCGACAAGATCCAACGCCCCTCATGATAAAGGTCCTGGAGAAAGAATTGATACAAGGAACATACAGAAACATAATAAAGGCAATATACAGCAAGCCAAAAGCAACATCAGACTAAATGGAGAGAGGAAATGAGTATATATAACAAACATGAAAATTAATTCATTCTACTACTGATAATTCAAGTTTTCTTAGCTTAGTGAATTGAAAACTTTAGACTACCATCTGAGAAATTAAGAGTGGAAGTGTTTTGATGACATTTTATCCTCCAAACAGTTCTGCCCCACCTCCCAACACCCACTCACTCCGCCCACTACCTCTCCTCCTTCCTCTCCATCCCCCAGAGCAGTCTTTAAATATTTCTTAATTATTAGTGTTTAATCTTTTGAGAACTCTGTTTAGTTCTAAACCTCAGTTTTAAAAAGAAATTATACCTAAAAGTATAGCTAGGTCATACTCCACGTCTTAATTGATGATTGCATACTGACTACTAACAGATTTTTATCCACAATAACTGAGAAGCTTGAATAATAAATATTTTAAGTAGAATATATTATATAAAACACACCAAAGTTCTATACATAAACCTCTTTCCAATTTGAGCAACTGGGTTCCTGTGACATCTGCCCACCCAACATAAAGGCATGTTCTGATTTCGTGGTTTTTATACAGCCCAACGCCTTTCCCACAGTTTCCCAAAGCTTTTCAATGATACTTCATCCAGTTCAGCCTCCTGAAGGTGAGTGTGTAATTAATGAGGTGGTAGCCCTTCCCTCGAGTTAGTTTTCATCTAAATAAAGGTGCCCGATCCTTATCTCTACCTTTTGTTCTCATTGTTGCCTTGAATATACCGAGCTTCCTGTTGGTACAGGGAACCATCGATTTGCTGACTAATCTTTTTATCTGATCATTATAGATTGTAACTCTCAGTCTATAACCTTTAAACACACTGCTATTGTGGTTAAATAAAACACAATACAAAATAATTAACATCTTCCCATATTGACATTTCTGTGACAAGTGAACAGTAGTATTTTTAGCAAAAAGAATAAATAGAAGATGAATATACAATCTTAAGTTCCTTAATATAAATGACTCTAGAAGAACCAGTATGTAGCCTTGGGGAAATCAAGTGTTCATAGGTTTGTGGGTTAATATCCGAGTCTTCTATTTGATTTCATAGGTCGACTTCTCTGATCTTATGCCAATACCAAGCTGTTTTCAATACTGTAGCTCTGTAATAGAGTTTGAAGTCAGGGTTGATTATACCTCCAGAAGTTCCTTTATTATATAAGATAGTTTTGGCTATCCTGGGTTTTTTTTCATATAAAATTAATTATTATTCTCTCAAGGTCTGTGAAGAAGTTCCATGGGATTTTGATGGGGATTGACCTTTGGTAGAATTGCCATTTTTACTATGTTGATCCTCCCAATCCAAGAGCATTTTCTGTTATCCTCTTCAAAGACTTAAAGTTCTTTTCAAATAGGTCTTTCACTTCCTTGGTCAGTGTTATCCCATGATATTTTATGCTATTTGTGGCTATCGTGAAAGGTGAAGTTTCTCTGATTTCCTTCCCTGCTTCTTTATCCTTTGTGTAAAGGAGGGCGAGTGATTTTTTGGAGTTGATCTTGTACCCAGCCACATTACTAAAGGTGTTTATCAGCTGTAGGAGCTCTTTGGTAGAATTTTTGGGGTCGCTCACGTATACTACCATATCGTGTGCAAAGAAGGAGAGTTTAACTTCTCCCTTTCCAATTCGAATCCCGTTGATCCCCTTATGTTGTCGTATTGCTATTGCTAGAACTTTTCTTTTTTTCCCCAAAGGTTATTAAATTATATAAGAATCCATCTGCCCCACCTACAAACACCCTTCCACTCCCCACACTCCCTCTCCTCCTCCCTCTCCATCCCTAAGAGCAGTCAGGGATTCCTGCCCTGTGGGAAGTTTAAGTTCCTCCCCCCTCCCTCCAGGTCCAGAAAGGTGAGTATCCAGACAGACTGGATCCCAAAAATCCAGTATATGCAGAGGAAACAAGTCCCAGTGTCATTGTCAATGACTTTTCAGAAAGACTCCAGGCCAGCCACATTCAGAGAATCCGGCCTCATTCAGAGAATCTGGTTGGATCACATGCTCGTTCAGTCCCAGTCTAACTGGCCTTGGTGAACTCTCATTAGATCAGTCCCCTTGTATCAGTGGGTGATCGCACACCTCGCGGTCCTGATTTCCTTTTTCATGTTCTTCCTCCTTCGGCTCCGCATTTGCACCTTGGGGGGCTCAGTCTGGTGCTCCAATATGGGTCTCCGTCTGTATCGCGATCCATCATCGGATGAAGGTTCCCTCTGATCATGACTTCCTGGCTCACGTTCTCCATCCTTCTGCTTCTCGTTTGAACCTAGGGAGTTAAGTCCAGGGTTCCAATGTGGGTCTCTGTCTCTATCTCCATCCATCGCCAGATGGAGGTTCTATGGTGATAAGCAAAATATTCATCAGTATGGTTATGGGCCAAGGCAGGTTCAGGCACCCTCTACTCTGTCCAGAGAACAATCTGGGGATCTCTTCTTGGACCTGGGATCCCATTTATAATCAAGTCTCTTGTAAACCCTAAATGACGCCCTTAGTTGAGATATATTCTTCCCTGATCCCATATCCATCCTTCCTCCCTTCCCCCCATCCCAGTCCCCCTCTCTCCATATCCTCTCCAGCATAGACTAGCATTGGTGTTTTTGACTTTTGCTAATCTGACCGGTGTAAAATGGTATCTCATAGTTGTTTTGATTTGCATTTCCCTGATCGCTAAGGAGGTTGAGCATGACCTTAAGTGTCTTTTGGCAATTCGAAGTTCTTCTGTTGAGAATTCTCTGTTCAGATCAGCACCCCATTTTTTAATTGGGTTAATTAGAGTTTTAGTGTCTAGTTTCTTGAGTTCTTTGTATATTTTGGAGATTAGGCCTTTATCTGATGAGGGCTTGGTGAAGACCTTCTCCCAGTCAGAAGGTAGCCTTTTTGTCTTTCTGATGGTGTCCTTGGCTTTACAGAAGTTTCTCAGTTTCAGGAGGTCCCATTTATTCATTGCTTCTCTTATTGTCTGTGCTACTGGGGTTCTACCTAGGAAGTGGTCTCCTGTGCCCATGTCTTGTAGACTACTTTCCACTTTCTCTTCTATCTGGTTCAAAGTGGTCAGATTAATGTTGAGGTCTTTAAGCCATTTGGACTTGAGTTTTGTGCATGATGATAGATATGGATCTACTTTCATTCTTCTACAGGTTGATATCCAGTTATGCCAGCACCATTTGTTAAAGATGCTTTCCTTCTTCCATTGCGTACCTTTAGCCCCCTTGTCGAAAATCAAGTGTTCATAGTTTTGTGGGTTAATATCCGGGTCTTCTATTTGATTCCATAGGTCGACTTCTCTGATCTTATGCCAGTACCAAGCTGTTTTCAATATTGTAGCTGTGTAATAGAGTTTGAAGTTAGGGATGGTTATACCCCCAGAAGTTCCTTTATTATATAAGATTGTTTTGGCTCTCCTGGGTTTTTTTTTCATATAAAATTAATTATTATTCTCTCAAGGTCTGTGAAAAAGTTTGATGGGATTTTGATGGGGATTGCATTGAATCTATAGATTGCTTTTGGTAGAATTGCCTTTTTTACTATGTTGTTCCTCTCAATCCAAGAGCAGGGGAGATCTTTCAATTTTCTGGTATCCTCCTCGATTTCTTTCTTCAAAGACTTAAAGTTCTTGTCAAATAGGTCTTTCACTTCCTAGGTCAGAGTTATCCCATGATATTTTATGCTATTTGTTGCTATTGTGAAAGGTGAAGTTTCTCTGATTTCCCTCCCTGCTTCTTTATCCTTTGTGTATAGGAGGGCAACTGATTTTTTAGAGTTGATCTTGTATCCTGCCACATTACTAAAGGTGTTTATCAGCTGTAGGAATTCTTTGGTAGAGTTTTTGGGTTCGATCATGTATACTATCATATCGTCTGCAAACAGCAAGAGTTTAACTTCTTCCTTTCCAATTCGAATTTCCTTGATCCCCTTATGTTGTCGTATTGCTATTGCTAGAACTTCTAGTACTACATTGAAAAGGTATGGGGAGAGTGGATAGCATTGTCTTGTTCCTGATTTAAATGGAATGGTTTTGAGTTTCTCTCTGTTCAGTTTGATGTTAGCTGTTGGATTGCTGTAAATAGCTTTTATTATATTTAGGTATGATCCTTGTATCCCCAATCTCTTCAACACCTTTATCATAAAGAGATGTTGGATTATGTCAAATGCTTTTTCAGCATCTAATGAGGTGATCATATGGTTTTTTTCTTTCAGTTTATTTATATGATGGATTACATTGATAGATTTGCGTATGTTGAACCAGCCCTGCATCTCTGGAATGAAGCCTACTTGATCATAACGGATAATTTTTCTAATGTGTTCTTGGAATCGGTTTGTCAGGATTTTGTTGAGAATTTTTGCGTCAATGTTCGTGAGTGAGATTGGCCTGTAATTCTCTTTCTTGGTTGTGTCTTTATGTAGTTTTGATATCAGGGTAACTGTAGCTTCATAAAACGAGTTTGTCAATGACTCTTCTGTTTCTATACTGTGAAATACCTCAAGGAGTATAGGTATCAGCTCTTCTTGGAAATTCTGGTAGAATTCTGCATTGAAACCAACCTGCCCTGGTCTTTTTTTGGTCGGGAGGTTTTTGAAAACAGCTTCTAATTCTATGTGACTAACAGGTCTATTTAGATGGTTCACCTGGTCTTGATTTAACTTTGGTAAATGGTATTTATCTAAAAACCAATCCATTTCTTGTACATTTTCCAACTTTGTGACATATAAACTTTCGTAGTAAGCTCTAATGATTCTCTGAGTTTCCTCTGTGTCTGTTGTTATGTACCCCTTTTCATTTCTGATCTTATTAATTTGAGTGTTCTCTCTCTGCCGTTTGATTAGTTTGGCTAGGGGTCTATCTTTGTGGTTGAGGTGTGTTTCTTGTAAACAGCAGAATGTTGGATCCTGTTTTCGTATCCAATCTCTTAGTCTGTGCCTTTTTATAGGTGAGTTGAGTCCATTAATATTAAGTGATATTAATGACCAGTGGTTGTTGATTCCGGTTATTATTTGTGTGTGTGTGTGTGTGTGTGTGTGTGTGTGTGTGTGTGTATAGTAGCGTTTGTGTGTTTCTCTTCTTTGAGTTGTGATTGTGAAGGGTCGCTAGATGTGTGGGTTATTGTAGGCAGTGTTGGCAATGTTGGATTCCTTGGGTTGTGATTTTCCTTCTATTACTTTCTGTAAGGCTCGATTTGTGACTACGAATTGTTTAATTTTATTTTTATCCTGGAATATTTTGTTTTTTCCGTTGATAGTGAACGGTAGCTTGGCAGGGTGTAGTAGTCTGTGTTTGCATCCATGGTCTCTTAGTTTCTGCAGTACCTCTATCCAGGATCTTCTGGCTTTCATGATTTCCATAGAGAAGTCCGGTGTAAGCCTGATAGGTTTACCTTTATAAGTTATTTGACCTTTTTCCTTTGCAGCTCTTAATATTCTTTCTTTAATCTGTACATTTTGTGTTTTGATTATTATATGGCGAGGGAATTTTTTTTTTTTGGATCCAGTCTATTCGGTGTTCTGTATGCTTCTTGAACCTTCATAGGAATATCGTCCTTTAGGTTGGAAAAGTTTTCCTCTATAATTTTGTTGAATATATTTTCTGGGCCTTTGATCTGCAGTTCTTCTCCTTCTTCAATCCCTATTATTCTTAGATTTGTTTTTTTTATTGTGTCCTAGATTTCTTGAATGTTTTGTTAAGAGAATTTGTTGGATTTGCAGTTTTCTTTGACCAGAGCGTTTATTTTCTCTATGGTATCTTCAGAATCTGAGATTTGTTCCTCTGTCTCTTGTATTCTATTGGTTATGCTTGATTCTGTAGTCTCCGTTCATTTTCCTAGGTTTTCCATATCCAGCCGGTTCTCTGTTTGTGTTTTCTTCATTGCCTCCATTTCAGTTTTCAATTTTTGAGCTGTTTCCTTTACTTGTTTGATTGTTTTTTCTTGGTTTCTCAGGGTATCATTCACGGATTTACTTATTTCTTCAAACTTTTTGTTATACTTCTCATCCATTTCTATACTCATTTCTTCAAACTTTTTGTTATACTTCTCATCCAGTTTTTTAAGGGAGTTATTCATATCCTGTTTAAGGGACTCTATTCCTTTCATAATGGCACTTTTTTCCACTTCTTCTGGATTAAGGTGTTCAAGTCCTTCTATTGTTGGGTCGTTGGGATCTGGTGTTTTCATGTTGTTTTTCAGATTGTTGGACAAGGTCTTGCCTTGGCGTCTGCCCATCTCTTCCTTCTAATGCTCTCTATTGGATCTTTTGGTACTGTGTCAGGTTCCCTTGTTTGGCAGGGATTTTACTACAGAATTCCCATCTGTCCTCAGGCAGGTTTTTAAGGCACAGGAACTGCCTCCTGTCGGGATGCGCTTTTAGCCCAGGCCCAGCATGCAAGGCAGCTGAGTTGGGGAAATTTTATGGCCCCAGGGGGAAGGGAGAAATATAGGAATTTGTACCTGGATGGAATCTGGGATGCCAGGCGGGAGAGCTTAACAGGTTGGAGCCAGCACTGCAGGGTGACCTGGGAGTCTATGGGGTCAGGGAAAGTCCTCCGAGCTCCACCTTGCCAGGCCCCTGCCGCAGGCCAGAAGCAAACTCACCCCTCTGATGGCCCTTTGCTAGAAGTCAGGGCCCTTTGCTAGAAGTCAGGGCCCTTTGCTGCTCTGGAATGTCGCTGAGCTGATACCGAGCCCGCCTGTCCTCAAGCAGACTTTTAAGACACAGGAACTGCCTCCTGCTGGGAAGCAACTACAGCCCAGGCCCAGAGTCCAAGGCAGCTGAGCTGGGGAAATTTTATGGCCCCAGGGGGAAGGGAGAAATATAGAAATTTGTACGTGGATGGAAGCTCGGATGGCAGGCGGGCACTAGAACTTTTCTTATGTTGAACCATTCTTGCGTCTCTGGGATGAAGCAGACTTGATCATGGTGAACAATTCTTCTGATGTGTTCTTGGATTCGGTTTACAGGACTTTATTATTTTTGTATCAATGTTTGTGAGTGAGATTGAGCTATAATTCTCGTTCTTAATAATGATTTTGTGTGGGTTGGTTATCAGGGTAATTGTAGTCTTGTACAATGAATTTGGCTTTTTCTATTGTGTGGTGACTATGTGAGGAGCATTGGTAATAATACTTCTTTGAAAATCTTGTAGAATTCTATCCTGAACTAATCAGGTTCTGTGCTCTTTTTTGTTGGGAAACTTTTGATGATTGTTTCTATTTTTCAGTGGTTATAGGTCTACTTAATTTGCTTATCTGGTCTTGATTTAATTTTGGTAAGTGATATTATTCCAGAAAATTTTCTATTTCTTTAAGTTTTCCAATTTTATGGAGTATGAGTTGTCGACATATCACCTGATGAAACTCTGAATTCCCTTCATGTCTGTTATTATGATCCCCTTTTTTGTTTCTGATTTTGTTAATTTGGACAGACTTTCTCTGCCTTTTGTATATTCCTTTATACCTGGATGAAATGTTCTATAGATGTCTGTTAAGTCCATTTATTTTTCTATTAATATTTTGTCTTACATACCTCTCTAGTGGTGAGAGTGGGGTGTTGAAGTCTCCCACTATTAGCGTGTAGAGTTTCGTGTATGAATTAAGATTATTATTGTTTCTTTTATATATGAGGGTTGTCTTCTATTTGTGCATAGATGTTCAGTATTGAGATTTCCTCTTGATAAATTTTTCCTATGACGAATATGAAATGTTCCTTTTGTCTCTTTTAATTGGTTTTAGTTTGAAGAATATTTTGTTAGACAATAGGATAGCTAAACCAGCCTGTGTCTTAGGTCCATTTGACTGGAAAATTTCTTCCCAACCCTTACTCTGAGGCAATGTCTGTCTTTGAGTTTGAGGTGTGTTTCTTGTATGCAGCAGAAGGATGGATTCTATTTTTGTATCCAATCTGTTAGACTGTGTCTTTTATAGGTGATTTGGTTCTACTTATATTAAGAGATATTAATGACCAGTGATTGCTAGTTACTGATATTTTAGTAATCATTGTTTGTGTTGTTATTGTGTGTGTTTTTCTCTTCTTTGGGATTTACTGCTCTGAGATCTTCTATTGTCTCTATTTTTGTGGATATAACTAACTTCTTTGGGTTGGAGTTTTCCTTCTAGTACTTTGTGTATGCCTGGGTTTGTGGCTAGGTATTGGTTAAATCTGGTTCTGTCATGATATATCTTGTTTTATCTTTCTATGGTGATTGTAAGTTTTACTAGGCATAGTCTTGGCTGGCATCCATGGTTTCTTAATGTCTAAATAATGCTTTACCAGGACCTTCTGGCTTTCATTATTTCCATTAAAAAGTCTAGTATAATTCTGATAGGTTTGTATTTATAAGTTACTTGACATTTTCCTTTGAAGCTCTTAGTATTATTCTTTCTTTATTATGTATGTTTAGTGTTTTGATTATTATGTGCTGAGAAGATTTTTTTGCGTCCAGTCTACTTGATGTTCTATAAGCTTTTTGTATCTTCATAAGTATATCTTTGTTTAGGTTGAGGAAGTTTTCTTTTGTGATTTTGTTGAATATATTTTCTGTGCTTTTGAATTGGACTTCTTCTCCCTGCTCCATTCTTATTATTCATAGGTTTGGTCTGTTCATGATGTCCCATATTTCCTGGATATTTTGTGTTAAGCTTTTGTTCAATTTAACATTTTTTTGACTGATGAGTCTGTTTCTTTAAATGTATCTTCAACACTTGAGATTTTCTCTTTTATCTCTTGTATTCTACTTGAATTTGTGGTGCCTTACCATTTCCCTCAGTTTTATTGTCTCCATTTTGGTTTTTCAAATCTTGATTTGCTTATTTTACCTGTTTAATAGCTGCTTCTTGGTTTTCTTTAAGGATTTTTTTCCAATTTTTTGATTGTCTTTTCTTTCATTTCTTTGAGAGAATTTTTCATTTCATCTTTAAGGGCCTCAAACATTCTCCCAAAGTTAATTTTAGGTCATTTTTTTCTGCTTCTTCTGTACTGAGGTGTTCAAGTCTTGATGTCTTAGTTTTTGTGGGTGTTGTGTTGCTCTTTTTTTGGTGTTGAGTGTGTTATTACCTTGTCTACCCATCTTTTCCTCTGATTGGTGAAGTTGGGGCTGTTTCTCTGGTTATCATTCATCCAGGTGCCAGTAGAGCGAAAGCTCAGATGATTGTTCCCCATGGTGGAGTCAAGACCATAGTTCCAGTTACCTCAGAGGTCACTTGAAGTTCCCAGAGGTCATTTGGCACTCCTAGAAGTCATTATGCAATCCTGAAAGTCATTAGTCCTACTCCCAAAGAGATTGCTTGCTTGGTCCCATTCCCACAGAGATCACTGGCTCAGGCCTACTCCCCTGGACATTGCTCTCTCATACCTGCTCCTGTGGAGGTTGCTGGCCTGTGCCTACTCCCATTTGTGACCCTGTCTCCAGCCTGCTTCTTCAGAGGTTGCTGGCCTACTAACTGTTGTAAACTTAGGGAAACATAAGACGAGGTTCATCTATAGTTCTAGTTTAAGATAAGGTACAGACCATCCTGATTGTGTGATAACACATCTATATTTAGGAGAAACACAGATAAATTTTGGGACTTACCCAAAAATCTACTATTCATTTATAGTAAAATAATAGTTCCTTAGACGGTATCCACAGTCAGAGTGATCTTTCTCTTTCAAATGATACTTTCTAGAAATAACTTTATAGATAAACTAAAGGTGTGTTTCCATTGTGGTTCTAAATACAGACAGATTGGCAATGAAGACTAAGTACCCTAATGACATAAAAAGTACAAATAAAATGATTAAAAGGAACTATTGCTAATGTTTTTTTAGAAAAAAATTAAAATATTTTCATTTAAAGATTACATTTTTAGTAAACAAATAAACAACAAAAAATACTGTTACAGAGAGAAGGATAACTTCAGAAACCAAAATTAGTATGGGTTTTAATAATATAAGTAGTGCATTAAATGTCTCAATAAGTATCATTCTAATGCTGTGTGTCATCCTTAGTCATCAGAGAAATGCAAATCAAAACAAGTCTGAGATTCCACCTTATACCTGTAAGAATAGCCAAGTTCAAAAAGACTGATGACAACTTATGCAGGTAAGGTTGTGTGGTAAAGGGAACAGTCCTGCATTTCTGGTGGGAATGAAAGCTGGTACATTCCCTTTGAATATCAATATGATTATTTCTCAGAAAATTAGTAAACAACCTTCCTCAAGACCCAGCTATATCACTTTTGGGTATATATTCAAAGGATGTTCAATTGTACCACAAGGACATGTGCTCAACTATGTTCATGGCAACATTGTTCGTCATAGCCAGAACCTGGAAACAACCTAAATGCCCCTTTACTGAAGAATGGATAAGGAAAATGTGGTACATTTACACAATGGAGTACTACACAGCAGAAAAAAATAATGACATCTTGAAATTTGCGAGCAAATGGGTGGAGCTAGAAAACATAATGAGTGAGGTAACCCAAACCCAGAAAGACCTACTCATAAGTGGTCTTTAAACTTATGAACCTACTCATAAGTGCTCTTTAAACATAATTCAAAGACAACCCACCTACAAATCACAATCCCAGACAAACTTTACACAATGAGGATCCTAAGAGAGCCATGCATGTATCTAATCTACATGGGAAGTATAAAAAGACAAGATCACCTGAGCAAATTGGAAGCATGGGGACCATGGAAGTAGGTTGAAGGAGAAGGGAGAGGCAGGAAAGAGAGAGCAGAGAAAAATGTAGAGCTCAATAAAATCAATAAAAACATCAAGAAAAAAAGAAAAAAAGAATTATTTGATTAGAGTAAAGAAATAAAAAGAATATTCCTCAAAGAAGTCACATAGCTCTTGGTATGTCTGTGTGTGTTTGTGATTGTTTGTGTGTGTGTGTGTGTGTGTGTGTGTGTGTGTGTGAGAGAGAGAGAGAGAGAGAGAGAGAGAGAGAGAGAGTTGTTTAAGTGAACTTAGCCTACATGGGGCCATAATGATCCCTTCAGAATGGACTATCTAACAAAATCCCTGGGCTGGACATGGAAATCTCCCTTTCAGCTCTCAGGGATTCCAAGAGATTCTCTCAAACACCATAAGCTATGGCTGTTTTCTAGAATGTGAAAATAAGACCTTACTGATGAAGACACCATCTACTTCATATACAGAACTTGGAAAGATAAAGCTGGTAGTGACCTGGAAGCCTGCACGCTAAGGACAAGTTTTTATATTATCAAAAGGTACTATGGAAGCTGCCAAGGAAGACCAGATTGAAAGACATATGTAATTTTATAATACTGACACAAATATTTTGGGAGCAACCAACAGGGTCTCAAAAGACTTAAGGTCTACTCAAGAGGAGGAAACTTACAACTGATACTGTAAAGTCAGTCAAGAGCTTATGGTTGGAGAGATCATAGAACCACAGGAGAACTTACTACTTCTGATTATCTAAATCAATGTAGCTTCCAACTCTGTTCTAAATACTTATCCTTATAGCCAAAGGCAACTGTATCTTACTCATTATCAAAAAAATACTGCTTTTTGCATAAAAGAGAGGTTACTACAGAGATTCACAATTTACAGTGTATACCCAGCACTAACTGGAACATTTGTAACATACTGGAATTTCAAGAACTATTACTTTATGAATAGAATAACAAATTACACATGGAAACAAAATTTTGTAGGTTGGTTTTATACACTAATGAACTCCTTGAACACTAAAAATAAAATTATGAACATTATATTTTAATTGCATGTGAACAGATACTTATGAAAGCCAGAAGAGACCAACAGATCCTCTGAAGGTGAAGTTACAGGAGGCTTTGAGGTACGCAATATTGGTGGCAGTAACCAAACTCATGTCCTCTGCAAGAACAGTGGACACTCTTTTAACTGATGAGCTACCTTTACATCCCTCATTATCTTAATACTATTATATCGATGGTACTCTATTTACTTTGGCAAACATGGTAGTATATGTGTTCTATTAGAAACTTTGAACAATCATAGTTAATAGTATGGTTTATATATAAAAATATTTGGTAATACATAAACAAATATAAATATTTTAAAAGTTCATATCCAATGTTTTATGCATTGGAAGTAGTTCTTATTCAAGGTAAGTCTTGCCATTTATGATACATTACTAGAAAAATTACTGGGTTAAAAATGATTTAATGCATTAACAGAATTCCAGGAAATCACTTTGTCTAAAAGTAAAGAATGATAAATGAGTATACTGAATAAAACTGTTTCAGTGAAGTAGAACACACACATATACACATACACATACATGCATGTGTGTGTGTGTGTGTGGTCTCTTAATGCATAGTATATTGATCTAGAAAGTAATATTATGCCCAATTTACTATCATAGCTGATAATTCAAAGCTTCAGCATATGTGTACAATTTATTCCAATGTTTGCTTGCTTTATTCAACCACTTAACATGTATTTACTGAGAAGCTATTATGAAACTCATAAGGTTGAGAGTGTCAAAAATTTCATGTAATCATTGCTGATCTAAGCTTGAACATATCTAGTAATATTCCTCTATGTTTAAAATGTCTTTATTCTCCAACATGTTTTTTATAAATTAGTCTTCAAAAATTAAAGTATGAATGAATTTTGTATGAAATGACTCAGTCAAACAGAAATTAGTCATTTAAATGACATACTAGACTTATACATCTTATCGAAGATACATACCATCAAAACGAGCACTTTCTTTTAATAATTTATCAATTTTACTTAATTAGAAATTTATTTTTATTCTGTTGACACTTCAATGGATTAGATCATGGCCACTTATCTAAATTATATTTTTAAAAAAACTTACTTTATCAATATTAGAATTTTGAGAGGCTACCCTCACAGAAAAGCATCACGCTGTCTATTTGGGCATCCAGTAATGAATTCAAATTAACACATGAAATAACTTCTACAGTAACCATATTATATTTAACTCTATAAAATCAGCATCTCCCTATGTGTCTGTACCATGGGAGATCTGTATAAATTTTGTCATTTCATGAACTTCTTCAAGTATTTGTCTTACATTTTCATTGACATGTGACAAATATACCAGTAAGATGAGTGAATATTTCAGTGTGGAATGAGGGTTTTGGTGTCTTGACCTCTAGAAACATTAGCTATTGTATTTCAGTTATGTCTTTGTAGGTATATCATTTTCTGTTTTAGCAGAAATGAGTCATTGCGTATAGCAAAAGAATCACCTTAGAACTTCAAAAGGGACCATGAGTGTAACTCAATAGATAAAGAAGATCAGAGAGGAATAAATCCATGGTTGGCATTACAAATAGTGTAGAAATGAAAATTTCCTAAAGATTAGTTTCCTTCCAAAATATGAATGTGTTCTTTAGCTTTAATAATGCATTCTTGACCTCTTTGTTTCTAAGACTGTAGACCACAGGGTTTAACATTGGAATAACCATGGTGTAGAACACAGATGCAATTTTGTCTGTGTCCATGGAATGACTGGAGCTGGGCTGTAAATACATGAAGATGACTGTCCCATAGAAAATAGAGACTGCAGTAAAATGGGAGGCACAGGTAGATATAGCCTTGCGATGTCCTGCAGCTGTGCGCATTCGTAGGATGGTAATAAAAATGAATATGTAAGATATCCAGATGACTATAATAGCAAAAAAGATATTGAAGCTCACTACATAAACAAGAAGCAGCTCGTTAATATGTCTATCTGAACAAGAAAGAACCATTACTGCAGGAATATCACAAAAAAAATGATGAACCACATTGGATTCACAGAAGGAGAGACTGAATGCATCTCCAGTGTAGATGGAAGCATTAAGGAAACCTAGGATATAGCAGCCTATGACCAGCCATGCACACACACTTGTAGTCATGGTGGTGGAATAGTGTAGAGGCTTAGACACTGCTGCATAGCGATCATATGCCATTGAGGCTAGCAAGTAGTTTTCCACACTGGCAAAGGCAGTGAAACAGAACATCTGAGTAGCACAGTCATTGTAGGACATGACCTTCCTCCCTAAAAGAAGTCCGGTCATCACTGTTGGAGTAACAGCTGAAGAATAACAAAAATCCACCAGAGACAGGTTACCTAGAAAAAAGTACATGGGAGTGTGAAGCTGAGAGTCCAGGACAATCAGAAGGATCATCCCCAGGTTGCCCACCAAGGTGATGGTGTAGATAAGCAGAAAGGTGATGAAAAGGGGAAGCTGCAGATCTGGGTCATTAGTGAGTCCTAACAGGAAGAAATATGACACTTCTGTCCTGTTCTCCATCCAGCTCATTGGGGATCACTGAGTGCTCTGTGGCATAAAAACAAGAGGAAAAGAACAATAAAAGAAAATGATATGAAAAGTATAAATTATGTCTAGAAGCCATTGAGATATGACTTGTGCCTTAAACTTTTTCAAACAAAGCCCTGATTTCAGAATCAAGTTCAGTGCACTAATTATATAGTGTTATTTATTTACAAATTGAGGAATCCTAATAGATAATATACACAGTTTTAAACTTTATAAATTGAGATGTTGACAAGTTAATAATTTAATAGAAATTACTTGTTTGGCTGAATCTTTTGCCAAGTAATCTCTCTTGAACTCAAAACAGTTGATACTCCCATATAGCTCATCTAAGAAATCTTTGAACATTTTTGAAGTGTGTTTACTGCCTTTTCTTATGAATATATAAATTTCAGAAGGAGGGAGAACATGAGCAAGGAAGTCAGGACCGCAAGGGGTGTGTTCACCCACTGAGACGGTGGAACAGATATAATAGGAGCTCACCAAGGCCAGTTGGAATGGGACTGATGGATCATGTGATCAAACCGGACTCTCCAAATGTGACTGATGGTGGAGGCTGACTGAGAAGCCAAGGACAATGGCGCTAGGCTTTGATTCTACTGCATGGACGGGCTTTGTGGGAGCCTTGTCTGTTTGGATGTTCACCTTCCTGGACCTGGGGGGAACGGGGAGGACCTTGGACTTCCCATAGGTTAGGGAACCCTGACTGCTCTTTGGCCTGGAGAAGGAGGGGGAGGAGGAGTGGGGGGAAAAGAGGGGAGGAAAGTGGGTGAAGGGGAGGAGGTGGAAATTTTTAATAAACTAAAAGAATATATAAATTTGCTTGGTTGTCACTTTTATGTAAATTATAAGGTACAGGAGGTTGTGCAACTTATTCTAGTTACTAAACTATTGCTTCGCACTGTTTTCTTTGGACTCTTGCCAACCATTAAATGATTCTGTGTCTGTTAATTCTCAGTTTGAAATGACTTTAAAACACATCCAACCACCTGAATTCATAATTATTCTTTTGTCACCATTCATGGAAGTCAGTATCTACATTTTCATAGTCAATTAATAAAGGAACTGACCAAGTAGTAATTTCATATTTTCACCATACAGTTTCCTCTCATTGCAAATATAAAAAAAACAAAACTTCAAAGGAAAATGATCCTTCTCTTAAAAGCAAAACTGTTCTTAATGAATTTAAAATTTCTTAATTGGATTAGTTTTTGATACATAAAATATTATCACATATCAAAAGTCAAACAAACAAGAAGATGATGATGGCTCATCTTCACCATCTCAAGACAGATTTTCACCATCACCAATATCTTTATATGTTGAGAATTCATAGTTACATCATAAACTTATGAATTTATTGAGGTGTTTAACTCTTATGCACAGTAGTTTTGGAGGGGTAGTTGGAGTTATGGGAATGAGTTCAACCTGAAAATATAGTTTTACTGAGTGAATGAAACAAATGGTTTGGCAGAGACAGGATTTTCACTACTGAAAAAAATACAAATATTTGAGCAATTGATTTCTTTATAGGAGTCACTGTAGCCTCATTTCTCTGAAAATCATTTTCCATCCACAGAATAAAGACAATCACCTTTATGTAAAACCCATTTTTAATTCAGTACATAAAATAGATATGACAGGAGTGTGCTAGATGCCATCACACTAGTATTAGGATGGGGCCAGGGACATCACAATAATTAGAGCAAGGCAAATACTAAATTTAGTTCAGGGCTTCGCTTGCATGTCAGTCTTGAGTATTGAAACTTCTTTCTCTTGTCTTTTCTCCCACATTCCAGCCACTGAACATGTCTACGTTCTCTAGGGTTTCACTGCCTTTACTCAAAGAATAGCATTGTCTTTTTATATCTTCATTTAGACATGTTAATTTTTCCTTGAAGTCTGTATTTCAATTTAGTAAGAGCCATGACCTCTTAAAATCCATTCTTTATTTTATTAGTGTTGTAAAATAGGCTAAATCACAGATCAGTGGTAAGTTATATTTACTACAGATCTGTTTATTTCAAAGCTCCATAGTTTTAAAAACAATTATTTGAAACTGTACTTCTACAATAAAAATATTATTTCAAATATTCTTTCTGTTTTGAAAACCCTAGTAGGACGTCCATCCCAAATTGAATACTATTATTTACCACCATCTTTATCAACAATCTTTAACAAGTTCAACTACTAGCCTGTCCTTGAAGATATCATGGTACCCAATTTTAACACAAATGATCACAATTAGCATTTGATAAGTGTAGGAGTTGTTTATAAATCCCCCCCTCTCTCTCTGTGTGTGTGTGTGTGTGTGTGTGTGTGTGTGTGTGTGTGTGCGCGCGCGCGCGCGCACTAGGTATTACTATATACATTAGCAAGGAAACTTAGGATTTCAGAAGTTACACAAGAACTATAGGATAGGATCCAGGTTCAAAATGTTAAACAACTTCCCAAAAGTAAGCAGAAGATTAAAATAACTTTGAAATTAAGTTTGAGGTTTATTAGTTCATAATTTATTATGACCCTTTACAGCTTAGCAAAGTCTCCTTCTACCTTTCTCATTTTTATCTGTTTTAACTCCCATTGAGATGAAAGAGCATAAAACCATTATATTTATATTTTATATTATATATATATATATATATATATATTACATTTATAGAGCATAAAACCATTATTAGTCTGCCTTTATTTAGTGGTTGAAAGAACCATAACTAATAAAATAAACTAATAAATTCTCCATAATATACATGAAGGCATTTGTGTCCTACTCTCATCTCATTGTTTTTTAAAAAATAGTCTTGAACATCTCATTTTCATAGAACTTATATAGGATGCAGGCAGCCTATAGTTGTATGAATTTCACTTCCCATTTAAGTGAAAACATAATATAGAAGTGAACATTCTGAGAAAATCAAAACAACATACAATAAAGAATAATATTAAAGTCATAAGATTAGCTACATAATATTTCTAAAATTCTATTATAGGTAATCTAACTTCTCTAATACAAATAAAATTGGCAGAAGAACACAAGTATGGATAAGTTTCAAACCAACATGAATTCTTTCAATTTTACTGCCCTGGGAAGAATCACTTACCTGCTCCTTATTGGTAAAATGGATATGATACAATTTCTTCTCTTATACAATGCAGTATTTTGACAAGTAATATGGAGTAGATAGCTATTTACAAAGATGGTGTAATTTAAATATCAGTAACTTAGAAGTGAATATGAGCAATGTACATTATATATGTTTAGAAAATGTCTTAATAAAACTCATTATTTCTCATAAATATTATACACTGATAGTAGAAAAGTCCATCAATGTAACTTTTATATTTGGAAATTTCTTTGATCCTGCTAAAAGTTCACAGCAAGACTTCAGGTAAGTAGAAGGCATTTTTTTATTCACAGGGAATTCACTCAGATGATTAATGATGTCCAATAAGTCATTATCTGCAGGCTGTCTTTTCTAAACAATGTGATTTGGAGACATGTTGGGATTTAGAGGCCAGGGTGAGGGGAACTTGAGGGAATTACACAGATTTGATGAACTCTGGAGATTTCCCCATGTGATTGCTTGAAGAATTCTTATCCAAATTTTCTATGGAAGAGACAATTAACCTGCCTGCAGAAACAAAAAAAATGTTGTTATATTTTTAAAATTAAGGTTTTTAACTGATAAATGAAATTATGTAAATTAATGATGAAACATGAGACCTTTCTTTTCTCTGTTTTATGCTTCATTAAATCTGTTCTTTAACAAACTAAGTATTGTGTATTATGCATTCTTATACTCTCACCACATTCTAACTTGTCTTCCTTCACCTTCTGACTCCCAAAAATTTCCTTTTCACATTCATGACTTTGAGGATTGATTGAGCTTGACCAGGACTATGTGTGTAGCCTTAAGTTTGGAACTATCCATTTTTGCCTGCTGGACTCACTATTGGATATACAACTGAAGAATATGATGGTTTATCCCCCAGAATCCAGTAATAGCCAATAGTTCAGGGAAGTATAGAGTTCTATGAGACCCTCCTCTAACCATACAGACATTGAAAGGCCCAGTTCAGTGCAAGAAAGTTCAGGAAGTCACAACTATTGTAAGATCACAATTACAATGGTTATGCCATATTCTGAAGACACTTTCCAGATCTCTGTGTTTTCTGGTACTCACATACATTCTGCCTCTTTCTCTGTGATGTTCTCTGAGCCTTTGAGGGAATGAAATAAATGCCCTCTTTAGAGATGAAAACTCAATGTCATTTATTCTTAGCAACTTGAGTAATCATAAGTCTCCTTATTCAGCAACATTCATAGCAAAAAAAAGGTTATATGATTAAGGCAGTGAGTATCATTTTTCTAGGGTTAAGGCTGAGGTGTAGTATTTTTCTACTGTTTTAAAAATAAACATTTAGAAAGTGATTTGTCACCATATCAGTTTAGCAAAACATTATCAGTCTATTGACCTCCAAGACCTCCTCAGTCAATTTTTTCTTTTTCTTTTATACTGGTAGTGTCATACATGAACGACATTTAATAGACTAGGCTTCAAATCCAGAAGACTTTAAGTTACCCCATAGCCAATCTATGTTTGAATCAATGTATCTTGCCTGGTAGGTGAATATTGTTGTTCATTGGATTCACAGCTATGGAAGACAACTGAAGGCTTCTGGCACCATCTAGAAATGTGACGCTCAGTTTCAGTCTAATTTCTTTATATGTTACAACAAATGAAAATACTATCTTCAGCAATAAAGTCTTATCTACTATTTATACTGAGTAACTAAGAGGAATAACTAGAGTCTGTATTGTTTTAAGGGCCTCCACAGACTATCTCAACAACAATTCATAAGTCAATATTTCACAATAAGTCCTGGGAATTTTGTAATTCAAGTTTTTAAGAGCCACACTATTTAGCAACACAGGATATTTACCCTCTAAAACATCCTTCTTTTTGCTCTTAGGTTTTCATTGGGTTATAAACAAGTAAGTTTCTACACTTACCTGGGGGTTTCAGGTAATTTTTTATGTATTGTTGTTAGGGACTATGCTAGTTTAGTGAATTAGGAGTTGTAGTGTTTTCTTGCAACAACCATAACTTCACTAGCACAAAGTGGTTATCTAGGATTTGAAAACCAGGAATGGTATCCTTCTTGTTGACAGGGTCTCAAGTGCAATTAGAAAACTGTTGGTTACTGCTAAGGTATTCTTGTCACTATTGCACCCTTGGGGTTACTAACCAATGTTGGTTTTTTATGTGGGTTATAGACATTATATCTGGATAGGATTCTTGGTTGTCTCCATCCTTTTTAAACTTCTGGTGCCTTCTGGTATGATGAAAATTAGTCTGGGAGGATATTCAGGTTAATTTCAGATCAGGGGTTTATGGGCTCTGCTTCTGAAGTGTATAAATACCAATAATAGTTACTATCTTTCCACCTCTGGTGGGCAATGAAGGGTAACTACAGCAGATTGTATGGTTTGGGCGTCTCTTGGATATTCTTGTCCAACTACTCAAAAGAAGGCTTTTCATTCCTAGTATTAATGTTTCTGTTAGGTAGACTTTGGCTTTTGGAGGAACCATTGTCATCCCATATTTAAAAAAATGTGTTTTGACTATATATGTATACATTGAATTTTGTGTATTGTAGGGTTTGTTTGTGTAAATAATTAATAATATGGCTCCTTATGACTTTTTCAAACTTCTTAATAATTATGTTAGACACCTCCTCTTTCTTCTATCTCTCTATCTTCATCCTAAAATTCCCCCTTTTGCTATTTACCATATGATTTCACGTGCATCCTGCTATTCCCCTTCAGTCTCCTGCCATGAAGACCAAGAACCATAACCAATGAAAATGCACAGTTGTGAAACCCTGTCCCAGTAGATACATATACAAAACACTCGTGCCCTTAAGTCTCAGAAATATTGTTGAGGAGGATGTGGAATGAGTGGAAGAGACAGAATCAGGGAGTTTGCTATGAGATTCTGTCTCCTTGTAACATCAAAACCTACATTCATGAAGCATTACCTACATGACTGGTCAAATGTGAACTGAAAGACTATAAAACCAATGAACAGTCCAAAGTGGACAAAGAGAAACCCAAAATGCCTCAAGCCTACACAAAGAACTATAGGCACCTGAGAAAAAGTGGGATCATAAAAGTAGTTTTACTGAGAGACACTACTCAATTTGATATCCAGTACCAAGGCATGAAAACATACATTCAAGTAACATTAAATGTACTGAACTGGTATATTTAGGAATATATACAAATATGTATTCATATATTCATGCAATAACAATTAATGAAAATTGGCTAAGAATTTGCAGGATAATAGAAAAGGGTATACTTAAAGTTTGGAAGTAGGAAAGAGGAGTAATAAATGATATAATTATATTATAATCACAAAAAAAGAAAAAAATTGAAACAAAAAAGAAGTAGGTTTCCACCTGGTGGTTTCACACACCCTTCATTTACCTAACCATCTTCTGTTCCATATTCTCCCCATCCCTGATTAAGCCTTATTGATCTCCAGTCACATTAATGTTGTTTATAAATAATTGAATATTTGTATGAATCATTATAATATATAAAATATTTGAGTACTATATTTTCTTTATTGTACCATCATCTGAGAATATTTATATTTTCTTTCTATTCCTGAGTATTATGATAACCACTAGAAGGATTGTGTAGTGCCATGATTTGTTGTTGGGTCCAAACTCATTTTATTTCTTTTGAACTCTTACTCATTAGCAGAATATGGGTTCTCCCTAAAATTATATATAGTAGTTATGTTAATTATATCTCAGGATTCCAGAAACTGGGCATACTTACCAGATTTCACATAAGTGCTAGGGATTGAAACTCATATTTATACAGCAAGCTTTTTATTCACTGAGTCATCTCCCAAATTTTGCAATTTAATTGTTTTTGCTCTAAATTCATGAAATTAGGAAAGGTGGTAAGACCTATGTTGAACTAGTTCTATGATAAACAGTCAGGAGGTAGAGCTAAATGAATAAACTTGAGCTCAAATACCTGACAATGATGAGGAAAATCTATAATTATTGTACTCTTAGAAACTGAGGAAATGAGAAGGCATGGGAGAAGAAAGGGGATAAATATCACTTAATAACTAATTTAAAGAAGGAGGTAACTCTTTTTTCCACAACTTCCTACTATTCAGGTCAGTACTCCTCGGGTTGGATGATGAGAAAAACTGACATTTTTAAAGTAACTCTGCTTGTTTCAAGTAGAACTCTTTAAATATAACCACATATTCTAGTCATTAAACAAACATTAAATATTTGCTATGTTCATTTGGATATCTCTATGAAATGAGCACAATTAAATGAACACAAAGGTAGGCATATAACACAAACTCATGTTACATTTTATTCTGGGAATTTTCTGACATCCATTTGTATGAGTCTTCAAAATAACTTATTAATGTGTCTTCTCTTTAACTGTTTGCTCTATGCACCTGTATATATAGATTTGTATTGATGTGACAGAAAAATATTTGATTAAAAGTAATTAATGATGATAATATGATCATTTAGATTTGTCACAAGCTATCCTAAATTTATCATACACATTTTATTCAGGTTTCACTCTTCTGAACAAAATGTCACCTTTTTGACAGACAACACACATTGCAGGGATAAAAATATCACTTCAAGTTATTGAATTCAATATAGCATGAAAATATGTGATTCAGTGTAGAGTTAGTAAGAGAGAAATTATTCCAGATGGTGTGCATCCCAAAACGTTAAAATTAAAGCTTCAGCATTATTTTGACCTCAATACAATCTTTGTGAATGCATTCTTCACCTCCTTATTCCTTAGACTGTAGACTAGAGGGTTCAACATGGGTATAACCATGGTGTAAAAGACAGATGCAATTTTGTCAGTGTCCATGGAGTGACTGGAGCTGGGCTGCAGATACATGAATATGAGTGTCCCATAGAAAATGGAGACAGCTGTGAAATGGGAGGCACAAGTAGAGAGAGCTTTGCGATATGCTGCAGCAGAGTTCATCTTTAGAATGTTGGTAAAAATGAACATGTAGGATATTAAGATAAGTGTAAGAGCAAAAAAAATATTGAAGCTGGCTACATAAATAAGAACCAGTTCATTGACATGTCTATCAGAGCAAGATACAACCATGACTGCTGGAATATCACAGAAAAAGTGGTGGACCACATTGTACACACAGAAGGAGAGAGTTAATACATTCGCAGTATAGATAGAAGCATTCAGGAAACCACAGATATAACAGCCAATGACTAAACATGCACATACATTTGTTGTCATGGTGGTGGCATAGTGTAGGGGCTTACATACTGCTACATAGCGATCGTATGCCATTGAGACCAAAAGGTAGTTCTCCACATTGGCAAAGGTTGCAAAGAAGAATATCTGAGAGGCACAAGCATTGTAAGACATAATCTTGTTTCCTGAAAGGAATCCAGCTATGACCTTTGGAGTGATTGTTGAAGAGTAACAAAAGTCCACTAAAGACAGGTTACTGAGAAAAATGTACATAGGGGTGTGAAGCCGAGAGTCAAAGAGAATCAACAGGAACATTCCCAGGTTCCCCACCAGGGTGATGGTGTAGATGAGGAAGAAGATGATGAAGAGAGGAAGCTGCAGGTGGGGGTCATTGGTGAGTCCCAGAAGAATGAACAACGTCACTTCTGTCTTGTTCTCCATCAATGATATCAGTTAATTAACAGGAGGCCTTAAACAATTTTTAAGAAGAGAGAGAAATAAGGGGCAGGAGAGATATTCCAGCAGTTATAAGTACTAGGATTCTATTCCAAAGGACTCAGCATCTACATGACAGTTTAGAACTGTTTGTAATTCCGGTACCAGGGGATCTGACATCTTCTTCTATCCACCTCAAGCATGAGACACATATGGTTCACAGACATACATGTAGGTAAAGCAACCACACACATATAATTATTTTTTTAAAAAAACTTTAAGAATAGTTTTTTAAAGGAATTAGAATCTGTAAAATCTTAATTCATTTTCTTCCAAAATAAAAATTATTTATATAATAATATATAATATATATAAATAAATTTAAAATATATATAAATAAATATAATAAAAATTATATATATAAATATATGTGTGTGTATTATTTGTGTGTGTTAATCAGATGCAGAAAGTTTAAGAATTGTGTGAAATAATTCATTTTAATTTATCAATGTGCCAGTTCACTTTTCTTGGGCTTTGTAAAACTAACATTACTGGCTGCTCTGCTAAGAAAAACTAAAGAAGCATCCTGTTCTCTGTCAATAACATAATCACTTTGATAAATTGCTACATCCATCTAAATTTTGAAGCAAAAGAGACAAAAATTTTCTAAATACTTGAATAACATAATTTCCAATTTCTTTTTTGAATCTTTTCACCCATTGCAAGCTAATGATCTAAAATAATTTATCTTAATTATAGTGAATATTTTTTTTATTTTGTTTATTTTCAGTGAACTGAGTGTGAACTGAGTGTAATTAAGATGTATATTAATTTCATATTGGTTACTATATAGTTGTTCTCCTTAAAAAATCAAGTAAATGAGTTCTCCAAAACTGTGAAATGTTTTTTCTGAGTACTAAAAAGTTCTGAATGGAGTAATGGGCTTTAATTACATTTTAACTCTTCTTGGCACATACATTATCCTGTTTTTAATGTAGCAAATCTAGATACATTAATAAGGATATATGCAGAACCAAGAAATTATGATTAGCTCAAATAAGGCTTTATCTTGAATCAATATTTCTAAATAGTGTACATACTAGATTTTTTGAACTTACAGATATGTTATAAAAGTGTTCAACCTCAGAAACAGTTTAGAATGAAAAAAAAACGTATTAACTAAAACACAGAGAGCTCAAGTTCTTGGGAGAAATACATATTGAGATCATTCACTGACTACCTAGATAGTACCTACTTCTAAAAATACCGAATAGCCATCTACAAAATAAAGACCTTCTTGGGGTATTATTGTGAAAGTATAATAGTATATCAAAGGCAATGCATCCTCTCCATCATAAGTTTTCATAAATATTTTTGTTCTTGACCATTCTTACAGGCATAAGATGTAGTCTTAAAGTTCTTTTGATTTGCATTTCTCTGATGGCTAAAGATGTTGAGCATTTCCTTAAATGTCTTTCAGTCATTTTAGATTTATCTGTTGAGAATTCTCAGTTTAGGTCTATACTCCAATTTTTATTGGATTATTTGTTCATTTGATGACCAATTTCTTGAGTTCCTTGTATATTTTGGAGATTAATACCACTTTGGGATATATACCCAAAGAATTCTCAATCATACAACAAGGACATGTGCTCAACTATGTTCATAGCAGCATTGTTTGTCATAGACAGAACCTGGAAACAACTTAAATGCCTATTGACCAAATAATGGATAAGGAAAATGTGATATATATATACACAATGGAGTATTACACAGCAGAAAAAAATAACGACATCTTGAAATTTGCAGGCAAATGGATGGAACTAGACAACATCATATTGAGTGAGGTAACCCAGACCCAGAAAGACAGATATCATATGTGCTCACTCATAAGGAGCTTTTAGACATAAAACAAAGAAAACCAGCCTGTAGTTTCACAATCCCAGAGAACCTAGACAACAATGAGAACCCTAGGAGTGAAATACATGAATCAAGTCTACATGGGAAGTAGAAAAATACAAGATCTCTTGATTAAATTTGGAGCATGGGGACCATGTGAGAGGGTTGAAGGGGAGAGAAAAGGAAGGTAAGGAAGGGAGGGGAGCAAATAAATATGTATACTTCAATAAAATCAATAAAAAATATAAAAAAAGAAAATTTTGGTTAATAAGCAAGCTTTAGTGAGTAGTACTGATCTTCTCATTACTATATGAAAATAGCATACAGGGCTTTAGTTCTGAGTAAGCTTAAATCTTGAAAATTTTTACTCCAAATTGCCTTTTCTGCATTTGGGTCCCTGGGATTTTCTGTGCCTTGTCATGAATCTTAGTTTGTTTTTACTCTAAGAATATCAATGTTTGAAACATTCTTTTCAAAAGTTTCATTATTGTAATCAATAGTTATAGGTAATACATTCCTCTTTTGCTAATTTTTAGTTTTACTTTTCTCTGAACCTCACCCCACAGTAAGAACAGCGATTCTAGAGCCCAAGCTCCCAGCATATGAGCTTTGTTTATCTTATAGACATAGTGTTCTTATGGTCTAACAATACTTAAACTTTTTTGTTTGGCTTCACACATTTGGAAAACTATTCACTCTGTTATTTCCTTGTAATTATTTACATGAGCATTTGTCCACTTTAATTATGCTCATCTATGCTGAAAACATTTTAGTTGTCAGTCCTATGTCATATGATACCTACTATCATTTGCTATATTATCTACAAAGGGTGTTTGCATGTGTGAGTGTTTGTGAAAAGTAGAAATGAAAGTACTATTTCTTACATTATTTATAGAAAAAAACCCCTAATAACTAAGAAGTTACATGGTAACCTCAGTTTTTGTAAGCAGTATGAAAAACACTCAAGATGCAAGAGGTAAAACTTCCATCTAGCAATGAGCCTGAGCTCATAACATAGGTGTTAAAATGTGGTTGAGAGAATATTTGCTTATTTCTAATCCTTCATCTGTGTGCAGAAAGATTATGTTATCTTCTGGGTTTGTATCTTTTGATTGTTTTTTAATCTCCAAGTAAATTTAACATATACTGATGAAAATAAAGCTACATCAACAAAGATATTCTGAGAATAACTTATTATATGAATCATTAAATCTCTTGCAATATTTTGACATCTATACCTAGAATCAGTTTTGGAAGAATATCCATTAGGTTTTAAATTGTTTTCACCCTCAAATCTATTTTTAAACAACTGTTTTCAAGTAACTTGTAGTAGGTATACATAGCCAATTTCCTTTCAGGAATTATACTTCTCACTAATGTAGATGGAAGCTTATGTCCCATCCAGTCCCACAGCCATTTAGTCCCAAATAAACACATAGAGGCTTTTATTAATTATAAACTGTTAGACCTATTGTTTGGGCTTATTACTAACAACCTCTTGTAACTTAAATTAACCCATAATTCTTATCTATATTTAGCCATGTGGCTTGGTACCTTTTTGCAGGAAGGCATTCTCATCTTGCTTCCTCTCATTCTGGATGAAGATTCTATCTCTACCTTTTCTCTTCCCAGAATTCTCCTACTCTGGTTTCCCCACCTACACATCCTGCCTGGCTACTGGCTAATCCGTGTTTTATTAAACTAATACAAGTGACAAATCTTTACAGTGTACAAGAGCATTATCCCCCAATGAATGTTTCAATCTTGTCTAAAAGAAGAGGAAAAGACAGAACTTCTGCAAAAACAAGTTCTTAATTCACCACATATTACTCATCTTCCTTTGGACGAGTCACTCACCTCCTTATAATAAATACATACTACAGGAAACCAGACAAGATTACTCCTCTCCCATAGTTCACAAATTGTGTCTGTATATAAAAAACAGAAGTCTTTAAGAAAACCCATGAAGAATTTGCCAGATAGGAGTTAATCAATGGGATATTTTTGAGTGTTTTCCTTCAGCTTACTTGAAGGCCCATAGCTGATCTTCAGGTTAGTTCAAAGACCTGCATGTGCTAACAATGACTGCCATTCTGAAAATAAACATCTGATGGTAATAGCAAGCAGTATACTCCCTGGTGTGCCACATTGGGATTTCAGAGGCTAGTGCATAGAGAAGTAGAGAATTATAGACACTTAGAGAGCTCTGGAGAGTTCCCCTAGAGTGTATCTGAAGACATGCATTCTGTCTTCTTAAGAGAAAAGCAATTAACCAACCTTGGGGAACAAACTAGATTCTGTATGCTAGCAGTTAAATTTCCTTTTTAGTAGAAAAATGAAAATATAAAAGTCATACATATTAAATGAGGCACCATGTGCAATGTTTCTATACATAATGTGTTTTGTAAAAGTTCAAGGTAAATTAAGAATGCCTGTCTTCTTAAGCAATATTTCTTTATGATAAAAAATTTCAAAATCCTTTGTTCTAGAATTTTCTTTTCATTTCTTCTAGTCTAAGTAAAAACTTTCAAAATCCTACATTCTAGAATTTTCATATGTTTTAGTCTTTCCAAAAACATAATATATCGTTGTTATCTATAGTAACCTTTGTGCCCAATAACAGATCTCAGCTTCTTGTTCCTAGCCAACTCTAACTTCCTATAATATCAATGATTCTTGATTATTTTATGTAATGTCCTTTATAGTACTCTACAGAATGTTGTATGTCACATTTTACAAAAATGTATGCTAATTTATATTGACCAATAATTTTTTAAATTTTAATACATTTATGTGATATATATGTATTTATTTACTCATCTATGGTATTTGTGTAAAGACTTCTGAGAATAACTTGTAGAAGCCAATTCTATTCTCCCTGCATATGGGTCCCAGAATTTAAACAAATACCACCAGGCTTGGAAACTAGCTCCTTTATCCACTGAGGCAGCTCACCTTAGCCCGCATTCATCAGTTATTTTCTATGGACTTTGCAATTATTTTTCTACTCTGAAAATCAGAAGTACCTTACAGATGTACAATTTTTGCTATTTTTTCTTATTTTGTAGACTTTTTCTTATTCTGAAGACTAAGATTTTTTTCTTATTCTTTGTCAAACTAGTTCTTTCTACATTGAGACAGTCATACTTTTGTTTGTTTCTACTTGTTTACTCATCTGTGAAATGAAACAACTAAAAAAACTGAAACCACTCCTTCCATTGTAGTGTAGTGTTCTCAAGTGTCTCCCCTATATTTTTCTTTAGCATTTTCATAGCTTGGGTCTTTCTTTTAATTCATTTATTTATTTTGAAGATAATGTTGTAGTTGGAAAGCTGAGGTGTATGTAGTTTTATTTTTCACATAGATATCTTAGTCTCCTAGTCTCATTCATTGAAGTTGCCATGTGTTCCCTTGGGAAATGATCAAGCAACACATGGCTATCGATACACAGCTTTAGTTCCAGAATCTCTGTTTTATCAATTTTTGGGACATTTCCTGAACTGGAGAATGCTCATTCATTTTCCTGTCACCCAGAGTCAAATAATCACACAGAAACTATATTAATAACAATGCTGTTCGGCCAACAGCTTAGGTGTGTTCCTATCTAAGTTCTTCTATCTTAAATTAACCCATTTCTATTATTTTGTATTGCCACAAGGCTATGGCCTCCTGGTAAGGTGCCTTCTAGCACCTGTCTCCTTCATCTGCTACATGACATTTCTTTAACTCCACCTACTCTATATATTTCTTCCAACTTGGCTATATTCTGCCCAGCTATAAACCAAAGCAGCTTATTTATTAGACAATGGTAATAAAGCATATTTATGCCATACAGAGGGGATTCCCATATCAATATCCCATTTGATCATGACAAGTACTTTTTCTAATACATTCTTGATTTAGTTTGTAAGTAACATGTTGAGGAATTTTATCTATACTCATGAGAGATATTGAGCTTTCACTTCCCCATTCATTGTGCCATTTTCCATTATTGTGGCCTGGTGTGGGACAATGTTTTTTATTCTATTATATTTTAAATAAATGTTGATTGGCCAGTAGCCAGGCAGGAAGTATAGGAATGACAACCAGACAGGAAGTAGAGGTCGGTCAATGAGAACAGGAGAATTCTGGGAAGAAGAAAGTTTTAGTCTGGAGTCATGACCCAGCCACAGAAGAAGTAAGGTGTGACTGCCTTGTTGAATAAGGTAACGAGCCACATGGCTAGCAAAGAAAAGAATAATGGACTGATATAAGTTAAATATATATATATGTATATATACATATATATAATAAGTTCATAAGAAGCCTGAGCTAATGGGCCAACAAGTTTATAACTAATTTAGACCTCTGTGTGATTTCTTTGGGATTTAACAATTGCGGGTACATGGCAGGACAGAAACCCCAACAACAGTGCCCTATCTTGGCTTCAATTCCTGTTGCTGTAACAGAAAATACTGATAAAGGCAACTTAAAAGTTAGATTATTAATTTCGGTAACAATTCCAGGTTATTCCATTACAGAGAATTCATTCTAACATATATCACAATCAAACTCAGAAAACAATGAATTAATGTTGCATGTAATACTCAGCTCATTTTATCCACTTTACAAAATCCATGTTCCCCTTCCCAGACTGTTGGGCCCAAGTTGAGGCCCCAAGAGAGATCACCACTGGAAGCCAGTCAAGTCCAGAATGCAAAAGCAAAGTTTATTCAGTGATCTCCAACCAAGCTGGGGACACAACCACTACTCACAACACAATGTGGTAGAAAAGAAGAGCCCCTTCCTCATTAAGGGGGTTGACAAAGATAGGCAAAAACTGCAAGCCAAGTTTATTCAGGGTCAAGGGGATTAGCTTTGTTGAGTAAAGCGAATGGACTATTTTTCTGTATACCCTCTTCTTCCTTTAAGTGTCTACTTCTTCTTCTGTGTATGTCCCTCGTCCTCCCCCCAAGCAGTTATTTCCTGCTCCTGTTTAGACAATAAAGCTAGGCAGCTAGCTGCCAGAAACAGTTGGTTTTTCCAGCTAATTCTTGTGATGTTGCAAAGAGCTCAAAGCCGGTGTCTTAACCAGCTCCTGACCAAGCAGAGGTTTTTGAAAATTTTTTTCTGTCCTTACATTTCCATGTCCTTACATTTCTATGTTCTTACAAGAGAAGGATGCCATCCACAGTGCCCAAGCCTTCCAATACATCAAGGTCATCTGCTACAGACACAAACAATCTCTTAGTCAGACTCTATTCTCTGGTGACTCTAGATTTTGTCAAGTTGTCAAAACTATCCCATTTCTTTATCTGTCTTTGGTGTCTAGATAAAGCTAGCTTTGTAGAACTTTTGTTGACAGAGTTTCTTCCTATTTTTTAATTTAAAAAATATAAATGTGTTGTAAATAGAAAAAATAAATTAATTAAAGCATAATTATAATAAGTTCTCATTTTTTTCATTCTCTCTGACCCTTCTGATTATACTCTAACTCCAAATGGATCAAACACCCCAATATAAAACCAGACACACTGAACTTTATAGAAAAGAAAGTGAGGTCATAGACACAAAAATTACTTCCTGGACAGGACACAAATAGTGCAGGCACTAAGATTGGCAATTAATAAATGAGACCATATGTAATTGAAAATACAGCATGGCAAATAACACCATCTTTCTGACAAAGCAAATTTTCCATTTACAGAATGGAAAAATATTTTTACTTATTTCACAGATGATAGAGGACTAATATCTAAAATCTATATAAACACTCAAGAACTAGATGTCAAAAAACCAAATAATGCAATTAAAAAATGGAATTCAGACCTAAAGGAAAAAAATTATCACTAGAGGAAACCCAAGTGGCTGTGAAACAAAAAAAAGTTCAGCATCCTTAGCCAATAGGGAAATGCAAATTGAAACTAATCTAAAATTCCATCCTATAGCTGTCAGAAGAGCTAAAATCAATAACACAAATGACAGCTTATGCTGTTGGGGATGTGGAATACAGGGAACACTCACCCATTACCGATAGAAGTAGGAAGTACAGCCTCTATGGAAATCAATGTGGCAATTCCTCAGAAAGATGGAAATTGATCTACTTCAAGATCGACCTATATTACTTTTGGACATATACCAAAACGTGCTTCATCCTTCCACAAGGGCACTTACACAACCATGTTCATTGTTGCTCAACTAATAATATCCAGAAACTGGAAACAACCTAGATGTCCATTAATAGATAAAGAAATTGTAGTACATTTATAAGATAGAGTATTACTCAGCTGTTAAAATAACATCATAAAATTTGCAGGTAAATGGGTATAACCAGAAAAAAATCACCCTGAGTTAGGTAGCCAGGAGCCAGAAAAATGAATATGCTATGTATTCATTTACAGGTGGATATTAACCACTAAATAAATGATAACCAAGTTATAATTGACTGTCCCGATGAGGTTAGTTATGCAGTTAAGGGACTAGGGAGAACACCTTCTTCTCCCTGACAGGTAAAAATTAAATAGATTTTATGAATGGACAGATGCCAGAGGAAATAGGAACAAAAAGCAAAGATCAGGTGAGGTAGGGGAGGGGAGATGGGTTGAGGAAAAGATTGCAGGGAAGGACAGCTAGAATTGAGAGGAATTTGAGGGGTGGTATGGAAAACTAATGCAGTGGAATCCTAGCATATATGAAGTTAACCTTAATGGATTCCCCAAATAATGGGGGAGACAGAGTCACAGCTTGCCATCTCTTGTCATCAAATTAAGCCAGGGCTGGATTATATCTAATTGAGTTATTGGCCAAAGGAGTACCATGTACATTCCCAAACAACCCAGGCTGTTCAAAACAGTAGTCTACTTTTCACAAACTGATAGAAAGGTCCCAATGCTGAAGACAATACCCACACAACACACAAAACTTGGATAAGCTGATCTTCACCCCTATGTTCTAGAGTCTGTGGTAGAGAAAGGTACTCTGAAAACTACCAAAAGAGAAATGTAATCACCAGTCTAGTAACGAAACCTTTGTTCTACTATGCAGCTCTGCCTGCAAAATATTCTAGGGCAATGGTGGAACTAAGCTGGTGCAAGAGAATTGTCTGTATTCTGTCAATCATGTTTTAAACAAATGCTGATTGGCCAGGCAGAAGGTGTAGGCAGGAAAACCAGACAGGAAGTGGAAATGATGCAAAGAGAGCAGGAGAATTCTGAGGAGGAGGAAGTTGATTCCTCCCACTCCTGCCCAGATCACGGAAGCAGCAGGATGTGAGCTGACCCACTGAAAAAGGTATTGAGCCAAATGGCTAACATAGATCATAAAAATGGGTTAATCAAGATGAGAGAGTTAGCTAATAAGTAGCCTGACCTAATGGGCCAATCAGCTTTATAATTTATAGAGATCTTAGTGTGATTTTTTTCTGGGACTAAACAGCTGGGGTACTGGGCAGGACAAAAACCCCAACAAGCAGGCCTGGCCTTCTCATGTTACACTAAGCTCATGGGAATAGCCAATCAACCTCTTATTTGACTTAAAGTTCACTTCACAAGATGGAAACTATATCCAAAAATGCTTGGATTATTAAGAATTAGAGATTATACGGTCCAGATATCTAGGGTCAAACCAAATGCTACTGGTATTTAAAACAAACAAATATACAAAAAGTGGTGGTAAAATGACTACTAATGATATTCTGTCTTATTGATTCATCATCAGAGAAGGTTCCTCCTGCAGCAGTGGGAATAAATACAGAGACCCACAGCCAGATATCAGCCAGAGAGATAAACCTTAGAACACACATCTCTTAATAGGGATCCATCATATTCCTTCACTTGAAACTTATGGAAGCCTACCAAAGAGGAAGCAGAAATAGTGTAAGGCCCAGAGGGGATGGAGGACACTATGAGAACAAGGTCCTCTAAATCAACTGAGCAATGCTCCTGTGAACTCACAGAGACTGAAGCAGCATGCTCAGGGTCTACACGTGTCTGCATGTGTCTGCACCAGGTCTCTGCTAATATATTATGGCTTCCAGTTTACTGTTCTTATGGGAGTTCTGAGTGTTTGAACAAGTGAGTCTCTGATTCTTGTACCTTCTCTTAGCCTCTATTCCTTCTGCTTGTTTGCCTTGTTCAACTTCAAAGTGATGATCTTTGGTTTACTTATGTTTTATTAATATGAGATTCCCCTCTGTATTCTGCAAATACCATTGGTTAATAACGAAACTGTCTTAATCCTGTGATAGGGTAGAGTAGAGCTAGGCAGGGAAAACTAAACTGAATGCTGGGAGAAAGAAGGGCAGAGTCAGGGAGAAGCCAGGGAGTGGTTGTGTGTCACATAGTGTGCCCTTTTGTACAATCAGCCCCACCCACAAAATTTTCATTGTAATGAATCATTGTTCTGGTTCAAGACCTCTAGCACACCATCATAACTGGACCCTCACTAAAACTCCTCTTGGATATCCTGCTATTGTTCAGCTATTGTTCCACTGGACCATGCCCTTCAAACACTCAAATATGTTGTAAATGGGGTAGATGTTAGAGTGGGTCAACCCAAGCCCCTGAATGTATGTCTGTGTGGTAGCTGGTCTGGTTGGTCTGTGTCACTGTTACTGGACCCTGAGGTAAGGAGCACAATCAACACTCCTGAGCCCATGCCATGGGACCAGTTTTCCCACATCCATAGTGAGGGGTAAGACCTTATCTCCCACATGTGGGAGCCCATTCTCCCATGAGGGACAGGTCCAATTTTCTCTCTCCTGCTACAGTGTCTATCAAGGGGCAGGTCAGCTAGCTCCAGGACAGTGAGGGTTGTGGCTGTCTCAGTAAAGCCCTCAATTTCAACACGCATAGCTCCTACTTTTATCAATTGAAAGTCTGTTCTTTTTTAATGAAAGAAAGAGAGTGTATCTAAATAAGAAAAAAGGTAGAGAAGAACTGAGGAGAGCAGCAGACAAAGGGGAAAATATGATATAGTGTATGAGAAGGAAATCTATCTTAAAGAAAAAGGGAAAAATCAAAGATATTGAAAATAGAAAAAAATTAAAATATAAGTGTATTAAATTCCCCATCTTCTTTCTTATTATTTCCTTTCTTATTTCTCCTAATTTCTCTCGAATTCAATGCTCTGTTATCTTTTTCTTTGTATTTGTGTATGTGTGTGTGTCTGTGTATATTCCAAAATATGTGAATACACTCTATTCAATCTATATGTTGCTGCTTGTATGCATATGATTTCATTTTTTATGATGACAGTGAAATTTGGGAAAAGGTTTTAATGCTTGCTAGAATTCATTTGTGATATCACCCAGTTTGTTTAATGGGATGTTTTGTTATTAATTCAAATCACTGGTTATTAACGTTCTGTTAAGTCCATTGGTCATGTTTTATTGCATTTAGTGAGAAATGTTGTGGATAAAGCATTTGAAGCTAGAAAGATGGCAATGATTTGAAGCTCTGGGTGTCTTTGAGGGGTCCCTGGCAATGGGACCAGGATCTATCCCTGGTGCATGTGCTGACTTTTTGGGGCCTATTCAAGGTATTCCCTACGGTAGGATACCTTGCTCAGTATTGATTCGGGTGGGGGGGTTCTCCTGCCTCTACTTGATGTGCCAGATTTTGTTGACTACCTATGGGAAGCCTTACCCTTTCTGAAGTTTGGATGGGGCATGGGTTGTGGAGGGGGAGGTTGGCAGAGGAGCAGAAGAAGGAAAGGAAGGGGGAACTGTGATTGGTATACAAAATAAGTTAAAAATTAAAATAAAAAAGCAGTTCTATCCATGTATATGCTGAATTTTAGTCTTTTTGTGCATTATTGCCCTTCTTTTTCCAATGAAACCCTTGCTCTCAACAAGTTTCCTTGCTACTTTCTTATCTTTTTCTCCCTTTTTCTGCCCAGTGACTGTTTATTCTAACTTTTTATTGATTTTATTGAGCTATGCATTCTCCTCTGCTCCCCTCCTTTTTTCTCCCCTCCCCTTCTGCCCTCTCCCATGCTCCCTATGCCCCCCAATTAACTCAGGAGATCTTGTCGTTTTCTACTTCCCGTATAGATTAGACCCATGTATGTCTCTCTTAGGGTCATCATTATTGTCTAGGTTCACTTGGGTTGTGAATTGTAGACTGGTTTTCTTTGCTTTATGTCTAAAAGCCACTTATGAGTGAGTACATATGATGTCTGTCTTTCTGGATCTGAGCTACTTTCATATCTTCTATGTGTCAGCCATGGAGTTAAAATAAGTTTGCTTATATGAGTGTTGGTACAAAGTAACTTACTGAAACTGAGCAACTTACAATTAAAAAATGTGATACCCCATTTAATATTAACTGCCAATAGTTGTCAGGGATGGGTAGAGCCCCATAAGCCTTTTTTCTTGTCTGGTATGAAATATTGAGGGGCCCAATCTTATATGGACCTTATACAGGTAATATCAACTGCAGTGAATTCATGGGCAAAGCAGTATTGTCATGTCCAGAAGACACTGTTTCTCAGAAGTCCTCTCAACCTCTGACCCTTAACAGCCTTTCTGCTCCCTCTTTCTCAATGTTGCAAGATCTTTAGGGGAAGTAATATATATATTGACTGTTTAAGGATGAGCAGTTCACAATCAATAGTTAAGAATTCCCATGTATAGACTTACAATATATTTTGCCATAATTTCACTTAATTATAGAAGCCAAAATTACCCACTTGTGCAGGCCCAAAAATATGATCCTATTTCCACATTGACCAAAGTTTAAAGAGTTGGAACTTAACTCTAGTTCCTTCAAGGTTATTGGGCTTCTACCTCAAACAAAGTTCCCACCTAGATGGAGGTCAGAGAGTTCTGCTCTCTCAACGTTATTGTCAAGAGGTGTGGCTAATAACCAGACCTTGTAATCCAGGATTAGAGAAGTAGATCTGTTCCTACCTCAAACAAAAGTCTAAAGATCCAACTAAGTTCCAGTTCCCTTAAGGATTCCACCCAGGGAGTGGTTTTCCTACAGAATGTTTTGGTCTAGGGTATAAGCATGACTTATTTTGTTGTAGCATCAAAATGTCTAACTATGAATGCAATCTTTGACCTTCAATTAGTATATTCATTTCCTTGTATCATATTAATGCAGTCTTTTGTCTTACACCTACCTTTTGGGGTCCGGGGTATTTTGAGCAGTTGGAAATTAAATGCGGGTGAATTTTCAGTACTCGCTGGAATTCCCTTCTGATACTATCCTATATGTTTCTCCATTTTATTATTTTCATTTGCATCTTCATATTCTTTACTATATTTCTAAATCCCTGAGCCTCTACTCTGGCAAGAGGTACTTTTGTCGAGGCTAGCCCCCAACACCCACTGTGTTTTCTGTGAAGGCTGGAAACCAGAAAGACTTATGTGTTAATTAAGACATACTTCAAAGAACTGAGAAATGGGGAGGGGGAGAGATCAAGGACTTGTGAGTTGGTAGTTCCACTATCTAGAAGTGACAGAAGAGAGACATCTCTCTCAGACAGCAAAAGGATGAAAGAGCGAAGAACGGGAGTGGAAGGAGGGAAAGAGAGAAGAAGAGAGGCAGAGAAGAAGAGAAGAAAGGAAGTTTCTACTTCATTCTATCTAGGTGAGCCTTCTCAGTTTGAATTATGGGCAGCCACATTGATCAGGACAAATATTTGCTGATCCCACAGCTTCCAAGAGGAGTTTCTTTCATAAATATTATTATAATCTCTCAGAAAGACATAAGTTGGGACATCCTTGTTACTGAATTTTTCCTTTGATTTTTCTTTTCTTCTGTTTTTAATCCTGACACTGTTTTGCCTTGTAACTTAAATTAATTTCAAATCATTAATCCATGCATATCACCCTCTTCATTGCTGATAATCCATGCGTTTGCCACTAAATATGGCAAGAATATGTTTATTACTAAAGTATAACTTAATACAGTCAAACAGTTTTATGTTTAAAGCATAAAACAACCACATAAAAGCAAAGTACATTTCTTCCAAAAAATTGGCCACATCTGTGTCCATATGTTCTGCAACATAAAAGACTTGACTTTTGGTGGGCTCCAAAGCATAGTCTGTATTGTGTTCTTATTCTACAAACATTTGCACTAACACAGGTAGAAAAAAATTGCTAATTGATCTGTATCTTACTTGTATTTGAAAAGAAAACCCCAGTGCCATTAGCAGTCTCACTTTGATATTACGACTCTGAATATGTCTGTATTCCTGTAAGGTATCACTTCAGGAAACTGAACTCAGAGTTGGTTTTTGTTAGTCAGAGCATAGCAGAGAAACCACCGAAATCACTGCTCCATGACTGGGGGAATAGTTTTTCTTGTAAATATGAGACAAAATAGTCAGTTGTATCTGAAAGGGTCCAAAGTAAAAAGAATAAGAAGCAGACTGGACATGGTGAGGGCTATCTTTAAGAGAAGTAAGAATAGCAAGAGAGGGAATAGCTGCATTAGTGGGGACAAGGGAATAATTTTGCCTTATATAGGGAAGCAACCAATATCTGGGAGAAGGGAAACCAGCTACCCACAACAACCTGGGAGCTACCATAGTGGAGGAGGAAGAAAGAAAGGTGAAAAGGGCCAGAATTCTAAACTAGACTTTGAAATACATAACAAACATGTAAGAGTAGGAATTGAAAGAGACAAAAGCCAGCATGGACTTTTATATACAATGGCATATATAGCCAAGGAAGATGACTTTCTTGCAGAACCCCAAGTGTTTGTAGGTTCCTCACAAATACTGACTTTGGACTTTTATCTGTCTGCCAGAAATCCTTCTATAGTCCAGCTTGTGCTAAGCCTGCACTGTACTTATTCCCTGACCCATGAAAAAGTGAGAAAGTGGAATTTCCTTTCAACATGAGAATTTTTAAATGTGATTAAAGTTGGCTTAGTGAGTAAAGGTGCTGTTTGCCTAAGCTGAGAGCCTGTTTGATCCTCGGAACCTGTGTGGTGGAAAAAGAGAGAGACTGCCTTTTACCAGTTGTCCTTTAACCTTCAAATGAGTTCAATGAAATGCCTGTAACACATTGTACACTCACACATGCACACACACACGCACACACACACACATGCATGCACAAACACACGCATGAACACACAGACACACAATTGATGGATAGATAGGTAGATAGATAGATAGATAGATAGATAGATAGATAGATAGATAGATAGACAGACAGAAGATAGATAGAGAACAAATTAAATCTGACTCCATTGGAACATATATGAAAGGAATAAATCCAGATATTGCACACCTCAGATGTGTAAAATCAGTATTGTAAATGTTATTTTGCCCTGAAAACAATCTTTCTGAATGCACTCTTGACTTCCTTGTTCCTCAGACTGTAGACCAAGGGGTTCAACATGGGGATGACCATGGTATAGAACACAGATACAGTTTTGTCAGTGTCCATTGCATGACTGGAGCTAGGTTGCAAGTACATAAATATTACAGTACCGTAGAAAATAAAAACAGCAGTAAAATGGGATGCACAGGTGGAAATGGCCTTCTGATGGCCTGCTGCTGAGTGCATCTTTAGGATTGTGATAAAAATCATTAGGTAGGATATTAAGATAATAATGAGAGCAAAGAAGATATTGAAACTGGCTACACAAACAAGAATCAGCTCATTCATGTGTTTGTCAAAGCAAGAGAGTACCATGACAGCTGGAATATCACAGAAGAAATGATGAACTACATAGGGCTCACAGAAGGAGAGACTGAATGCATCCCCAGTGTAGATGCAGGCATTGATGAAACCACAGGCATAGCAGCTGGCAATCATGCATACACACGCACCTGTAGTCATGGTGGTAGTATAGTGTAGGGGTTTACAGACTGCTGCATAGCGATCATAGGCCATTGAGGCCAAGAGGTAATTTTCCACAGTAGCAAAGCCAGTAACAAAGAACATCTGAGTAGCACAATCATTGTAGGACATGACTTTGTCTCCTACTAGAAACCCAGCCATAACTTTCGGAGTGACTCCTGAGGAGTAACAGAAGTCCACCAGTGATAGATTACCAAGGAAAATATACATGGGAGTATGGAGTTGAGAGTCCAGAACGATAAGCAGGATTATCCCCAGGTTCCCCATCAGGGTGATGGTGTAGATGAGGAGGAAGAGGATAAAGAGGGGAAGCTCCAAGGCTTGGTCATCAGTGAGTCCCAGCAGGATGAACCATGTCATGTCTGTCCTGTTCTCCATTAGGGTTACTAGAGAATCAAAGTATGCTCTGTATCAAAGGGTCAAAAGTTACAAAAAGATTAAGAAGTTAAATTGAACTTCACATTATCAAGCAACATGTACTTTGATATTTTCTATAAAGGCATGATCTTGAGAGAAATGATTACAAATTATAAGCAGGGTTAAAAGCTGTTGAATCTGTGGAATCTTAATCAATGTTCTGCTAATTTCAATTTTATAGATTGTTAGCAAAAATGTAAACAATCTAAGAATCTAATCAAAATGATTTTCTGGCTGAATCTATTTTCTAATTCATTTCTCTTTAGTTCAGTCAAACATGTGTTTCTCATTTACCAAGAACTCCATAAAACCTTTACGGTATATTAATTGTTTCCTCCCAACAGAATTTTGAGTTTGACCGCCTGTTCTAATCTTTTAAATTATGAAGCACAAAAGGTTGAGTCATTTATTCATATTTACACAAGCCTAATTTGGTGATTTCTGTTAAGCAGTCAAGTCATTCGTGTGTGTGTGTGTGTGTGTGTATCCTAATCTTTTTTATTACTTTAAAAAATATCAATTCAAATTCCTGCCTCCTCCCCTCTTCTCACTCCCCTCCCACTCCTTCCACACATCCTCCTGCCTACACCTTCCAATCTTAAGAGAGGGCAAGGCACCCTGCGCTGTGGAAAGTCCAAGGCCCTCCCAACTGCATCTAGGTTGAGCAAAGAATACATCCAAAGAGAATAGGATCCCAAAAAGCCCGTACATGCAGTGCCATTGTCATTGTTCACTCAGTCTGCCCCAACTGTCAACCACATTCATAGGGACTAGTTTGATCTCATGCTCATTTATTTCCAGTCCAGTTGGAGCCTGTGAGCTCCCATTAGCTCAGGCACATTGAAGTCAAGTCATTCTTATAGCTATTTTGAGTCCCTTCTAAATCTAATATTCTAACATATTTATATATTTTAACCTGAATTTATGCCAATGTATAATTTCCACTTTGTTTCAGTTTCTATTTTGAGTTTCATAATGAACTAAGTGATAGCACAGGTAGCAGCTTTATCTTGTCCACTAAGTATTTGTATTTCATCAGTGGAACAAAAAACAAACCTAGAAATGAAGGTACCAAAGTGCCATTAATAAATTAATAAGTTCTGAATTGCACTTTATCTCTCCCTATACACACTCATTTTATGCATCTTACAGTTAGGACACACAGATAGCATTGTGGTTTAAAGCATAAATTTTTGACTAGTTTGAAGATAATACAAGGTGAACTCTGAAATTATCTTCATATAACTCAATGCCAAGTGAATATGGTGGGATGATTGACAGGATGGAAATGATCAACCTCAAAGAGATTCTTACTGAAGATCTGTCATCAGATATAGATACAGAGTTCATATTCCTGGAAATGGTGCACATAATATTGGACATTTACTACACCAATCCTGATCAAAATTTCCTGAGTATCTTGTTCTCATCTGCAAAATGAAGACAGTAATGAGACCTGCTTAGAGATGTTTCTCTGAGAATTTAACCATCTAATATGTAAAAGGCAGCAAATGTGTGCTCAGCATAGTCAGGAAAGTTTTGTTTATCATGTTACTGTTAAACCTTCATAGTATTTTGTACACTGGTTTGATCAATGTGGATGCTGACACACAAGACTTTGATTTTCAGTAAAGATTTCCCATTTTAAAATTTTTCTCTCCAATATGGAAGGACTTGGCGGAGGTGAAGAATATGACCAAAATACATTTAAACTTTAAAATTATTTTAAATAATGAAAATAAAAATGAATAACTGTCTCCAAATTGTTTCTTGCTATATTAAAGCCATTAGGATTCTCTAAGCTTTCTGATGTTGTCGTTCTGTCCTTATTCCAAAAATGTGATTGGTGATTCCATGATTCAAGATGAGTCTGTATTTTACTTTTGATATGATGAATTGTCTTTAAATAATCATCTCATCTCCAATCAATGGCATACCTTAGCCAAACCAGAGTCTATAAGTTGAAGTATTCCTGAATTATGGGATGTCTTCATCTCATAGATTTACTTTCATGGCAAGTTCCATCCCAGATGCTATTATATCTGAGTCTCTTCTCATGTAGTAACAGCATATATAATTTCTTGATCATAATGAAGCTTTTGAAGAATAGTCATCCAATTATAATTATTATTCATGACTTTTCATCCTCATAACATCAGTTTATAAGATTGATTTGAACATTGTTTTCTACCTTTAACAAAGACAGGATTAACTTAGAAGATACTTAGCTCTACAATCAGTAATGAAAACTTTGTATAAATATGTCTGTAATTTCCCATACATATAAGTCTTGTGGGACAAGTAACATTTTCATTCTTTACTATTAGGAAGTTGACAATTGAAATGTATATAATATTCTAAAAATTATATGTCCAGTTTTTTAATAAAGTCAAGATTCAAAAGTTAAAGGTGTCAACCTAATTAAAATTCTGTGAATTTTATTCATACCACTGTCAATATGTGTAGTATTAGTGTGAATTGGCATGAGATCACAGGGTAAAAGTTAAAGTACACTTCAACTCTTGTCATGAAGGAAGCAGTCTTTCACTTTGAAGATTATATGTTTCCTTTTTTTGTTGCTTTCCTCTAATAAGAAGCAAATACATAGTTAAAAAAGTGCGAGTATAGCCTAATCAGCTAAGATATCGTATGCTTTGTTTTGCTCATCCTCACTGAGAAATAAGCACATGTGTCATAAGAACATCTGCATTCCTTATGATAGAAATTTTTAGATTTACCTCAGATTTTGAAAACATATTGAAATCATCTAATCTTCTTTTAGCCTAACCCGCAGTGAATTCAGTTGCTTTGATGGTTTTGCAGACAAAAATTGTGAAAAGTTCATGGAGAATAGACGCTTACCAGTTTTCTAGGAGAGAACAGTCAATCTAGAATAGCATTCCGAAATTCCCAGATCAGCCATGGAATACCATGTAAGTGCTGTGTGAGAAACTCCCTCTCAGACAGTGGTCAAAAAGTCCCAACTACTCTACTGCAGTGAATGGAGAAGGAAAGAGTATTAGCATTGATTAAGGCCCAATTACTCCATTAATTCTTGGGTCTCTGGAAGAGTCTCTGACTTTCTCCTAACATGCTTCATAGACACAATAAAATTGTGTCTCTCAAGTAGCCCACAAACTGTGCCTGTATGCAGTGCATATCTACAAAGCTTCTCACGAAGAGGTTAGCAATTAAAAGTCAGTCAGTGTGAATTTATCTTTGTTTTTCTAGACCTTAGTTGAAGGCTTATAGCAAATCCCCACTCAGGTCAAGAAGGCCTACAGATGCTAAGAATTATGATCATTTAGATCAAAAACTAATGGCCAATGAAGCATGGCATACAGTGTGTTCCTCCTAAATTGACATCACTTAGAGTTACATTACACTTGGAGGCCAATACAAGGAGATGTAGGGCCTCCTAGAGACATTGAGACCTCTAGAGAGTGATTCGATGGGATTGTCTAAACTTCCTAATCCTACAGGGTAAAGACAATTAAGGTGTCCATGGAGATTCAGCTAGTTATTTTTATTGTACACATTTTTATTACTTTTATTTCTTTTCTTCTAATTGATGCATAAATTGCACACAAAATATCTCACTTTCCAATGTGTTGCTCTGGAAAATCTCATTCAAATAATACTCAGATAGCATAAACAGTGTCATCTAAGTCAATTGTCTGAGTTTCTCTTAGATAACTTTCCATCACACTTCTTTGGTAACTGAATTTATCCAAATATGTTTTCATGCCATCATTAGGGCATCCTTACAAAAATAACTATGACTGAATACTGTGAAAAACTATACACCAACAAAATGTGTGAGACTGATAAAAATACAAACTTGGGATAATGTTCATCCTACCAAAATTGACTCCAGGAAATCTGTTTCTAAATATTTTTATATCCATAGAAACATGCTACTCCCATCCTTTGTCAGAGAACATTTTTTTTTGCAGTGAGTATTGCTTAATGGAGAGTCTCATAACTGCCAAAAACCCTGAGAATAAGTGACTGTGAGTACTTAATCTAGGTGCAGCATCCATATCAACTTTTCAACCCAAAATTCAGAGACCATCTTGAAGGGAAACAGAGAATATGAAAGCCCAAGTAGGGGAGGAACACTGTGAAATGCTGTCTTCCAGAAATAATATAGATGTCACACACAGAACAGCTGTACTTAATGTACTTAGCACACAAGACAAAGTTGAGAAAGTTCAGAGACTCTGCTCTGCCATGACTCACTACATCCATTAGTAGTGTGTGCTTAGTGTCAGAGAAGCTACAGCAGAGACATTGTCCTTGCCAGATACCTGTCCTAGTGGGACTGAAAGCATGTGAGAGCAAGCCTTTTAGGAAAGCATTTGGCATTGTAAAATAAGAAAATGGGTTACAGAAAAGCCACTAGTAGTGGGGAAGGAATTTGTGATGCAGTATTATATTTTGTTGAATAAAGCTTCAGAATACCCACACAGGTTTTACTGCAGGAATTTCTCCAATGTTAATGGTGGAAAGAGAAGGTGGAAAACCCCAAGAGGCAGTTTTTGGTCAAAATGATTGCTATATGCCACCAAGTGTTATCTCTGAACTTTGATGAATGTCACACAAATTTTGTAATATGGATGCTCATGAGTGATGGAGTATTGCACAAGTTATGAGTTTTCTGTTTAACAGAGATAAAGGTTGCGCAAACCTCTGTTATGACTCCTGAAAGATCTATTCCAAATGATTTTTATGTTTACCATGATGTGTTGCAATAAGGTGTATGGTATGGGCTAATTCTTAAGCAGAACTGTAGAAGAATAAAAATATAACACAGAGTGGATATGGGCAGATATTTCTGGAACCTGTGCAAGAGAATGCAAATGGCTGCTCCTATGATGCTCACTCTGTGATTAATGTCATCAAGGAGACTTTAGAAGAATCTTCTCTTGAACCTGAATCTGAATCAAACACTGAACCATAAGCAATGAATAAAAGCTTAGAAAAGAAAGGCAGAATCTACTTCTCTGCCTCAAGAACCAGCAAAGCCAAGTATTAGAGGTAAACCAGAAGTTCAAACTCAGTTGTCTCTTGTGTATGAATAAAGATGTTGAGAATGACCTGGTTTTTCTTTTCAAGAACCAAAATCACCCAGAGGAGTTATAGAATATAATGATTCTGACAACCAGATAATATTCATTACCCAAGAGTCATCAGCTTTCCATTGATAATTTGCCTCATGATATTGATAAAATTGAGCTGAAAGACTCATTTATTAGTTTTGGAAAAGTAGTTGAATATCATCTCAATACCAGGAATATTGGGGACAAGCTTCCAAATTCTCTCAACAGGTTAAGATAATCTTTTACCAGCATTATTTTTTTCTGCTTCTAATATTTTATTTTTATTTTTTTAAAAATGAAAATAAACTATCTTGTTTCATTATCCATATCAACCCATGTTCCCACTCCCTCCCATTTCTTCCACTTACCCCTATCTCCCACCCAAACACCACCCCCATCCACAACTCAGAGAGGGTGAGGCACATCACTTTGGGGAAGGTCCAAGGTCTTTCCTACTATATCTAGGCTGAACAAAACACCCGTCCAAAGAGAATAGATTTAAAAAATGCCAGTACAAGCAGAAGGGATAAATCCTGGTGCCACTGCCAGAGTCCCCTCTGTCTGCCCTGGTCATGCAACTGCCAACCACATTCAGAGGGACTAGTTTGGCCCTATGCTTGTTCATTCCCTGTCAGGCTAGAGTTGGGAGCTCCCATTAGATCAGATAGACTGTTTCAGTGGGTGTACCCATCATGGTTTTGACCTTTTTGCTCATATTCTCATTTCTCCCACTCTTCCTCTGGACATTGGGAACTCAGTCAAGTGATTCTCTGTGGGTCTCGGTCTCTGTTTCCATCAGTTTCTGGATGAAGGTTCTATGATGAAATTTAAGGTATTAATCAGTCTGACTACAGGACAAGGCCAGTTTGGACACCCTCTTCTCTATTGCTTAGGGTTTTAGCTGGAGTCATTGTTGTGAAGTCCTAGGAATTTCTCTAGATCCAGATTTCTTGCTAGCTCCATAATGGTTACCTTTATCAAGAAAGAGATAATCTCTTAATTGCAAAACCAATTATATTTGGAGAAGAATCACGTATAAATATGGAAGAGAAAAAACAAAGCTGCAAAAGAACAAGAATTCAGAGATTTCGATGATGATTGCAAAGATATTAGGCAAAATGATCTAATTTTGGTGGTCCACATGGAATAGTGGTAGGATGATACATGGTCATAACTGACAAGGACTGCCAGCAATAGACAAAAGGGCATAGCCCAGAAACTTAGCCACAGGACAAATAAGAGGTTTTCACAGGGCAACATCACTTAAACTCCACTGTTGGCAAAGTCTTAGCAGTGGAACCTAACTCACTGTGTTTTCATTCTTGCTAAAGTTTTTTTTCCTTTTGGCTTTGGAATGTAATACAACTTTTTGATCACGTCTTTGATATGAAAAGCATCTTTTGGTTAGCAATTAAATTATGTGAACATTATTTTCCAATTTCACAACAGGATTCATATTATTAATTCAGGAATCTAAATTTGGAGAGTTAAGGACTGAGATAAAAAATGACCATATTTTAAACTGTCTACAACAAAATGAACTTCAAAGGACAGACTCACTGAATTCAGGTCATTCAAGTTAAAAAAGGAAAGTTCTCTGATACACATTTTAAGTGCTACTGTTTCTGCTTTTAATATGGGAAGCACAAGAACCCCTGAGTGACCCACTTGCCAGTGGAACTGCACCTTTCCCTGGAATCTGATCCCCCAAATACTTGTCCCAGCTAGGCTTTGTTCCCCACTGCTGGGTCCTTTCCCCAATACCAGCAGTCTGCCTCCGCTGAGGTACAGACCACAACCACAACCCATAACCAGTGAGTGACCCTCTAGTCCTGTGGTCAGTCACCTCCTATCTGAAGGCCAGCACCACTGCTATGTCCTGCGTCTATCACTGTTGGAATACCACCACTCTGAAGCAGCACTCACCTGGCTAGCTGGTGAGTGACCTGCTTGCCAACCTGTCAGAAGTAGACTGACACTACCTCTGAATTCTCATCCTCAAGATCCAAACCACCACCCAAGCCCTTCCACCCCATCATCCTCCCCATTGCAAGCCATTCCCCAGAACTCCCACAGACTTTATAAACCCAGATGCAGTCCACATCAGTTGGAAGAATGAAAGCCAAAGTCCCAGGTATAGTACACACCAGTCAGAAGAACAGCCCTAGCAGCTCTACCAGAGGCCAGACTGGTTTTGGCACCCTCTGAAGAAGACTCAGGCTTTACTGGAGGACAGGCTGGATCTAGAGACCAGAGGCCAGATTGGAACAGGAGACCCAAGGCCCCCCAAACTTCAAAAGAGATATCTTATAGGACCTAAAGAAATGATAGTCACCAGAACCTTGGGCCACTTAGGCCAGAAAACCTGAGAGGAAACAGAAACCAAGGAACAAAGCACCCATCCAACAGAGACAAACACGGGAATCCAAAACTACACCTATAATCATCCCAAATCCAGATGACTAAATGCCAATTTAAGAAAACAATCAATAACAGAAGGGGCAATGTGTCACCACCAGAGCTGAGCTATCCTACAACAGCAAGACCTGTACATTTCAACAAAGCTGAAGTATAAAAAAAGTCCTTGGAAATAAGTTTATAAAGAAGATAGCGGTTCTTAAAGAGGAAATTTAAAAATTTCCTTGAAGAAATTGGAGAAAAGTCAAACAGAAATTTGTAAGAAATAAAATCTCTTAAACAATGCCAAGAAAGCGAAGGAGAAACAAAACAAAACAAAACAGGTGAAGGAAACACATAAAGCTGTTCAAGACTTGAAAATATAAATAGTAGCAATAAATAAAACACAAACCGGAGGAATTCTGAAAATGTAAAATCTGAGTAAGTGAATAGAAACTACAGATGCAAGCATCAGCAGCAGAATACAAGAGATTGATGAGAGAATCTCAGACATTGGCGTTACAATAGAGGAAATAGATTCATCAGTAAAAGAAATTGTTAATCTAAAAAAAATCCTAACACAAAACATCCAAAAAATCTGGGACACTATGAATCTGGAACACTAAAAAATAATAGGAATAGACAAAGGAAAATAATTCCAGCTCAAAGGCACAGAAAAATATATTCAACAAAGTTGTAGAAGAAAATTTTCCCTACCTAAGGAAAGATATACCTATAAAGGTCGAAGAAGTTTAAAGAAAATAAAATAGACTGGGCACCAATTTCTCAATGGAGATGTTGAAAGTTAGAAAATCCTGGACAGGCATCTTGTAGACTCTTAGAGACCATGGATGAAAGCAAAGACTATATTACCAAGCAAAATTTTCAATCACCATAAATAGCAAAAACAAGATATTTCATGATAAACTCAAATTTAATCACTATCTTTCCACAAATCCAGTCCAAGAGAATGTATTAGAAGAAAAACTCCAACCCAAGGAAGTTAGCTGCCCACATGAAAACACAGACAATATGATCCCACACCAGCAAAACACAAAAAAGAAAACATATACACACCACCAAAAACAACAACAACAAGCAGCAGGAATTAACAATCATTGATCATTAATGTCTGTTAAGATCAATGGACTCAATTTGCCTATAAAAGGAGACAGGCTAACAAAATGGGCACAAAAACAGGGTCCATTATTCTACTGCATACAAGAAATATACCTCAACATCAGTAACTGATGAAAGAAGATGCAGAGATACATAGCTAAGCACTCTCAGAGTCTAGCTAAAGAGAGGAAAGAGCAATGATATGAGCAAACGGGTCAAGACCATGATGGAGATACCCACAGAAACAGTTAACCTGATCTAGTATGAACTCACTGACTCCAGACTGACAGTGGGGAAACTTGCAAAGGACAAAATTAGGGGTTGTGAATCTGGGTCACAGTTGTGTGTGTGGCTTAGGCAGTATGTTGAGCCACTGGCAGTGGGACCAGGATTTATCCATAGTGCTTAAACTGCCTTTTTGGAGCCCGTTTTCTTTGGAAGGATATCTTGTTCAGCCTAGATATAGGGGGGAGGTACTTGGTCCTTTCTCAAAATGATACAACAGACTTTGTTGATTCTCCATGGGAACCCTTACCTCTCTGAGGAGTGCATTCCGGTGATGTGGGGAACAAGCTGTGGTGGAAGGAGAAGGGGAGGGAGTGGAAACTGGGATTGACTGGTTAAATGAGAAGAGATTGTTTAAAAAAAACATAAGAAAAAAATCATATCACATAAAAATGGCAAATAAACAATAAAAAATATCAAATGTCAGATAAACATTTAATAAAATGTTGAGTATTCTTAGCCATCAGGAAAATGTAAGTTTAAAACAACTCTAAGATTCCATCTTATGTCTATAAGAATGGTTAGGATAAAAAACACAAATTACACCTTATTCTAGAGCAGAAGTATAGCAAGAGCAACACTCCTTCATGGCTGGTGGGTGTGCAAACTCATACAGCCATTTTGGAAATCAATATGGAAGTGACTTAGAAAATTGGTAATCAGTCCACTTCAAGACCCAGCTATATTACTCTTGACCATATACCCAAAGGATGTTCCACCATACCAGAAGGACACTTGATCAGCTATGTTTATAGCAACTTTATTAATAGCCAGAACCTGGAAACAACTTAGATGCCCCTCAATGAAAAGTGGATAAAGAAAGTGTAGTACATTTACACAATGGAGCATTATTCAGTGATAAAACAAATGACTTCAGGGAATTTGAAGGCCAATTTTTGGAACTAGAAAAAGAAACACATCCTGAGTAAGGTAACTCAAACCCAGAAAGACAAGTATGGTATGTACTCACTCACAAGTGGATATTAGCTGTAAAGGATAGACATGCTACAGTCCAAAGAGGCTAAGTAACAAGGATGGCCTAGGTAGAGATGCATGGATCTTCCTGGAAAGGGTAAATAGAAGAAATCACCTGGATGAACTGGGAGAAGGTGGAAAGGGAAACTCGAGGGGTCAGGTTGTGATCGATGGAGAGGGAAAGTATTGAAAGAGATGACTACAAGTAGGTGAGTATTTGGGGGTCAGCTAGAAAGCTGATGCAAGGGAAACTCCCACAAATCTATGAGGGTCATCCCAGCTCAGATTTCTAGCAGTAGTGGATACATAGTTGGAACTGACGTTCACCTGTGATCAGATTGGGTACTGCCCCCATTGACATCAGAGAGCCTTCATCCAGTAATTAATTGGTATAAACAAATGCAGAGACCCACAGCCAAACATTAGGCTGAGTTCATGGAAATCTGCTATAGATATGGAGGAAGGAATGTAGGAGCCAGAGGAGTAAAAGATATCTTAAGAAAATCCACAGAAAAAAACTAACCTGGGTCATAGTATATCAGAGTATAAGCAAACAAACAAGGAGCCTGAGTGAGACTTACCCAGGCCCTCTACACATTTGTGACAATTGTGTAGTTTGGTCTATGTGTGAGACTCCTAACAATGGGAACAGGAGCTGTACCTGGATCTTTGACTGATTTATGAGATCCTATTGCCTCATATGCTTTTCCAAGTCTTAATACAAGGGAGGTTCTTAGTCTTACTGCAACTTTATATGTCATGTCTTGTTGATACCCATGGCAGTACTGTCCCTTCCTAAACAGAAACAGAGGGGTGGTTTGAGGGGATGTGGAGCAGTGAAGGAACTGTGGTCAGGATGTAAAATAAATAAATTAAATAAATAAATAAATATTGAAAACACAAATAGTGCGATTTGTGCAGTTGGTGGACTTGCCCTCCCTCATACAAACCAAAAGAAATGTGTTGTGCACTCATTAAAATACACTGTTATGTACTCTGAAGTCATTATCATTGACATCTATACCAGGAGATAAGAAGGAAATAAATCTTTCATCTTCTTCTCCAGTAGAGAGTAGTTTATGAAATGATAAGGGCATTTTATCTGCTTGCTATTACCAGTCTGTGCTTACATAAACCTTAACAAGACTGCAAACATAATACAGAAGGAAAACACTTAGTTGGGAACAAAATAACAAAAATCAGAACTTCAAATACTATGGTCTTTAATATTAGAACAGATTCAATGGCTCCATATCGGAAGAGTTTCTACCGTTTCTCTTCAGTACAGGAATGGATGGCTTCTCCACATAATCCTCCCTTCCCTTCCGTAAGCTGTGTACAGTGAAACTTGCCATTCCGGTACTTTTGTTTTCAAGTAATAAAATAAGCTTGATAGTGTCTTCTATTAATATATAATTCCAGTCTTGCTGGTAATTTCATACAGTATAGTTTATGAATAGCTGTGCAGAAAAGTCAACAGTTGTAAAATGTTTTTTAAAAAAATCACTGGAACTAAAAAAATCTCAGTATCTTAAACATCAGTAAAATAAATATTTATTTAGAAAAGGAAATTTCCAGCATAGAAGACAGAAGTTGGCAAAAAAGAAACTGTGATAAATCATATATGAAAATATCTATTTTAAATTTAACAACCTAAAGTGAAAGGTTAATTTACTAAAGAATAGACAAGGCCAGCTGGACTGAGACTGAACGAGCATATGATCAAACCGAATTCCCTGAATGTGGCCAGATTCTCTGAATGTGGCTGGCACGGGGACTGTCTGAGAAGCCATTGATAATGGCACTGGGACTTGTTTACTCTGCATGTTCTGGATTTTTTGGGATTCTAGTCTGTTTGGATGCTCACCTTCCTAGACCTGGATGGAGGGGGGAGGAACTTGAACTTCCCACAGGGCAGGAAACACTGACTGCTCTTAGGGCTGGAGAGAGAGGAGGAGAGGGAGGGGGGAATGGGAGGGTACTGAAAGGGGGGGCAGAAGTGGAAACTTTTATAAATTAATAAAAAAATAAAAAAATTAAAGAAAAGAATATTAAAAGTCACCATCCCTCAAAAAATATATGTAGAGAGCAAGTTTCCTGGCCAGCAAGGGGCACTGATCCTCTAGCAGACATCCATCAGAAGGCTTTCACCCAGATACCTTTTCCTTTATTCCTCCCTTCTCCCTAGGGCCATAAAATTCCACAGCTCAGCTTCCTTGCATGCTGGGACTGGACTGTAAGCACAACCCAGCAGGAGGGAGTTCCTGTGTTTCAATAGCCTGCCTGAGGAAAGGAAAGTCCTGTGTCAGCTCAGCGAGTTTCCTGGCCAGCAAGGGGTACTGATCCTCTAGCAGACATCCATCAGAGGGTTGAGTTTGCTCCTGACCCTTGGCAGAAACCCGGCCATGAGGAACTCAGACATTCCCTGACCCCCTTGACTCCCTGGTCACTCTGCAGGGGTGGCTACACACTGCTAAGCTCTCTTGCCTCCTATCCCATCCCAGCTTTCACCCAGGTACCCCTTCCATTATTCTTCCCTTCCCCCTGGAGCAATAAAATTCCCCAGCTCAGCTGCCTTGGGCAATGAGACTGGGCTGTAAGCACAACCCGGCAGGAGGGAGTTTCTGTGTTTCAATAGCCTGCCTGCAGAAAGCAAAGCCTTCTGTCAGTGAGGTCCCTGCCCAACAAGGGAACCTGACCCAGTATCAGAAGATCCAATAGAGAGCATTTGAAGGAAGAGATGGGCAGATGCCCAGGCAAGAATTCCTCCAACAATCTGAAAAACAACATGAAAACACCAGATCCCAAAGACCCTACAACAGAAAACTTGAACACCTTAATCCAGAAGAAGTGGAAAAAAGTGCCATTATGAAAGCAATAGAGTCCCTTAAATAGGATATGAACAACTCCCTTAAAGAATTATATGAGAAGTATAACAAAAAGTTTGAAGAAATGAGTAAAGAAATGGATGAGAAATATAACAAAAAGTTTGAAGAAATGAGTCAATCCATATACGATACCCTGGGAAACCAAGAAAAAACAATCAAACAGGTAATGGAAACAGTTCAAGATCTGAAACCTGAAATGGAGGCAATGAAGAAAACACAAACTGAGAGCTGGCTGGATATGGAAAATCTAGGTAAACAAACAGAGACTACAGAATTAAGCATAACCAATAGAATACAAGAGATAGAAGAACGAATCTCAGATTCTGAAGATACCATAGAGAAAATAAACGCTCTGGTCAAAGAAAATGGCAAATCCAACAAATTCTCTTCAAAAAACATTCAAGAAATCTGAAACACTATAAAAAAAACCCAAATCTAAGAATAATAGGGGTAGAAGAAGGAGAAGAATTGCAGATCAAAGGTACAGAAAATATATTCAACAAAATTATAGAAGAAAACTTTCCAAACCTAAAGAACGATTTTCCTGTGAAGGTTCAAGAAGCATACAGAACACCAAATGGACTTGATAAAAAAAAAATCACCTCACCATATAATAATCAAAACACAAAAGATACAGATTAAAGAAATATTTTTAAGAGCTGCAACGGAACAGGGTCAAGTAACTTATAAAGGTAAACCTAAAAGACTTACACTGGACATCTCATTGGAAACCATGAAAGCCAGAAGGTCCTGGATAAAGGTAGTGCAGAAGCTAAGAAACCATGAACGCAAGTCCAGACTACTATACCCAGCCAAGCTAACATTCACTATCAATGGAGAAAACAAAATATTCCAGGATAAAAACAAATTTAAACAATTCATAGCCACAAATCCAGCCTTACAGAAAGTACTAGAAGGAAAATCGCAACCCAAGGAATCTAACATTGCCAACACTGCCTACAACAACTCAGACATCTAGTGACCCTTCACAAGCACAACTCAAAGAAGGGAAACACACAAACTCTACTACACAAAATAAATAAATAAATAAATAAATAAATAAATAAATAAAATAACTGAAGTCAACAACCACTGGTCATTAATATCACTTAATATTAATGGACTCAACTCACCTATAAAAAGGCACAGACTAAGATATTGGACACGAAAATGGGATCCAACATTCTGCTGTTTACAAGAAACACACTTCAACTACAAAGACAGACATCTACTCAGAATAAAGTGTTGGGAAAAGGTTTTTCAAGCAAACAGACCTAAGAAACAAGCAGGTGTGGCCATTCTTATTTCCAACAAAACTGACTTCAAACTAAAATTAATCAGAAGAGATGGATTGTAAATTTTATTCTCATAACAGGAACAGTACATCAGGAGGAAGTCTCAATCCTGAATATCTATGCCCCTAATAAAAAAGCACCCACTTATGTAAAAGAAAAACTTTTAGAACTCAAGGCAGTCATCAAATCACACACACTAATAGTAGGAGACTTCAAGATACCTCTCTCACCAATGGACAGGTCACTCAGACAGAAACCCAACAGGGAAATAAGAGAATTAATAGAAGTAATGAATCAAATAGACTTAACAGATATCTATAGAACATTCCACCCAAATAGGAAAGAATATACCTTCTTCTCTGCAGCTCATGGAACCTTCTCGAAAATTGATCACATACTCGGGAACAGAACAAACTTCCACAGATCCAAAAAATATTAGTAACCACCTGTGTCTTGTCCAATCACCATGGAATAAAGTTAGAATTCAACAACAATTCTAATACCAGAAAGCCTACAAACTCATGGAAATTGAACAGTCAACTACTGAATCACCCCTCGGTCAAGGAAGAAATAAAGAAAGAAAATAAAGTCTTCCCTGAATTTAATGAAAATAAAGACACAACATACTCAAACCTATGGAACACAATGAAAGCAGTGCTAAGGGGATAGTTCATAGCACTAAGTGCCCAATTAAAGAAAACAGAGAAAGCTCACATTGGAAACTTAACAGCACACCTGAAAGCTCTGGGAAAAAAAGAAACAGACTCACCCAGGAGGAGTAGAGGACTGGAAATAATCAAACTGATGGCTGAAATCAACAAAATATAAACACAGAATACAATCCAAAGAATCAACGAAACAAAGAGCTGGTTTTTGGAGAAAATCAACAAGATTGACAAACCCCTAGCCAAACTAATAAAACAGCAGAGAGAGAAGACTCAAATTAATGAGATTAGAAATGAAAAGGGGGACATAACCACAGACACAGAGGAAATTCAGAGAATCATTAGAGCTTACTACCAAAGCCTATATGCCACAAAGTTGGAAAATGTACAAGAAATGGACTTGTTTTTAGATAAGTACCATTTACCAAAGTTAAATCAGGACCAGGTAAACAATCTAAATAGACCTGTTAGTCACGAAGAATTAGAAGCTGTTATCGAAAACCTCCTGACCAAAAAAAGCCCAGGGCCTGATGGTTTCAATGCAGAATTCTACCAGAACTTCCAAGAAGAGCTGATACCTATACTCCTTAAGGTATTTCACAGTATAGAAACAGAAGAGTCATTGCCAAACTCTTTTTATGAAGCTACAGTTACCCTGATACAAAAACCACATAAAGATACAACCAAGAAAGAGAATTACAGGCCAGTCTCACTCATGAACATTGAGGCAAAAATTATCGACACAATACTGGCAAACCGAATCCAAGAACACATTAGAAAAATTATCCATTGTGACCAAGTAGGCTTCATCCCAGAGATGCAGGGCTAGTCCAACATACGCAAATCTATCAATTTAATCCATGATATAAATAAACTGAAAGAAAAAAACCATATGATCATTTCATTAGATGCTGAAAAAGCATTTGACAAAATTCAACACCCACTTATGATAAAGGTTTTCAAGAGATTGGGGATACAAGGATCATACCTAAATATAATAAAAGCTATTTACAGCAAGCCAACAGCTAACATCAAACTGAATGGAAACTCAAAGCCATTCCACTAAAATTAGGAACATGACAAGACTGTCCACTCTCCCCATACCTCTTCAATATAGTGCTTGAACTTCTAGCAATAGCTATTAGACAAAATAAGGGGATCATGGGGATTCGAATTGGAAAGGAAGAAGTTAAACTCTCGTTATTTGCAGATGATATGATAGTGTACATATGTGACCCCAAAAACTCTACCAAAGAACTCCTACATCTGATAAACACCTTTAGTAATGTGGCAGTATACAAGATCAACTCCAAAAATCAGTTGCACACCTGTACACGAAGGATAAAGAAGCAGGGAGGGAAATCAGAGAAACTTCACCTTTCACAATAGCCACACATAGCATAAAATATCTTGGGATAACTCTAACCAAGGAAGTGAAAGACCTTACTTGGTTAAAGTTATTTAACAAGAACTTTAAGTCTTTGAAGAAAGAAATTGAAGAGGATACCAGAAAATGGAAAGATCTCATTTGCTATTAGATTGGGAGGATCAACATAGTTAAAATGGCAATTCTACCAAAAGCAATCTATAGATTCAATGAAATCCCCATCAAAATCCCATCAAAATTCTTCACAGAATTTGAGAGAACAATAATCAACTTTGTATGGAAAAACAAAAAACCCAGGATAGCCAAAACAATCTGCTATAATAAAGGAACTTCTGGAGGTATAACCATCCCTGACTTCAAACTTTATTTCAGAGCAATAGTATTGAAAACAGCTTGGTATTGGCATAAGAACAAAGAAGTCGACCTATGGAATCAAATAGAAGATACAGATATTAACCCTTCAAACCTATGAATACCTAATTTTTGACAAGTGAGCTAAAGGTATACAATGGAAGAAGGATAGCATCTTTAACAAATGGTTCTGGCATAACTGGATGTCAACCTGTAGAAGAATCAAAGTAGATCCTTTTCTATCACCATGCATAAAACTCAAGTCCAAATGGATTAAAGACCTCAACATTAATCTGCCCACTTTGAACCTGATAGAAGAGAAAGTAGGAAGTACTCTACAAGACGTAGGCACAGAAGACCACTTCCTAAGTAGAACCCCAGTAGCACAGACAATAAGAGAATCAATGAATAAATGGGACCTCCTGAAACTGAGAAGCTTCTGTAAAGCAAAGGACACTGTTAGTAAGACAAACATGCTACCTTCCAACTGGGATAATATCTTAACTAACCCCTCATCAGACAAAGGTCTGATCTCCAAAATATACAAAGAACTCAAGAAACTAGACACTAAAACTCTAATTAACCCAATTAAAAAATGGGGTACTGATCTGAACAGAGAATTCTCAACAGAAGACCTTCGAATGGCCAAAATACACTTAAGGTCATGCTCAACCTCCTTAGCGATCAGGGAAATGTAAATCAAAACCACTTTGAGATACCATCTTACACCTGTCAGAATAGCTAAAGTCAAAAACACCAATGATAGTCTATGCTGGAGAGGATATGGAGTGAGGGGAACACTCATCCATTGTTGGTGGGAACGCAAACTTTGTGCAGCCACTGTGGAAATCAGTGTGGCGGTTTCTCAGGAAACTGGGAGTCAACCTCCCTCAGGACCCAGCAATTCCACTCTTGGGAATATACCCAAGAGGTGCCCTATCATACCACAAAAGCATTTGTTCAACTATGTTCATAACAGCACTATTTGTAATAGCCAGAACCTGGTAACAACCTAGGTGCCCCGCAATAGAAGAATGGTTAAATAAGTTGTGGAACATTTACAAATTAGAGTTTTACTTAGCAGTAAAAAACAATGACATATTGAATTTTTCATGCAAATGGATGGAAATAGAAAACGCTTTCCTGAGTGAGGTAACCCAGACCCAAAAAGAGGAATATGGTATGTATTCACTCATAAGTGGATTCTAGCCATAATTAAAGGTCTTTGAGCCTATAATTCGTGATCCTAGAGAAGCTAAATAAGAAGGTGAACCTGAAGAAAATCATGTAGTTATCCTCCTGGATATTGGAAGTAGACAAGATTGCCAGGCAAACTTGGGTGCACGGGGGGCGGGGGGGGAGGAAGGGGAAAGGGTTAGAGAGAAGGGAGTAGGGGAGGATTGGGGAAAGCTTGGGGGAATGGGATGGGAGAGGGAGGAAGGATGGATATGGGAGCGGGGAAGTATATATCTCAACTAAGGGAGCCATTTTAAGGTTTGCAAGAGACTTGATTCTGGAGGGGTTCCCTGGTCCAAGGAGAAATTCCCATGTTGTTCCCTGGACAGCAGAGGAGAGAGGGCCTGAACTGGCCTTGGCCCATTACCATACTGACGAATATTTTGCATATCACCATAGAACCTTCATCTGGCGATGGATGGAGATAGAGACAGAGAGCCACATTGGAACAATGGACTTAACTCCCTAAGGTCCAAATGAGGAGCAGAAGGAGAGAGAACGTGAACAAGGAAGTCAGGATCAGAGGGAACCTTCATCTGACGATGGATGGAGATTGAGACAGAGACCCACATGGGAGCACTGGACTGAGTCCCCAAGGTCCAAATGAGGAGCAGAAGGAGGGAGAACATAAACAATGAAGTCAGGACCGCGAGGGGTGCGTTTCACCCACTGATATAAGGGGACTAATCTAATGAGAGCTCACCAAGGCCAGATGGACTGAGACTGAATGAGCATGTGATCAAACCGAATTCTCTGAATGTGGCTGACACGGGGACTGTCTGAAAAGCCATTGATAATGACACTGGGACTTGTTTTCTCTGCATGTACTGGCTTTTTGGGATCTTAGTCTGTTTGGATGCTCACCTTCCCAGACCTGGAGGGAGGGGGGAAGAACTTGAATTTCCCACAGGGCAGGAAACCCTGACTGCTCTTAGGACTGGAGACAGAGGAAGAGAGGGAGTGGGGGGAGTGGGAGGGTATTGGGAGGAGGGGCGGAAGTGGAAATTTTTATAAATTAATTAAAAACAAAGATAGAAACAAAAAATATATGTAAACAGATGAGTCCGTGATTAAAATTGTGAATTGCTCTTGCAGAGTGCCTGAACTAGTTTCCCAACACTTTCATTAGATGGAACTCTACTACCTGCAGCTCAAGACCCAAGAAATCTGATGCCCTCTTTTGGATTCCACAAACATATTCCTACACAGAGACTGATGTATTTCCTGCCTACACATTCCCATCCACATGTCATATCACTTTCTTAAATATAGTTTGGGTTGTGATCCTGGTCTTTAACAGCTGAGCCATTTCTCCAGTCCTACTTTACTCTTTTTTTTTACTTTTTTTAAAAATTTTATTTATTTGAGAAGCTTCTGCAAAGCAAAGGACACAGTCAATAGCACAAAAAGGCAGCCTACAAAATGGGAAAAAATCTTCACCAACCCCACATGAGACAGAGCGAATATTCAAAATATATAAAGAACTCAATAAACTAGACAACAAAATTCTAAATAATCCAATTAAAAATGAGGTACATATCTGAACAGAGAATTCTCCAAAGAAGAATCTCAAATAGTCAAAGGACAGTTACAGTTAAGGAAATGTTCAGCATCCTTAGCCATCAGGGAAATGCAAATCAAACTGACTCTGACATACCATTTTACACCAGTCAGAATGACTAAGTTCAAAAATACCAATGATAGCTTATGCTGAAGAGGATGCAGAGTAAGGAAAACACTCCTCCACTGCTGGTGGGAATTCAAACTTGTACAACCACTTTGGAAATCAGTATGGCAGTTTCTCAGAAAATTGGGAATCAACCTAACTCAAGACCCAGCAATACCACTCTTGGGCATATAACCAAAGGATACCCAATCATACTACAAAAGCATTAGTTCAACTTTGTTCATAGCAGCACTATTTGTAATAGCCAGAACCTGGAAACAACCTAGATGCCCCTCAATCAAAGAATGGATAGAGAAAATGTGGTATATTTACACAATGGTGTACTACTAGCGGGGGAAAAATGACATTTTGACATTTGCATGCAAATGGATGGAACTAGAAAAACCCAACCTGAATGAGGTAACCCAAACCCAGAAAGGTGAACATGTACGAACTCACTTTTAAGTGGATACTTGTGTAAAGTAAAAGATAAGGAGCCTTTAATCCGCAACTCCAGAGAAGCTAAGTAACAAGAAAAATCATTAGAGAAACATATATAGATACCCCTGGGAATGGGAAATAGACAAAGTCCCCTGAGAAAATTGGGATCATGGGGTGGGGGTGGGCAAAGGAGGATAGAAGTGGAGGGGGTAAAGGAAAGGAGAAAGAAAATTTGAGGGAATGGGAGAATTGAGATGAGGGAAGGACAGAGAATGAAATCAAGGAAAAGATATCTTGATTGAGGGAACCATTATGGAACTAGCAATAAACTATTTTCCAGTGTCCCCACCAGTGGCAGCTTGACCACTGTGAGTGCTCCCACAGTACCCACTGGTGGGACTTCTCTATCCCTGTGGTCATGTCCAAATACAGTTAGACTTTTCTTTATTATTCTTAACAGTTAACATTAGCTTATTAGCTTTTATAAGACTAGGATTTGTTGTTGTATGCTTTGTTGTTGTTACAAGCAAGTACTGGGGGAGCCTAGAGACTGGCATTACCCTTGAAAAATTAATAGACACCACAGTCATGCGTTAATGGAAGGGCCATAAGTTCCTTTTGTCAGAGTTAAGGAGACTGACTCCCTTTTTAGTAAGCAGGGAATTTCTTCAAGTCCCCTGAGGGAATGGGAATTTTATCTAAACACCTGACCTTGGGAAAAGGACTTTATAGCTTTACCTCTGTTGAGTTGAGCTTTAGTAGGTGAGAGAGCAGCCCTTTAGGCCATAAGAACTGAACTATCTCTGCCCTCTCATCAGTTGCATAACTTGGGAGAGTAGCCCTTATGCCACATCTGCCCAACACAGAAGAACTGGACCTGAAGGTGTAGGTGGGGGAAATTCAACCCTGAGGATGAGGACCTGAAAGCTGGAGAACTTTGCCCCTCACCCCGCTCAATGCTGCAATGGGTGAGCTCACAAGGGTATTGAAAGAGAGTTCACCCTGCATTACCTCACCATAGTAAGGACACATGGAAGAGTTGGCAGGCTGACCAACCCTGCAAGTAGCCAGGCTCAGAACCAGGGTTATGCGTTGGCTCACCTCAACATCCATCCCATCTGTGATGTACTAGAGCATGTAAGGGACCAGTCCTGCAGACCCAAAAGCTGCAGGATCTCCACAACACAGGGCAACAGCAGGAGAACCTAGAGGAGTTTCAGTGAGGGCCCCCAGCATCTTCTTTTTTTAAAGTTTATAAAATTATAAAAGTTTCCATTTCCGCCCCTCCTCCCAACACCCTCCCACTTCCCCCACTCCCTCCCCTCCTCCCTCTCCATCCCTAAGAGTAGTCAGGGTTTCCTGCCCTGTGGGAAGTTCAAGTTCCTCCCCCCTCCCTCCAGGTCCAGGAAGGTTAGTATCCCCAGCATCTTTTTTGTAGCAGAAGCCAGAGGCCTAAAACCAGACCAATGACTCTCCAATGAACACTTACAAGTAAAGATATATGGATAAAAGCATGAACAGTGTGACTCACTGTGGCACACTACAATTTTCATGACAAGATTGATTTTTCCTTCTTTTTTCTCTTAATTTTTGTTTTATTTCCTTTGGGGGAGGGCAAGGGTGCAAGGGCAGAGGGTGGATGCTAAGGGAGGGGAAATGAATAGGATGGAGATGAGAAGAGCACAGAGAATAAATAAAAGAAAAAAATAATATTTTAAACAATGTTGATCCTTAAAAATAACAATTTCTCAACTGAAGCTCCTTTTATTATCAAAATAAAACTTTTAACTCATGTACACAGTCAACAAAGACCGAATTTTCCTGATTCTTTTATAGTTCACCATTCCAGAATATAGCAATTTTTTATATAACTCAGTTTAACAAAGTTAGCAACAATGAGGCTAGACATACTTCCTGAAGCATGAACAGATAAGGGAAGACATTCTCTAAGTCAGTGGTTCTCACCTTTCCTAATGTTTCAACCCTTCAATGCTGTTCGCCATGTTGCCCCCCCTCCCACACACACTGACCAGAAAATCATTACCTTGATATTTCACAACTGCACTTTTCCCTCTGTTATGATTGTTAGCATTCAGGCATACCTTGGCACTGCCCCTTGGAAATCTGACACCTCTCTGAGTATGGCAAGCAGTTCCTTGACTGAACACAAGTGCAAAGCTCCACCCACACTTGTGCTCTCTCTATCTGTCCTCCCCACCTTTCTTCTGTTTCTTTTTTTATTATTTACTTATTTATTAAAAATTTCCACCTCCTCCGCTCTTCCCCTCCCACTTCCTCCATTCCCTTTCCCTCTCCCTCTACAGTCCTAAGAACAGTCACGGTTCACCGCCCTGTGGGAAGTCCAAGGTCCTCCACCCTCCATCCAAGTCTAGAAAGATGAGCATCCAAACAGACTAGGCTCCCACAAAGCCAGTACATACAGAAGAATCAAAACCCAGTGCCATTGTCCTTGGCTTCTCAGTCAGCCATCATTGCCGGCCACATTCAGAGAGTATGATTTGATCACATGCTTGTTCAGTCCCAGTCCAGCTGGCCTTGGTGAGCTCCCATTAGATTAGTCCCAAGGTCTCCGAGAGTGGTTGCACCCCTCGCTGTCCTGGCTTCCTTGCTCATCTTCTCCATCCTTCTGCTCTTCATCTGGGCCTTGGGATCTCAGTCCAGTGCTCAAGTGTGGGTCTCTGTCACTATCTCCATCCATCTCCAGATGAAAATTCTATGGTGATACGCAAGAGATTCATCAGTGTGGCTATGGGACAAGGCCAGTTCAGGCACCCTCTCCTCTGCTGCCCATGGACCTATCTGGGGAAATTCCCTTGGACACCTGGGAACCCCTCTAGAGTCAAGTCTCTTGCCAACCCTAAAATGTTGCCCTTAGTTAAGATATCTTCTTCCCTGCTCCCATATCTACTCTTCCTCCATCTCACCATCTCATTCCCCCAAATTCTCCCCAGTCCTCTCCTTCTCCCCTCTCTCTCCCCATCTCCCTTCCCCTCAACCTACCCCCACCCCCCTGCTTCCAACTTTTGCCCGGCGATCTTGTCTACTTCCACTATCCAGGAGGATAAATATATGTTTTTCTTTGGGTTCACCTTCTTATTTAGTTTCTCTAGGGTCATGAACTATAGGCTCAATGTCCTTTGTTTATGGATATAATCCACTTATGAGTGAGTACATACCATATTCATTCTTTTAGGTCTGGGTTATCTCAATCAGTAAAGTGTTTTCTGTTTCCATCCATTTGCATGCAAAATTCAAGATGTCATTGTTTTTTACCACTGAGTAGAACTCTAAAGTGTATATGTGCCACACATTCTTTATCTTTTTTTATATTGAGGGGCACCTAGGTTGCCTCCAGGTTCTGGCTATTACAAATAGTGCTGTTATGAACATAGTTGAACAAATGCTTTTGTAGTATGATTGAGCATCTCTTGGGTATATTCCCAAGAGTGGAACTGCTGGATCTTGAGGGAGGTTGACTCCAAGTTTCCTGAGAAACAGACACACTGATTTCCAAAGTGGCTGTACAAGTTTGCATTCCCACCAACAATGGATGAGTGTCCTCCTTACCCCACATCCTCTCCAGCGTAGGCTATCATTGGTGTTTTTGAGTTTGGCTATTCTGACAGGTGTAAGATGATATCTCAAAGTTGTTTTGATTTGCATTTCCCTAATGGCTAAGGAGGTTGATAATGACCTTAAGTGTCTTTTGGCCATTTAAACTTCTGTTGAGAATTCTCTGTTCAGTTCAGTACCCTATTTTTAAATGAGTCAATTACAGCTTTTTTTAAAGTAAATTTTATTAAATTATAAAAGTTTCCATTTCCGCCCCTCTTCCCAACACCCTCCCACTCCCCCCACTCCCTCTCCTCCTCCCTCTTTGTCCCTTAGGACAGTCAGGGTTTCCTGCCCTGTGGGAAGTTCAAGTTCCTCCCCCTCCCTCCAGGTCCAGGAAGGTGAGTATCCAAACAGACTGGATCCCCAAAATCCAGTATATGCAGATGAAACAAGTCCCAGTATCATAGTCAATGGCTTTTCAGAAAGACTTCGGGCCAGTCACATTCAGAGAATCCAGCCAAATTCCGAGAATCTGGTCAGATCACGTCCTCGTTCAGTCCCAGTACAACTGGCCTTGGTAAACTCTCATTAGATCCGTTCCCTTGTATCAGTGGGTGATAGCATCCCTCGCAGCCCGGATTTCCTTTTTCATGTTCTTCCTCCTTCTGCTCTTCATTTGAACCTTGGGGGGCTCAGTCCAGTGCTCCAATGTGGGTCTCCGTCTGTATCGCCGTCCTTCGCCAGATGAAGGATCTATGGTGATAAGCAAAATATACATCAGTATGGTTATGGGCCACGGCCGGTTCAGGCACCCTCTCCTCTGTCCAGAGAACAATCTGGGGGATTTCTCCTTGGACCTGGGATCCCATATATAATCAAGTCTCCTGTAAACCCTAAAATGACTCCCTTAGTTGAAATATATTCTTCCCTGATCCCATATTCATCCTTCCTCCCTTCCCCCCCCATCCCAGGCCACCGAGCTTTCTCCATTCCTCCCCTACTCCCTTCTCTCTAACCCTCTCCCCTTCCAACAACCCTCCCACACCCCCCCCCATGCACCTGAGGTTACCTTGTCTATTTCCTACCTCCTGGCGGATAGCTAAATAATCTTCATCAGGTTCATCTTCTTATTTAGCTTCTCTAGGATCACGAATAATAGGCTCAAAGACCTTTAATTATGGTTAGAATCCACTTATGAGTGAATACATACCGTGTTCCTCTTTTTGGGTCTGGCTTACCTCACTCAGTAAAGCGTTTTCTATTTCCATCCATTTGCATGCAAAATTCAAGATGTCATTATTTTTTACCGCTGAGTAAAACTCTAATGTGTATATGTTCCACACCTTTTTTTAACTATTCTTCTATTGAGGGGCACCTAGGCTGTTTCCAGGTTATGGCTATTACAAATAATGCTGCTATGAACATAGTAGAACAAATGCTTTTGTAGTATGTTAGGGAATCTCTAGGGTATATTCCCAAGAGTGGAATTGCTGGGTCCTGAGGGAGGTTGACTCCCAGTTTCCTGAGAAACCGCCACACTGATTTCCACAGTGGCTGCACGAGTTTGCATTCCCACCAACAATGGATGAACATGAACATCGACACAAAAATTCTCAATAAAATACTGGCAAACCGAATCCAAGAACACATTAGAAAAATTATCCATTTTGATCAAGTCGGCTTCATTCCAGAGATGCAGGGCTGGTTCAACGTACACAAATCTATCAATGTAATCCATCATATAAATAAACTGAAAGAAAAAAACCATATGATCATCTCACTAGATGCTGAAAAAGCATTTGACAAAATTCAACACCCATTTATGATAAAGGTGTTGGAGAGACTGGGGTTACAAGGATCATACCTAAATATAATAAAAGCAATATACAGCAAGCCGACAACTAACATCAAACTGAATGGAGAGAAACTCAAAGCCTTTCCACTAAAATCAGGAATGCGACAAGGCTGTCCACTCTCTCCATACTTCTTCAGTATAGTGCTTGAAGTTCTAGCAATACCAATAAGACAACATCAGGAGATCAAGGGGATTCGTATTCGAAAGGATGAAGTTAAACTTTCGTTATTTGCTGACGATATGATAGTTTACATAAGTGACCCCGAAAACTCTACCAAAGAACTCCTACAGCTGATAAGCACCTTTAGTAACGTGGCAGGATACAAGATCAACTCCAAAAAATCAGTGGCCCTCCTATACACAAAGGATAAAGAAGCAGAGAGGGAAATCAGAGAAACATCACCTTTCATGATAGCCACAAATAGCATAAAATATCAATTACAGTTTTAATGTCTAGTTTCTTGAGTTCTTCTTTTTAAATTTATTTATTTATTAAAAATTTCCAGTTCCTCCCCACATCCCTTTTCCCTTCCCCTTCCTTTCCCCTCCCCCTCCAGTCCTAAGAGCAGTCAGGGTTCCCTACCCTGTGGGAAGTCCAAGGTCCTCACCCCTCCTTCCAGGTCTATGAAGGTGAGCGCCCAAACAAAGCAGACTCCCACAAAGTCAGTCCACGCAGTAGAATCAAAACCCACTGCCATTGTCCTTGGCCTCTCAGTCAGCCTTCATTGACAGCGACATTCAGAGTCTGGTTTGATCACATGCTCCATCACTCCCAGTCCAGGTGGCCTTGGTGAGCTCCTATTAGATCAGTCCCACCGTCTCAGTGGGTGGACAAACCCGTGGCGGTCCTGATTTCCTTGCTCATGTTCTCCCTCCTTCTGCTCCTCATTTGGACCTTGGGAGCTCATTATATATTTTAGAGATCAGACCTTTGTCTGATGTGGGGTTGGTGAAAATCTTATCCCTTTCAGTAGGTTGCCCTTTTGTCTTAATGATAGTATTCTTTGCATTACAGAAACTTCTCAGCTTCAGGAGGTCACATATATTCATTGTTGCTCCTATTGTCTGTGCTACTAAGGTTCTACTTAGGAAGTGGTCTCCTGTGCCCTGTGTTGCAGAATTCAACTGGGCTCTCTTTATCAACTTACACTGTCACACATTTGCAAGCCTCACTTCTTCCTCATGATCTCTCTATGCTGAACCATTATCACCTGGGTGATTCTTAAATAACAAAGTTTAGTTACCAGAGCAAGGTACTATTTTGCATATAACAGCATTGAAGAGCAGGTTTAATACATTATTAAACAAGCATTGTTTTTAAATTCTATTGTTCATAAACCTTGTTTTCAGTACAGGACATGAATTATCATTCAAAAATCCATCCTCTAAAATATCTTGGAGACCCATTGTCTCCTTGGTTACCCTTAATCAAGATGGTGGTGCCATCACATGACAACTGAATTTAGTTCTGATTAAGAGGGATAGGCTTGTTGAGGATCTTCTTGGGGACTAAGAAGAATAGACCTCTTGAGGAACATTTTTCTTTCTCATGTGGACTATTTAATCAAAATGAAAATCAACAGGACAGAGAGGTTGAAGAAAAACAAATCAGCCATAAATATATTTATGAATGCTTTAATAATTAATTTGAATATTTGGAAGCAATCCAAATATATTTCAATACGTGAAAATATATAATAAAACCAGATAACATAATTCAATGCTAAAAATAAATGAGGTATCAAATCATAGGAAGATAAGGATGAAACAAGTGCTAAAAGAAAAAGGGAAATTTTATGTTATGAATCAATTTAATTATTTAAATTATTCCTACTGAAATTTCCTATTTATGCCTATACATGTTCACAACACACACACATTTCTAAAAATTTTCTTTGGTTTTTCTCACTCAGGTATTATATTTGCAAATATACTTTTTAATATAAAATAGACTTCTGAAGAGGTGTGTATTAGGCAGGAATCCCCTGTGCTTTGGGGAGCTTAAATCTAACTAATGCACAATGAATATGAGAGACCAATGAAATTTATTTCCAGTCTGAAATCTCACTCTTACATAAAAATTTTGCCCTCTTAACTACTTTCTTAAATGCATTGTTAACTTCCTTGTTCCTTAGACTGTAGACCAAAGGATTCAGTGTGGGGATGATCATAGTGTAGAACATAGATGCTGTTTTATCTGCATCCATGGAATGACTGGAGCTAGGCTGTAAGTACATGAAAATGACAGTGCTATAAAATATGGAAACTGTGGCGAGGTGGGAGGCACAGGTGGACAAAGCCTTTTGATGTCCCCTATCTGACTTCATCTTCAAGATGGTAATAAATATGAAAATATAGGAAACTAAGATAATCAGAAGAGCAAAGAAGACATTGAAGGTCGACAAAAAAACAAGAACCACTTCACTAAGGTGTATATTGGAGCAAGATAGAGCCATGAGTGCTGGAACATCACAGAAAAAGTGATGGACCACATTGGACTTGCCAAATGAGAGACTGAATATGTCCCCAACATGAAAAATGGCATTCAAGAAACCACAGATATAACAACCAATGTTCAGGCAGATACAAACACTTGTTGTCATCCTGGTGGAATAATGCAGGGGGTTGCACACGGCTACATAGCGGTCATAAGCCATTGATGCTAAGAGATAATTTTCTCCCGTGGCAAAGCCTACGAAAAAGAACATCTGCACAGCACAGGCATTATAGGAAACCACTTTGGTGACTATGAAAAATTCAGAAATGACTGTGGGAGTGACAGCTGAGGAGTAACCCAAGTCTACAAGAGATAGGTTACAAAGGAAAAAGTACATGGGTGTGTGGAGACGAGAATCTATAAGAACCAACACTACTATTCCCAGGTTTCCAACCACATCAACGAAGTAGATGAGAGTGAACATAATAAAGAGGGGAACTTGCAGGCCTGGGTTATTGGTTACTCCCAGAAGGATGAACTCTCTCACTTTGGTACAATTCTCCATCAGTTATCTGGAAGCCACAGATGTCCTACAGAAATTGGAATTAAAGAGAAAAAGAGAATGATAAATGAAAAAATACAATGAGTTATCATGTCATTTGCTACAGACTGCAGATTTATGCAGTGAGAGTTTGGCACATAATTTATGGGTCAACTCATCAGAGATGTAGATCTCATGGAGTGCACACCTCATTTAGTAAGGTGATGAGGAATATTGTCACCAGAGATGCACATCTCATCAACCTTATCTGCAAGACATTAAGGAATACTGTCTTTCATATGTTTTAAGTTGTCCTCATTTCAGACTTGTTGTGTGCAGAGCTCTTTCCCTCACATTACAGCTTAAGGATATTTCAAACAGCACTACAGTTTATTGTTTACTGGGCACATATATCGGTTAGTGATCTAGAAGATAACTTTTCATTTAGCTATATAATTTCGATATATAGAATAGAAACTAGAACATGTTTCCTAACTGGATATATTTGTCCTCCTAGGACTGTGGACTCTTAACATCATGTCTTGTTCCTTTGCTAAGACTAATTGTTCCCAATTAGCTCACTTTCATGTCAGAACGAGTTAAAACTAACTAAAGGCTTTTTGTAAATAGATTATAAATGTGAAACCTCACAGCTATGTACAAGGTCAGAGCCACAGAAGTCCAACCAAAGTTACTAAAAATAAAAAGGCATGCCAATTCTTCACTTGCCAGTCTACTAACAGTGGATGTGTCTCTAAGTTGTCATTGGGCACTGTGCCCTCCCTGCCTGGTTGAAATTTTGCTCTTTATGGCCTTGGATCTTTGTGTTGCCATGGTAAGCAAGTAAACTCCTTATCACTTCAAGGCTCCTGAAGGAGAAGAGTTTTTAGAATAATAGAAGAAACTAGAAGAAGTATGTCAGAGAAGGAAGAAGTAGGATAGGATTATTAGAGTAGAAACAGAACAATAAAGAGTACTTGAAATGAAGAGTACTAGCCTGTGTGATACTAATATAAAAATCCTTTACACCCCTTCACTCCTGAGAAGCATTTCACCTTTGGGATCCTTGATAGGAGCTGGAGTTGGTCTCTTAGTCTCCACAAGTTAGATAGATATCTAACAAATACTAATGATGCATAGAATATAGAGAAAATAGAACTATGAAAGACCTATGCACTGTGTGGGGGATTGTAAGTTACTGTATACTTTTAGAGAAACTACTGTATAGGTTCCTCAAAAAATGCATAAATGTGAGAAGGGAATTTGTATGCAGGCAGAGTGAAAATAGAGTGGGAGAGAGATTAAAAAGGTATGATAAAAATCAAAATTGACACTATACATGCTTGATATTTTCAAAGAAAAAACTTTTCAATAAAAGTTAAATCTCCCTTCTGGGTATGAATCCAAAGTGAAAGCGGTAGTTCTATCAACAAGTTGTCCACATGTCCATGTTCATTTCACAACACCTTAGAGATGAAATCAAGCTAGGAGTCGATTTCTTCAGTAGAGAAGTAGATTTTAAACTAAATGGTCAGCTCTGAAACATATATGCAAGTAACATTATACAGACTGACATCATACATGTTGCACTTACATATTTGAGAATATATTAATATGAATATGTGTGAATAACAGCAATTAATGAAAAAAGAGACCATGAATCTGCAAAGCAGCAAGGAGAGGAATATGGTAATGTTTGGAAAGGAGAAAAGGAAGGGGAAATGACGTGATTATAATCTAAAAACCACAAGAACTAACTTTTAAAAGCTATATAGATACACATAAGAATAATATTCCACTATAGAAAGAATGAAATCCTATCATTTTCAACAAAATGGATGCACTGGAGTTTGTGTTAAAAAAAAAAAAACCAATAAGCCAGACACAGAAAGACAAATGCCTATTTACATGTGGAAGCTTCTTTGAAAAGTTGATGTGACTACAATATAGTTATACAATATAGTTATAAATAAGAGGCTGAAGGGTAAGTGGAAAGGAGCTAGAGAACGTCTCAATAACAAAGGACTAAAACAGTCAGAAGGAGTAAAATCTAGTGCTTTTGTGCGGTGAGAGTAGTTCACAGTAAACTGTGACAAAACCCTCATACACATAAAGAATAAAGAATTATATTGTCAATATTAATGAGTTTCTGGAATATTCTCCTTTGCAACAAATATTAAAAGCTTCTCACACAACTTCCATGTGTTTCGCAGGCAATATTAAAAACTATGGAGACTAGGTGTTTGAAGTTTTATAATACTCTATACCAACTACAATGAAAATTCTTCAAGGCTCAAGATGGAACTCATTTTCAACCTAATGGATACTCAGGTGTCCAGCCACCTTATTATTGACATATTTGGATGTGAATTTCTGTAAGGCTGTGTTATGAGAAAAGCACTGTGTAACATGAGGGGCTGCTCGTTGGGGTGTTTGTCCTGCCCGGAACCACAACAAGCCTGCAAGCCACAAAGAAAATCACATAGAGGACTCCATAACATTGCAAGCTGATTGGCCTATTAACTCGGGCTTTTTATTAGCTCTTATGACTTATATTAACCCATTATTTTGATCTATTTTAGCCATATAGCTTGGTACCTTTTTTAGCTGGCAGGTCACATCCAATTTTTTCAGTAATCTGTGCAGGACTGGGAGGAATGGGCTTTCTCCTTCCCAGAATTCTCCTGTCCCCATTGCATCACCTCTACTTCCTGTCTGTTCTTTTTGCTGTTGTTGTTGTTGTTTTTGCCTATACTTTCTGCCTGGCCAATCAGGTAGATTGCCAGAATACAGACAATTTTCCTGCACCACTTCCTCCTATTTTTTTTAAAAAAGGAAAATATCCATATTCTATTGGGGGGAATGTGGGCATAGTATTTTAGGCTACTTTCAGCTGTATGGGGGAGCTGATAATCTTATGGGGACCTAAAGAGAATTTAGAGTTATGATCAAGTTTTGACTGAAGTATCCTGTGATTCTTGATCATCTTAGGCAGCAGTCTTGAACCTGTTTTGGATGAAGAACTCAGACATCTGGGCCATCTGTTTCTACCGGAGATTTTTTAGGTGATCTTTTTTGATCAAATTGGATTTTTTTTAATCTCAGGATTAATTCATAGCCTCTCATTTTCTGTGGAAAAAAAAAAACAAAATCTCTTTTCCAAAGTAACATACATTTTGACTTCAATTTTGAAGTCAAGGTATTTTTAAAATACCTATCTGGGATTAATTTAGCAGCATTTATAAGCAAATATCTTTTTGCAGCTGTTGCTCCTTTTTTAGTATTTAAACAATTTAAAGAGAGTATAATAGTATACAGTATTAAGATTTTTTGTGTATTTTTTAATCTTTATGTGGCTTTATTTTAACCTCATTTTTATTTTTACTTTTACTTTTTTGAAATTCAGCTCAGTTATTGCTAACTCATTTAGTTTTCTGTGTATATTAAAATATTGCAAACTTACATGTTTGTTATTTTTGTATGCATTGTTCTCTATGGAGGAATGATGGTGGACAAAATAAAATAAAAATTCAGCCATGGCATTTCCCATCATATTTGTGCTTATCCTCTTAGGGAAGCTGGAAGACATTTTCTAAAAATCATTACCCTCAACACTCAACCCCCAACTTAAGTGCATTGCTTTAGAGAAAATGAAAAAACATCCTAACAACTAGTTCTGTGTTCAGATAACTTTTTATATACAGCTATCTCTTTGCTTTTACATGAATTAAAATTTTCACTAAACCATGTGCACAACCTTGTATATGCCACTCATACCTTCCTAAAGTAATTTTGCCAGTATATTTAAGGTGTGAAAAGACATCTCAATCAGTGAAGCATTAGCCTTGAATGCATGAGGACCTGAATTCAATCTCCAGATCACATGCTAAAGAATGTTAAGAATAAATCATGCACTTATATTTAAAATGCTGGGATTAGAGAGAGATCACTGCAGTTTATGGGGAAGCCAGATTTGCCTTCTTCAGAAGTTTCAGCCAGGAAAATGAGAGATTCTGTCTCAAGAGTGGGTGGAGAAAGGGAGGGATGGAAGGAAGGAGGGAGAGAGGGAGGGAGAAAGAGAGAAGGCAGGGAGGAAGGGACAAATGGACAGATGGGTGGATAGACAAGTCAAACAGCACCCGAGGTATGACACCCTCTGGTCTCTACATATGCTTCCTGGCACTCTCTCACACACATACACAGAAATAAAAAATATTTCTGTTAGTTGTATATACAGCAGATAGAAATTTCCCTTGCCTGTGGATAAGAAGTGGTACATTAATCCTAAATGTACGAGATCAGAAATTCAACCATGTAATGCATAACTGTTTACAGAGTAGTTAAAATCCATTATCTCCCAAAGAAAAATGAAGGGGAAAATATTAACATTGAACCTCATACCTGGGTTCAAGTCTTGAATATAGCATTTATTCTTACCGTGCCCTTAAACTGTCACTTATTGTTTCAAAGCTAAAAAAAGAAAAAAACCCTCCTATATAATTTGCAGAATCATATCAGTAATGAGAAATACATAGTTCTTTGAATAAAGGGAGTGAAAGTCTGTGTTTCAGAAGTCTAAATTTGTGTCATGTAATAATATACAAATTTAGGTTAGAGGGATGTCTCAGTGGCTAAGAGGAATTGACTGTTCCAGAAGACCGGAATTCAAATCCCAGAATCTTCATATTGGGTCACAGCTATCTTCAACTCCAGTTCTAAAGGACTCAATGCACACTTCTGACCTCCTTTGGCACCGGACATATGTGATGCACAGACACTCATGCAGGCTAAAGCACACATACGTGTGTGTACATGAACACACACACACACACGAAATAAAAAATAAAATAAAATTACAAAAAAGGGGAAATTGTTTTATAGATAAGGTATGCATGTTCAAGGTTGGGAACATTTTAGAAATGTCACTTACCTTCCTCCAACTTCAGTTTCTTTATTCACAGACCAAGTATATCATAAACACAGAAGTGTGCCCCTGAAGAGCAAATAAAAGCAGTCTGATAAAACAGTTGTAACTTTAAATTCATTCATTGTAATTATGACTTAGAGGACTTTCTATATATGTTCACTGTCCAACAAAATCCTCAGTTTGAAGGAGGCTATCCTATACAAATCTCTCTTTCAGAAGAGTAAATAAAGTACTGATGTCTCCATAGTACATCTCTGCCAAAAATTATTTCAGACAGACAATGCCTGGATTTTACATGCCTATGAAGGGAACAAAGAGAGAGTTGTAAGAACATGAAAACATCAGGGAAATAAGACTCTCTATGAGGCAATTACAGTGCCTTACTCTATTTACTTTAAGCAGAAGTAATTAAACTGCCTTTGGGACCTAATTATTTGGTTGAACAAGCATATAGACACATGGACTTTGTTTTCTCATTTATTTTTCCTATTAAGGTATAGCTTATGCTTAGTAGTCTGTGGGATGGATTCTTACTTTAGATAAATGTATATGATCACAAAATCAGTACCAAGTTCAACCCGAATACAATAGTTCAAAGAACACATATGTTTATTTGAGTACTTTGCTCCTTTTGATTATTAAATAGTATCTAATATGTGAATCTACCCAGATTATTTACTGATAAATGAATATGTATAAAATTTTGGTTAATTAAAGCTATTCTTTGGAACTAAAATGCACATACATAGTACATACATAGTACATTTTATTACTCTTATCCCCTAACCCTTCTTTCTCCCCACATCAATTCCCATCCTCCCACCAAGTTATTATCCTAAACTTATTTATTTTTGGCTTATTTTATGACACATGAACATTAACCATGATTATCTATGCAATCATAGATTTGGAGCATCCAGAGGAGCATGGTGAGTTAACCAGCAATAAAACCATTGAAGAAACTGATGGCCATCCTCCAGTATCCAAGTTAAGAGTTACCAATATTTTTATGTAAATATTGACATGCATTTTGTGTGAATAAATACACAGAAGCAGGATAATCAGCAACCTTGATAGTATTTTATTAACACTTTAAAATATTGCCAAATGCTGTTTTTAAGGTGTTATATCAGATTGGGTTTCCCTCCTATCATTTCTAACTCATCCTGATATATAAAAGCTAGAAAAGATGTATTTATGACAGAATTAGGACATTGAGAAAAGGCTTTGAAGAGCATGTGGATTTTAAACATTTTCATAAATATGTTTTTCAATTTATTTCCTAGATAAGAACCAAATAAAACAAAATAAAACATAATCTTCTTCCTAGAATCTTCAAAGATTACTGAAGAAAAATTCATTATTCATACTGGAAAATGTAAACATTATTTATATAGACATATATATTCAATGAAAGTTACGATAGAGACAAAAAATATGAAGAAAAGCAAATTTTTTTCTAAATTCTTTCTTCTTTCATTCCCATACAAGACGGCTTTTGACATGAGACAGAAACTCTGAATATTTTTTTAACAACATTCTTGGATGTAGAGAAGGACAGAGTTATTGTCCAACACCAAAGCCATCTCTCTATATATAGAGAGATATATTATCTATATATAATATATATATATTAATATTATATTATATATATTATCTATATATAATGTATATGTTTTTATCACCTACCCTTACAAGTCATATTCCTTTTTATTAATAATCCTTATTGTATAGTTATTTTTGCTTTTGTCAGCACCCAAACATCCAGGGTCTCTTGAATTTTTGAAGATGAGTATTTTCCTGTAAAGACAAGAGCAGAACCCTGCAGCAACCCTATATGGTTTCCTAACCACCTGTATGGTTGTCACCATTGTGGATGAGCTGTCATTCCTCTTTATCAAGAGAGTTCTTTTTCAAAGTGAATTTTTATCAATTTTGATGGTATCCATAGTTTTTCTTCTCCTGTGGAAACAGGATCAAAACCCCATCCCCAATGCAGCACATCTCCTGGCTTTCATTGTGAGGTCAGCACATCCTTGTAATACGCCAGCTGATTTAATTCATAAGACCTTTCTATTATCCAATGTCTCTCTGCTGCTGTTGTCCCTTCCTCATTAGCATTAAGAAAATTCAAGGTTAATAAACCATTATGTAATCTATTTCTGGAGGAATTTCCACGCATTTCTGTTTGTTTAAAATAGGGTTTACAAGAGACTTGATCCTAGAGGGGATCCCAAGTCCAAGGAGAGATCCCCAGTTTGTTCTCTGGACAGAGGAGAGAGTGCCTGAACCGGCCTTGGCCCATAACTATACTGATGAATATTTTGCATATTACCATACAACCTTCATCTGGCAATGGATGGAGATAGAGACAGAGACCCACATTGGAACACTGGACTTAACTCCCTAGGTCAAACGAGAAGCAGAAGGAAAGAGAATGTGAGCAAGAAAGGCAAGATCAGAGGGAACCTTCACCCATTGATAGATGGAGATTAAGACAGAGACCCACATTGGAGCACTGGACTGAGCCCCCAAGGTCTAAAGGAGGAGCAGAAGAACAGAGAACATGAACAAGGCAGGACCGTGAGGAGTGCATTCACCCACTGATACAAAGGGACTGATCAAACGAGAGTTCACCAAGGCCAGTTGGACTGGGACTGAATGAGCACGTGATCCAACCAGATTCCCTGAATGTGGCCAGATTCTCTGAATGTGGCTGGCATGGGGATTTTCTGAGAAGTCATTGACAATGGCACTGGGACTTGTTTCCTCTGCATATACTGGATTTTTGGGATCCAGTCTGTTTGGATGCTCACCTTCCTGGACCTGGAGAGAGGGGGGAGGAACTTGAACTTCCCACAGGGCAGGAAACCCTGACAGCTCTGGGGGATGGAGAGGGAGAAGTAGAGGTAGTAGTGTAGAAGGCTGCAACCACACTCTCCACCATAGATGGTGCTGCACCGCCAGGTGAGCTAGAAAGCTCACACATGTTGGTATTTTTCCACTACTCCCAAGGTATCACCTGGGACTGGGAGCAGTTGACCAATCAAAGAGTGACACGTCCAAAGCAGGGTCTGTTTCCTATATAAAGGATGGGTTCCATCTTATCTGGGTCTCCGCCATGTGGCTTATGCTCTAGCTCCCAAGAGACATAAAGCTTTTCTGCAGAAGGATCCTATGTGTACCGCGTGGTTCTTGCTGGCGAGACGGTAGCGCTGGACATCTGGTGCCATACCCAGGAAGAAGAAAAAGAAGAACTTTGCACCGCCGGAGACCCCTTGGACACAAGGAGGATTCAGAACTGCAGGCATGCATACTCAGAGAGGTACGTTCTAAAGTCCAGAGAGCATATCAGAAACTGAGCAGCAGTGGGAGGTTGTGCGCGCACCCAGATAAGTTAAAAAAGGACCCTCCGGTAAAGTATGGGGGAGACAGAAAAGAAAATAAGTTAAAAAGGACCCCCCAGTGATTTTAAAAAAGTAAAAATGGGGGAGAAGGCTGATTTACAAGGTCAAAAGCTTTATGTTATGTTGTTCGTGTTGTTTTTTATGTACTGGACAGGAGAAAGATATTTGAATTTAGGAACTGCTAAAAAAGGTAGTTTAAATTTAAAACATGGGTTTAAGAATATGATGTTTTGGAGGAGAGGTTTCGTTTTCGCCTCCACGGAGGATGGGAGCCTAAGTATGTGCTTGAGATCCACATGGTTTGAATCACCGAGACCTCCTGAAATGTTGTAGTGTATACCCCTAAGAATGCAGAGGCCCAATAACAGCAGGAAGCAGCCAAAGAGACTAAACGATGCCCAAATTCCCTAAAAGATTAAATGAGGTCCTTTCAAGCCTGCTTCTCTGAGTTCAGCTTTACTCCATGCACCGGTTTGGGCGCGGAATGGGTGCAGCTGGGGCTGGAGCGGAGCTTTGCTCTGTGGCTATGGTGGGGAGCACGTTGCTCCGGCTCAATTGGTGCGGCTTGGTTGGTGCCTGGCCTGGAGGATGTCACAGCGGTGCCACAGGCAGCCAGGCCAGAAGGCTTACAATGTACCTAAAACTGTGCTGGTCTCTGAGGGTAAAATGGCTCTGATTCCATTTGGCTATGCTAAATGATGCTGACTTCAGGCAGGGCTGGTCGTATTTATCATAATAAAAGCGCAATTAAGGTTTAGACACAGTAAACAGGCAGTACCGTATTACATCTACATAGTGCGACTTAAGTTTTTAAAAAACTGCTTAGCATTTTAAGAACTCAAGTCCTCCTAAAAGATTGCTGTGTATACGCTTGGCTTGTCTGGTGTTTCAGGATCCGCAGGGAGGTGGATGCAAAGGGCCCTTGGATTTTGGGGTGATTGGGTCGTTGGCTGGATCTGTGAGAATTTACAGCCGCTATTGCTGTGGCACAGGTGTTGAGAGTTTGCTAGTAGGAAAGCGGCCCTGGTTGCTGCCTCTCCCATCGGCCCCTTGAGCCGCAGCGGCTCTGGCACGGACCTTGAGATGTTGCCGCCTGTGCCGCCTCGGTCTGAGTGTCGGCTCCCGCCACACTCCGCCACCAACACAGCCGCGGGGAAGGCAGGGGCGCCTGGGGATGGAGCCACCACTTCCTGGCCTGGGACACGCGGAGCCGCGCAGCGAGCAGGCCCAGGGCCGCACACAGCCCTTGGATGGCGGGCGGGCTCTGGAACCCAAGGCCACCGGCAAGGAATACGGGAGCCAATAAATCTTAAACCTAATATCAACAAACAGGGCCTGGGTTTTTCCTAGGCGCCACTGGGACAGCACGGCCTATATCATGAAAAACAGAGACCCTCAATCAGTTATCTACCGCAGTGGCTACAGCCCTGGATCAGCAGGCTACCATAGATACATCTATTAGAGGTGGAATAATGGTTCCTAATTAAAGAATTGACCTAATACAAGAACAGGTGGATATCTTATGACAGCTTGCCCAATTGGGCTATGAATGGAAAACTCCAGCCTTATGTGTGACCAATGTACCATATGAGAACTTTATAAAAGTGGCTAACTTGTCCCGAGAATTGTCTTTGTATCTTGCAGAATTTTGATGATTAGCTGTCCTCCTTGAGACGGTCCATCGGGACAATCAACTCCACGCGAGTGGACATAAGCCTGGCCAAAGAATTCCAGTCCTGGATTGTGTCCTTCATCTCCTACTTCAAAGAATGGGTGGGGGTTGGAATGTTTGGAACAGTCCTATGCTATGGAATAGTGTTTCTCCTCTGGATGGTCTGCTGACTCAAATCCCAAAGTCTTAGGGACAAAGTGGTTATCTGCACCAGCGCTGGCTGCCCTGGAACAGGGAGCCTCTTCTGATATGTGGTTATTTATGTTGAAGCAGTAAGGTTTAAGCCAACCAGCTCCTGCACCCCTAGGACTGTGGTCCATTGCACAGGGTGGAGTGCTTGGCTTAGCTAGCCCTGAAGGTTGTCGAGCTGAAAAGCATCGCACAGAGAATGGCCCTCTCTGAGAGATAAGTCGCTCTGCATAATGGTTTCCTGCTGTATGTTCCCTTTCCCAGAAAAATGGCAGAGGGCAGGCCGGATAGGTTCCAGGTGTCATGAGCCTAGGGACAGATTCCGTGTAAGCCCATTTTAATGTTTCTATTTTGGGAAGTGCGACCTCTATCTTTACCTTTTGAGGGAGTTGCCTTTCTGCAAAGAAGTAAATTAGGGGGAGATGTAGAAGGCTGCAACCACACTCTCCACCATAGATGGCGCTGCACCGCCAGGTGAGCTAGAAAGCTCACACGTGTTGGTATTTTTCCACTACTCCCAAGGTATCACCTGGGACTGGGAGCAGTTGACCAATCAAAGAGTGACACGTCCAAAGCAGGGTCTGTTTCCTATATAAAGGATGGGTTCCATCTTATCTGGGTCTCTGCCATGTGGCTTATGCTCTAGCTCCCAAGAGACATAAAGCTTTTCTGCAGAAGGATCCTATGTGTACCGCGTGGTTCTTGCTGGCGAGACGGTAGCGTGGGACATAGTAGGGGGAGTGGAAGGGTGTTGGGAGGAGGGGTGGAAATGGAAAATTTTATAAATTAATAAACTGTTATAAATTAAAAAATAAATTGTTCACTTAGCCTTGAAAAAAATAAAATATACTTTATTGTTTCATTTGATCTTTTTATAACTGCCTGACCTGTAGAATTGTATGGTATACCTGCAATATGCTTAATATTATAATAAGCAAAAAATGAAACTGCTTCGATTTTCTTAGAGAATGCAAGAAGTTTTCTTTATAAGGTTAAGACTATAACTTTTGTGATAATAACTATTAATTTCTCCAAAAAATAGCACAAGCTCTTTGCTATTGTTCACTGTCTTTCCATAACTTTTTTATTTCTTCAGTAATGGAAGGCACCATAATCTCTGCTGAGTCTATACCTGCTAGTTAAGAAAGTCTCAATATAACTTTTATAATTAATCCACAGACTTTTCCATAAAGTTTTTAATATTTTACTTGATTCATGTATTTAAAACAATCCATTCTAAGATAATATCATCCCTCTGCATTAAAATTCCTTTAGGAGAAATTCTGGAAGGAATTATGAGTAGAACACAATTAGGATTTGGATTCTCCCTATCCACATGTGCCTCCTGTAATTTTTCCTCAACAATTGTCAGTTCTTTTATGCTTCAGCTGTTAATTCTCTGGGACTATTCAAGACTTGATCACCATCTAAAGTTTTTTATAAATCAATTATTAGATTAGGTGTTATCCCAATAGCCATTTGTAGTCTGGAAATGTCTCCTAACAATCTTTGAAAGTCAAAAAGAGTCTGCAACTAGTCTCTCATAATTTGTGACTTTTGTGTTCTAATTTTCTGCAAACCATTTTATAACCTAGGTAATTGCCAGAATCTCCTCTCTGTATTCTTTTCAGGAACAATTTGCAATCCACATTTTGGCAAAACTTTATTTCCTCAAACATTCTTTCTGAAGTATGTATGGTTGAATAAGATAGCAAAATGCCATCCATGTAATAGTAAATTATAAACTTAGGATGTAGCTTACATATTGTTTCTAATGGCTGACTTACAAAGTATTGGCACATGTGTGGCTATTGAGCATTCTTTGTGAGAGGATGGTCCATTGATATCTCCTAGTAGGTTGAGAATTATTATAAGTAGGCACTGTGAAGGCAAATTTTTCTCTATTGTTTTCTTGTAAAGATGTAGTGAAGAAACAATTTTTCAAAACAAAGAGACCATCCTTTTGTTAATAGAGAAGGCAGAGGAATACCAGATTGTAGAGAGCCCATAAGTAGAATTAACTTATAGACAACTCTTCATCTACTATCATTCTTCATTTACCAGATTTTTTTAAAAAAACAAATACAGGAGAATTCCAAGGGCTGGTTGATTCTTCAATACGGTGAACATCTATTTGTTCTTATACCAGCTGTTCTAAAGTCTGAAGCTTTTCTTTAATTAGAAGCCATTGCTTAACCCATATTGGTTTCTCAGTTAACCCTTTTATAGGTAGGGCTATTGATATCTCTAAAGGTTTTCTAGTTGTTTTGTGTTCTTGTAAAACCTGAATGGCTGGTGACCTTTATTTATAGTAATTTATAATATCCTTCCCAGAATTATGAGTAGTATGATAATTATGTCTGCACCTGTGTCTATCAAACCAACAATTACAATACCATTTATAAGCACTCTTAGCTTTGGTCTTTAATTATTTATAAAAGTCTGCCATAATATATGTTTCCTATTTCTTATTGGAATTTTTGATTCATCCTTCATGTTTGTACCATCATCTAGAACAGTATGGACTTTTACAGAAGGCTCTGGATTTTTTAATTTTCCTGATGGGGCATGTCTTCCACAGTGACTGGGAATGACTTGGCCATTTTTAGCTTGCTGGCCTACCTGAGGCCCCTCAAGGAGTTTTCCAATGGTATCAGGTGGCTTCGTCTGTCTTTTGTTGATCTACATTCATTGGTCCAATGTCAGCCTTTGCCACACCTTCTACAAATATCTGAAGACTGAGTCCTCCTATACTTGTCATTCCCGGAGGAGATATTATTCCTAGGAAATCCTTGTATACAATCCCTTCTCAGATGTCCTATTCTACCACAATTAAAGCATTTGTCATTCTCCTCATTCCTTTGGAAATTGCTTCTCATACCCAAGATTCAGTATTATAGTCAAATGTATCAAATGTTCATTGTATTCAGGATTCATTCACCCACAGGTGCTGATCTAATCTCTAAAAGCCCAAGTATCTTTTTGCATTCTATGTTGGCATTTTCAAAAGCCAGAGATTCAGTAAATACTCATTTAGCATCTAGGTGTGTTATTCCTGTTTGTACAGCCTTAGTTAATCTTCATTAAAAAAGTCACTAAAGAGTTTCCTCTGGCTCTGTTTAACCCTGGTATATGATTCAATTTATTATCCTAGTTCTTGAATCTTGTCCCAAGCATTTAAGGCTGCTTAGTGGCATAGGGATAAGACTTGCTCATTGTAAAGAGCTTGAACCTGTTGGTCAACATAAGTACCCTCAACAAGAACTTGATGTTGAGAAGTCTCAAGTTCGTTTACTTTTCCCTGTTATAAAAATTTAGCTTCTGGGAGTAGGGGAGGATTGGGGAAAGATCGGGGGACTAGGAAGGGGGGAGGGAGGAAGGATGGATATGGGATCAGGCAAGTATATACCTCAACTAAGGGAATCATTTTAGGGTTTACAAGAGACTTGATTATAAAGGGGATCCTCGGTCCAAGGAAAGATCCCCAGATGGTTCTCTGGACAGAGGAGAGGGTGCCTGAACTGGCCTTGGCCCACTACCATACTGATGAATATTTTGCATGTCACCATAGAACCCTCATCTGGCGATGGATGGAGATGGAGGCGGAGAACCACGTTGGAACACTGGACTTAGCTCCCTAGGTCCAAATGAGAGGCAGAAGGAAAGAGATCGTGAGCAAAGAAGGCAAGGGCACAGGAAACCTTCATCTGATGTTGGATGGCAATACAGATGGAGACCCATATTGGAACACCGAACTGAGCACTCCACAGTCCAAATGAGGAACAGAATGATGAAGAAAATAAAAAAAGTAATCAGGACTGCGAGGAATGCGAGCACCCACTGATACAAGGGTACTGATATAATGAGAGTTCACCAAGGCCTGTTGGACTGGGACTGAACGAGGACGTGATCTAACCAGATTCTCTGAATGTGGCTGGCCTGGAGCCTTTTTGAAAAGCCATTGACAATGACACTGGGACTTGCTTCCTCTGCATATACTGGATTTTGGCGCTCCAGTCTGTTTGGACTCTCACCTTCCCTGGACCTGGAGGGAGGGGGGAGGAACTTGAACTTCCCACAGGGCAGGAAACCCTGACTGCTTTAGGGGATGGAGAGGGAGGAGGAGAGGGAGTGGGGGGAGTGGGAGGGTGTTGGGAGGAGGGGCTGAAATGGAAACTTTTATAATTTAATAAAAAAAGAAATATAGAATAAATAAAAAATATAAAAAAATTAGCTTCTTCTCTGAACTGACATTTAAACATCAACTGAGGCTTAGCATCCATGACTGCTAAAACTAACTTTTCATGTGGTGACAGCCTAATGCTAGAAGCCCACGTCTTTATTGACTCCCTAACAAATGCAGAATGCAAGTCATAAGTTATGACAGCTTGTTTAATTTCCTTTAGGTCATTCATTTCTATAGGTATACATCTACCTTCTTTGGATCATTTTGGGCCTTTAAAACTTGATGGTTTGTCAGGCTAGGAAGCTATAACCCTGGGTAAGTCATCTCTGACTGCTACTGGTGATGTTGAATCCTATTCTTGCACCTTCTTTCCCTGTTCTTCAGCTCCAATAATTTCCTCAATCATTTTAAATATTTTTAATATAGTCTTTTGTAAAGCCTTAATCTCCTTAACTATATATGTTTCTAGTGATTTCATTGAGACATCTTGCCCTAGTCCTCATTCTGTACATGGGATTCAAAGGTCTGAAGTTTCTCATTTAAAGATAACACCTTGGAGAGCACAGCCCTCCCCTCCAGCTTCTGTGACAGGGTCTTTGGCATTCCACTGGACTCTTCCCTGCCCCAACAGTCACCCTTTTGTCTCCTGTGTCCTTGGAATACCAACTATCCCTATTTCAGTGCTGAGGAGTACTACCCAGAGAGGTGAGTGTGTGCTATCCCGGGTGAACTGTCTGGTAAGAGAGCACACCGCCCCAGCTTCTGTGGCAGGGTCTTTGGTGTTCCACTGGACTCTTCCCTGCCCCCACGGTCGCTGTTTTGTCTCCTGTGTCCTTGGAATACCAGCTATCCCTACTTCAGTGCTGAGGAGTTCCATCCAGAGGGCTGTCCCTATTTCAGTGTTGAGGAGTTCCACACAGAGGGGGCTGAGGAATTCCATCCAGAGGGCTATTCCTGTGTCTGTGCTGAGGAGTTCCATACAAAGGGTGCTGAGGAGTACCATCTAGAGGGACAGGAACAGTTCCTGCTCCTGCACTGAAGAGATCCACCTAGAGAATCAGTAACAGCAAATACTGAACCAAGACACCAAGACTCTCCTGGCTCATTTGAAGGAAGAGATGGGCAGGCACCAATGCAAGAATTCCTCCAACAACCTGAAAGGCAACATGACCTCACCAGATTCCAGGGATCATGAAACTAGAAGAATTGGACACCCTACTCCAGAAGAAATAGAAGAAATCAACTCTAAGCAGAACTATATGAAAATAATAGAAGAACTTAAACAGGAGATGAAAATCTGCCGTAAAGAAATGGAAGAGAAGTATAACAAAAAGATTGAAGAAATGAGTAAAGAAATGGAAGAGAAGTATAACAAAAAGTTTGAAGAACTAAGTAAACCTGTAAATGACACTCTGGGAAACCAAGAAAAAAACAATCAAACAGGTAATGGAAACAGTTAAAGATCTGAAAACTGAAATGGAGGCAATGAAGAAAACACAAACTGAGGGCTGCCTGGATATGGAAAAATCTAGGTAAATGAACAGAGACTTCAGAAACAAGCATAACCAATAGAATACAAGAGATAGAAGAATGAATCTCAGATTCTGAAGACGCCATAGAGAAAATAAATGCTCTGACCAAAGAAAACAGCAAATCCAACAAATTCTCATAACAAAACATTCAGGAAATCTGGGACACAAAAAAAAAGCAAATCTAAGAATAATAGGGGTAGAAGAAGAAGAAGAATTGCAGATCAAAGGCCCAGAAAATATATTCGACAAAATTATAGAAGAAAACTTTCCCAACCTAAAGAATGATATTCATATGAAGGTTCAAGAAGCATACAGAACACCGAATAGACTGGATCAAAAAAAAATCCCCTCACCATATAATAATCAAAACACAAAAATTCAGATTAAAGAAAGAATATTAAGAGCTGCAAAGGAAAAAGGTCAAGTAATTTATAAAGGTAAACCTATCAGACTTACACTGGATTTCTCTATGGATACCATGAAAGCCAGAAGGTCCTGGATAGTGGTAGTGCAAGAAACTAAGAGACTATGGATGCAAGCCCAGACTACTATACCCAGCCAAGCTATCATTCACTATCAACGGAGAAAACAAAATATTCCAGGATAAAAACAAATTTAAACAATATGTAGCCATAAATCCAGCCTTACAAAAAGTATTAGAAGGAAAATCACAACCCAAGGAATCCAATATTGCCAACACTGCCTACCATAACTCAGACATCTAGTGACCTTTCACAAGCACAACTCAAAGAAGGGAAACACACATACTCCACTACCCAAAGAGAAAAAAAGGAAAATAACCGGAAACAACAACCACTGGTCATTAATATCACTTAATATCAATGGACTCAATTCACCTATAAAAAGGCACAGACTTAGAGACTGGATATGAAAACAGGATCCAACATTCTGCTGTTTACAAGAAACACACCTCAACCACAAAGACAGACACCTACTCAGAGTATAGTGCTGGGAGAAGGTTTTCCAAGCAAACGGACCTAAGAAACATGCAGGTGTGGCCATTCTAATATCTAACAAAAATGACTTCATATAAAATCAATCAGAGGAGATGGAGATGGACATTTCATACTCATAACAGGAACAATTCATCAGGAGGGAGGCTCAATCCTGAATATCTATGCTCCTAATATAAAAGTCTGGTTTGTTTGGCTGTTCGGTATGGATGGGGGAGGACCTTGGAGTTCCCACAGGGCAGGGAACCCTGACTGCTCTTAAGACTAGAGAGGGAGGGGGAGGTGGGGAGGGGACAGTGGGGAGGGTGAGGGAAAAGCAAGGCTGGAAAGAGGTGGAAATTTTTAAAAAATAAATTTAAAAAAATTAAAAAAAATAAAATTCAAAGCACATTCCTGATTAAGCAAAGAAAAAATAACCAATTAAGAAAATCACAATTAAACTCTCATTATTTGCAGATGATATGGTAGTATACATGAGCGACCCTAAAAACTCTACCAAAGAACTCCTACAGCTGATAAACACCTTTAGTAATGTGGCAGGATACAAGATCAACTCCAAAAAATCAGTTTCCCTCCTACACACAAAGGATAAAGAAGCAGGGAGGGAAATCAGAGAAACATCACCTTTCACAATAGCCACAAATAGCATAAAATATCTTGGGATAACTTTGACCAAGGAAGTGAAAGACCTATTTGACAAGAACTTTAAGTCTTTGAAGAAAGAAATTGAGGAGGATACCAGAAAATGGAAAGATCTCCCCTGCTCTTGGATTGGGAGAATCAACATAGTAAAAATGGCAATTCTACCAAAAGCAATCTATAGATTCAATGCAATCCCCATCAAAATCCCATCAAACTTCTTCACAGACCTTGAGAGAACAATAATCAACTTTATATGGAAAAACAAAAAACCCAGGATTGCCAAAACAATCTTATATAATAAAGGAAGTTCTGGAGGTATAGCCATCCCTGACTTCAAACTCTATTACACAGCTACAGTATTGAAAACAGCTTGGTACTGGCATAAGAACAGAGGAGTCGACCTATGGAATCGAGTAGAAGACCCAGATATTAACCCACAACGCTATGAACACTTGATTTTCGACAAGGGAGCTAAAGGTGTGCAATGGAAGAAGGAAAGCATCTTTAACAAATGATGCTGGCATAACTGGGTGTCAACCTGTAGAAGAGTGAAAGTAGATCCATATCAATCACCATGCACAAAAATCAAGTCCAAATGGATTAAAGACCTCAACATTAATCTGACTACTTTGAACCAGATAGAAGAGAAAGTGGAAAGTAGTCTACAAGACATAGGCACAGAAGACCACTTCCTAGGTAGAACCCCAGTAGGACAGACAATAAGAGATTCAATGAATAAATGGGACCTCCTGAAACTGAGAAGCTTCTGTAAAGCAAAGGACACCGTCAGTAAGACAAAAAGGCTACCTTCTGACTGGGAGAAGATCTTCACCAACCCCTCATCAGACAAAGGTCTGATCTCCAAAATATACAAAGAACTCAAGAAGCTAGACACTAAAACTCTAATTAACCCAATTGAAAAATGTGGTGCTGATCTGAACAGAGAATTCTCAACAGAAGACCTTCGAATGGCCAAAAGACACTTAAGGTCATGCTCAACCCCCTTAGTGATCAGGGAAATGCAAATCAAAACAACTATGAGATACCATTTTACACCTGTCAGATTAGCTAAAGTCAAAAACACCAGTGATAGTCTATACTGGAGAGGATGTGGAGAGAGGGGAACTCTCATCCATTGTTGGTGGGAATGCAAACTTGTGCAGCAACTGTGGAAATCAGTGTGGTGGTTTCTCAGGAAACTGGGAGTCAACCTCCCTCAGGACCCAGCAATTCCACTCTTGGGAATATACCCAAGAGATGCCCTATCATACCACAAAAGCATTTGTTCAACTATGTTCATAGCAGCACTATTTGTAATAGCCAGAACCTGGAAACAACCTTAATCTTGAAATTACCTTCAAATCTAGAAGGAAACTTATTTATTTCTTTTTTATCACCAATTTCCTGGTGCTCAGGTATAGCCTAGGCAAAAATTGTTATTAAAAATTCAACACTATTATATTTCAAATACACAAAAATGTATACCTGATTATGCAAGTAAATTAGGAGTAGAAAGTGGAACAGATTTGATCTGAATAGCAGCACTAGTCTTAACCTTGTGTATATAATTTTCAAGGTAATTCTGGTGAGCATTCAGGAGACAAATGTAATTGAATCTCAGTCTTTGTAGGAACTGCCTAAATATTGGTGATCAGAGTGCTTATAGCTACACGTGGACAGAAAATCAAAGGCTGTTGTTAAGGGATCAGAAAAAGAAATAAGGAATATATTGCTAGGAACTAACAGAAAGCCTGCCCTTGTTCTACAGTGGCATAAAAAACTTAGATAAAATAAGTTACTTTCCTGTAACTCTGAAGAAAGCATAACTAAATCATAGTATACTAAAATTTTTCCATGCCTCTGTGTTTATGTATTTTTGCATGTATATAGGCATACATGCAAAGGGAGGTTCATTGTCGACATTGGCAGCTTCTTCAATGACCCTCCACTAAACCCAGAGTTAATAAATACATTTAGCTTGGCTAACCTGCTTGCTCCAGGGATTTCCTGTCTCCATATAGCAGGATTTGAGATTACAGGAGGTTGGTCAAGCCCACCTGACATTGGCAGGGCCCATGAATACCAGTCTTCACACTTTCTAGGCAATTGTTTACCTGCTGAGCTACCCAGTCCTAAATCTAACCTCTTACTGCAAGAGTTCTCTAGGAATTATATACTATTTTCATGTTGATAACTCTCAAATGTATTACTTCATTTTAGTTTTAAATTGGTTCTGGGGCATCCAAAAGAAACTCCAGGTTTAAATGTTCAAAATGAAGCTCATTTCCTCTTTCTGCTACTAAATTTATACTATTATGATATTTCTCATCAGCCATTTATTGTTCTACTTACTTAGTCAACTGGATTACTATTTTCCTCACACTTACATCCAATACATTATTTATCTTTCTAACATATTTAAATAATCCATAATGGTAATTTAAAACATTAGGTCCATTTCATGTATGACTTCATTTGTGTCTACTGTCTCTCTGTTGATTTTTGTTTACATGCCCTGTCTGCTAGTCAAAGTAGGATACTGAAGTTTCCTGTTATTACTATGTTACAGTTAATCCTAGATTAATGACTGGTATTGGATGTATCAAAATTTAGAGTATATATATATATATATATATATATGTGTGTGTGTGTGTGTGTGTGTGTGTGTGTGTGTGTGTGTGTGTTCAAAATCATAATTTCCCACTTGTTAATTACTCCTTTGGTTAATATGAAGATGTTTTTAATCACTTTATCACTCTTTATCACTTCTGATTAGTTTTGACATGAAGAGTGAAATTCAGATTTTGTAGTATTATATATAATGATTCAGGAGATTCAAACACAAATTACATCATTATATTTGTTTAATAAAACACATAATACTTATGATATTCATGCAATTAAAATTTAGAGGTAAATGACCTCAATGACTACTAGCAACAGGGAATGACAGGAATGATGAAGAATGACGGTGTTAAAGAAGTTACTCAAAGTCTAGTAAAAGAAGTTCTAAGACAGGAAAATACAAGGTTCAGTTATTTTTTAAACAAGTTTGATAGTTTAGATTCAGACACCACTTGTCAGGCTGTTTACTCCCAAACTCTATGTTTTTTCTCTTCCAGAATAATTAGATTTCAGGTGATCACTTTGTCATTCAGCAAGACATTGAAGACCAGTAGCTGTCGGTCATGTCTATGAGACTACGTTCTGACTAGAAGATTGTTCTCAGCAGTAGTGCGTATAACCTGTACTTGAACTGACAAGGAAGACATTGCTCACCTCTTTTCACTTTACTTCCCTGGATAGACAAAGGAATGAATAGAGATAGCTTTAATACTCCAAAAGATGTAAAAAAGAGACAGTGGAAACAGACATTCACCCTAGCATAGCATCTAAAACATAACAGTTTAGACAGTTCATTTATATACTTCTGAGTTCTGGTAGTTGAGAAATAATATATATTAATGGCTTCATATTTTGCGTCCTTTAAAATAATATTTTTATCAATTCTTTAATATTTTTATATGATATGTTTGAACTTAGCCACCCTTCCACCAGCTCTACTCATAACCACCATCTCATCCTTTCCCACAAAACTTTGGGTTTTATTTTCCTGCCTCCCAGCACATGAAGTCTAATGTGTGATCCCAAACAGTCTTGGGAATGAAGCCTGTTCTGGTGTATAGCTGATCTGCTCACAATCACATCACGAAAGAAAACAGCAGTTGTTAAACTCCCATAGTTCCTCAGC